>NC_057361.1:124887-468637 GCF_016509475.1 Prionailurus bengalensis | reverse complement strand
CATCCATCCATCCATCCACCCATCCATCCTTCCATCTACTCAACTACCCATCGACCCAACCATCCATCCATCCACCCATCCATCCATCCCTCCATCCACCCATCCATCCATCCACTCAACCACCCATCCACCCATCCATCCACCTACCTTTCCATCCATCCATCCATCCATCCATCCACCCATCCATCCTTCCATCTACTCAACCACCCATCCATACACTCATCTACCATCCATCCATTCATCCATCCATCCATCCCTCCATCCACCCATCCATCCATCCACTCAACCACCCATCCATCCATCTACTCAACTACCCATCGACCCAACCATCCATCCATCCACCCATTGACCCATCCATCCATCCATCCTTCCATCTACTCAACCACCCATCCACACACTCATCTACCATCCATCCATTCATCCATCCATCCATCCCTCCATCCACCCATCCATCCATCCACTCAACCACCCATCCATCTACTCAACTACCCATCGACCCATCCATCCATCCATCCATCCACCACACACACAGCTAGCCAGCCACCCATCCAACCACCGTACACACAATCTACACCCATCCGTCCACCCGTCTACCATTCACCCATCCACTCATCTTCCCACCCATCCGGTCACCCATCCATCCATTGACATATATAAAACACCTAAAGTAAACAGACCAAACTATTAAAAGTGATTACCTCAGGAGAGCAAAATCACAAATTCACTTTTATATATTGTTTTATTTTTGACACCTCCCAAATTTTCAATGATAGACATGTATTGCTTTTGTAGACACAAGATTCCACCCAATAAACGATATTTAAGAATTAGAGTTGATTACATTCATGAACAAAATAGGTAACCTTTTTCAGTGAGACTGGAATGAAAATGGGATGAGTTGTGTTTCTCCAGATGATAAGTTCTCATTAACACAGTGATGGGTCCAGACGTGTAACAGGCTGTGGGCACAGGTGGGACCCCAGGTGAATTGGAATTCGTATTTCTGCCCTGGAGTCAGAAACCCTGGATTTCAGTCCCACCCTTGGGCCCGACCTGTGCCCTCCTGGCACGGCCTCAGCTCTGCCTCAGTTTCTCCATCTTTACATGAGCAGAAGGGCATACACGACTCTCAAGAACGCATGATTGCTTGTCTCAGTACTGGAGGCTGCATGCTGCCCTTTTTCTCATTCTTTCCCTGACCTCTGCCTCCCCCAGTTGTGGGAGAAGGCTTTGGTGACAATCTGCTTCCAGATTAAAGGACTCTGGCTGAAGCTGTTGGAATGCCCTTGAGTGTGGAAGCCCACAGTGTGGAGATCTCAGGTCCTGCTACACTTGTTGGAGGACATTTGCGATCTCGTGGAGCTGGAGAACCAGGGAATGTTGGGGGAGACGGCGTTTGAACTTGAAATTTAAGGGCAAGGAGCATGGAGGAAGACGTCTAGAGACCTCCACCCCACGACCCTCCTGGGTAACAAATGACCCCCGATTACAGCATTTGCAAATGGAAGAGCGGAAAGGGCAGACACAGTAAGGGAAGTGGAAATACTTTGTGCAATCGGGAATGCACAGAATGCGAGACGCCCGTCGTGGTTTCGAGGTCTTTTCAGCGGAGGCATTTGTGTGTTTGTTCTGGATGGGAGACGCCCTTATGGACTTTGCAGAAGGACTGAAGGGCGTGAGCTCTTGTCCAGAAACCACAGCAGGGGTAGAGAGCCCCCTCGTGAGCACCAGGGAGGATAGCTTCATGCAGCAGAGAAGGTGTGTCATGGGAGGGCCAACACGGGGTCTGACGTGGGCACAAGGTCCTGCGAGGACTCAGATCTCAAACAAGTTGGCATTCCCCGGCTGCAGGTGGCATAATAGCCAAGGCACCTTCATCATGAGCTTCTCCGTGATGGAAACTTTAAAAACAGAAGCAAAAGGAGCTTTGTAAAGTAGATTTTGCACAGAACTTACGTCCAGGGACGCTTGGCTCTGTCTATGAGAAGCCAAGCATGCAGGCCATTGATGTTGCAATATCTGAGCTACGTCTGCTGAGCGCCCCAACTCCTACGTGTTTTCGAAGGACACTCAGCAAGGACTGGAGATGTTCCTGAGAGTCAAATCAGACTGGGCTGGGTGCTCCTGGCATGTGGTGGGTGGAGACCAGAGACTGCTCAGCGCCCTGAGACGCGCAGGACGCCCCACGTCAGAGGGGCACATCGCCCCACGATGCATAGGACGGCCCCAGATGTCAGCAGCGCTAAGGCTGAGAAACCCTGATCCAGCAACAGGCACTGTCTCCCTAGCTATCTAGTTATCTATCATTCATCTACCTATCAATCTATCATCACTCGTATCTATCGTGAACATATCTATCTTTATCTCATTTATATTTTCCCTGCCATCTTTCTAGATCTGCGTATCCATACTTATCTATCATCTACCTACCTATCTGTAGATCTGTATTATCTATCTACATATATTATGGTTTTAAATTTTTGTGTTTATTTTTAAAAGAGAGAGAGCACGAGAGGGGGAGAGGCAGAGAAAGAGAGAGACACAGAACCTGAGGCAGGCTCCAGGCTCCGAGCTGTCAGCACAGAGCCCGACACGGGGCTCGAACCCACGGACCAAGATCATGACCTGAGCCGAAGTCGGACGCTCAACCGACGGAGCCACCCAGGTGCCCCTATAACTATTATCTATCTCTGTTCTATCTATGCGTCTGTATCTGTCTAGACCTATATCCACCTGCCTGTCTATGGCAGTGGCTTCCAAGTGGGGGCCATGCTCTCCCTCCCAGGGAACACACGGCAGTGCCCGAGGACATTTCTGGTGGTCACCACCTGCGAGAGGGAAGAGGGCACTTTGGCAGGTGGTAGCAGGTGTATCCTGGGACAGTGCCCAACACTCCACATTGCACAGCATGCTCCACAACCAACACTTTCCTGGCTCTCATGTCAGCAGGGCTGTGACTGAGAAACCCTCATCGGTGGTGTCAGAGTCATCCGGAGAAATGCGGGCGTTCAGGAAGCCCTTGGCATGGAGCACACACAACCCTGTGCCCAGCTGCATCACTCTGCTCTGACACCCACTGTCCCTGTCTCATCCGTCACCCGCCGTCTCCTCCCCCCTCCCTCCCGTTTCATCTGCACACATCCAACTGGTGATAGAAAGGAAATGCCTGAAAAAGTGTTTGGAGGCACCTACTTAAAGGAGCTTCATAACACAAAGGCAGGATTCGGACAGCCGAGATGCACAATGGCTTATTTATTGGACTTGAAACGTGATTGTGTCATAAGAACACTGCTGTGTGGCAAAACCACGAAAAGACAGCTTTAGTTCAACTTGCACGAGGGCAGGGTGCTCGGGGTTCAAACAAAATGATTCAGAGAGCTAACGTTTCCACCTCCCTTTGGAGATGGGGACAAGGAGCGTAAGGAAAAATTTCAGTAAATAAGGCTTTGCAGACATTCGTCTTGTGACCAATGCAGAACGTGCGTTTGCACTTTGGGGATGTTTTTTTTTTTTAATTTTTTTTAACCTTTATTTATTTTTGAGACAGACGGAGACAGAGCATGAGTGGGGGAGGGGCAGAGAGAGGGAGACACAGAATCCCAAGCAGGCTCCAGCCTCCGAGCTGTCAGCACAGAGCCCGACATGGGGCTCGAACCCACGGACTGTGAGATCATGACCTGAGCCGAAGTCGGACGCTTAACCAACTGAGCCACCCAGGCGCCCCGTGCACTTTGGGGATGTTGATCCATTATGTGGGATGCTGTTTAGGGTACCGATGCTCTGGCCTCGTTTCCAGAGACTGTGTTTCTATAGGCTGGCGGTGGGGAGGGGTGCAGGTAGGGCTTGGGAAATGGCATTTTTTTGCTTTTTTTTTTAAATGCCATTTTACATTATCATAAAACTGATTTCATATGTATGTGTGTACTGTGAAGTCCTGTGAATTTTTTTTAATGTTTATTTATTTTTGAGAGAGAGACAGAGCATGAGCAGGGGAGGGGCAGCGAGAGAGGGAGACACAGAGTCCAAAGCAGGCTCCAGGCTCTGAGCTGTCAGCACAGAGCCCGACACGGGGCTGGAACTCATGAACCATGAGATCATGACCTGAGCCGAAATCAGACGCTTAACTGATTGAGCCCCCCAGGCGCCCCTGTGAATGATAACATACGTTCAGATACACGTAAAGAGTGTCACAGCCAAGGTACAGAATAGTTCCGTCACCCTCTCACCTAAAATTTCTGTGATGCTATGTTTGTGTAGTCATTCACACACGCACCCCAATGCCTGGAGCAAACCCACAGGATAATCGGAATGATCTTGCCCTAGTAGGTTGGACACATTCAGCTTACATTAAATGTTGCTTGCTTGGGTCCATCCCAACAACACGTACCAACAGGGTGTGAAGGAATCAAATCATTTCCAAGCAACGTAACTGCACCCCGGAACAAAGTTCAAAAATACTTCCACGAATACAGAACCACCCAGCACCCAACAAGGAAAAACTAAAAATGTCTGCATCGAATCCAAAATTACCAGGCATGAAATCACGCAGGAGAAAACATGCCCCAGACAAAGAAGAAAGATCGATTCATTCGAAAATCAACCCATCATTGACAAAGATGTAAGAATTAGAAACCAAGGACATTAAGATAGTTCTTAGCACTGTGTTTGATTTGTTTAAGAAAGAAAGAAAGAAAGAAAGAAAGAAAGAAAGAAAGAAGAAAGAAAGAAAGAAGAAAGAAAGAAAGAAAGAAAGAAAGAAAGAAAGAAAGAAATAGTTCTTAGCACTGTGTTTGATTTGTTTAAGAAAGAAAGAAAGAAAGAAGAAAGAAAGAAGAAAGAAGAAAGAAAGAAAGAAAGAAAGAAAGAAAGAAAGAAAGAAAGAAAGAAATAGTTCTTAGCACTGTGTTTGATTTGTTTAAGAAAGAATGAAAGAAAGAAAGAAAGAAAGAAAGAAGAAAGAAAGGAGCTTACCATGTTCAGTACAGATGCGAAACATACAAAAAAGGCTCAAATCAAATTTCCACCGAGGAAAATGACAATGTCTGAGATGAAAAATGTAACGCACAGCACTGCCAATGGAGTAGACACTTTCCAAAACGAAACGCACAGAGAAAAATGACTTTAAAAATTAAAAGACCACCAGTGAACTGTGGGTCAGCTTCACGCAGCCCAACACATGTGCAACCGGGGTCCCCGAAGGAGGGCCAGGTTTCGAAGTTCACCTCGTTTAATTTTACAACAACCCTACAAATTAGGTCTTCTGATCTCCATTTTTACAGATGAATAGGGCCACCAGATGAAATACGACACGACACGTAATATCCGGGACATACTTGTATGGGGCAATCATCTGTAATTTATCTGAAATTTAAATTTAATTGGGAATCTTTTTCTGTGCTAAACCTGGGAAACCTATAAACGGAGTGATGAAGTCAGAGCTATCAGACAGTCGATTCTCCTGAGGCCAGGTCAGAAGAAGAGACGAAGGGGCTAACCTGGGGCTGTGGGAAACCCAATGCCCATGCCCCGATGTTATAAAGCCTCTTCTTTCAGGGGTCCAACACCTCACTTCTGCCTCGGCCCAAGGTCTTAGTTTATCGGTATCTAGACGCATCCCGAATTAGAGTATAAGTTCATTTGAAGACAAAAGCAGGAGTGCACTGTTGTTGGCTTGCCCAACGATATGGATGAGACAGGTAATGGTGGGTGGATGGAGGAAGAACAGATGATAGACCCCGTGACAATAAGGAATTGCTACTATTTTAAACTATTTACTTGAGCCTTTTTCCTACAAGTTCATCTTAGTTGTCAT
Source organism: Prionailurus bengalensis (assembly GCF_016509475.1). Lineage (NCBI taxonomy): Eukaryota > Metazoa > Chordata > Mammalia > Carnivora > Felidae > Prionailurus > Prionailurus bengalensis. The sequence goes on along the minus strand of NC_057361.1, from coordinate 462,825 downwards.
TGCCACAGCTTGTCTTTTTGCATTATGCTGTTTTTCAATCCATCTTATTGAAAGTCAAAAGCCCAAAGAAAGCCAGGAGCCAAGCCATTAACGGGGTAAGTGTGGTCTCTTTCTTCCATTAGCAAGCCTACAGAGAGTGGCTGGTTGAGAGAGAGCCTGAGGTCATCATCCTGAAAGGTCTGCCTTGTCCTCTGGGAGGGGACACGGCCCAGGGAGGCCTCCTGTGGTTTTGTCCCAGGAGAGGGAGTCAGGTGAAAAAAGCAGCCTTATTTTATTCTCTTTAAAAATAGATGTGGTCCTTGAGACACATTGGCTCAATGCCTCAAGACGGATGTTAGAATGATTGTATTTCTGCCCCCTTAATGCATGTTCTGCGTGTGTATCTGCTTTTTGTTTTGTTTGATAGAAATAAATTAAACATTGTTATGTCTGGGCTACTGAACTACCAACATAATTGATAACGACGACACTGAAATTACATCAGGCACAAGATGTCTCTTCAATAAAACCTCGTTAATTAGGATCTCATAAATTCAGAATTTTGGCTGAAATTTATCTTAGTGGTAGCTACTAAGACAAGACTCTGAGTCAATTAATAGCATAAAGATTTCAGGGGAGTTACTGACACTTTCAGCACTTTAGACCCATTTGTTTTATATCTAAAAATACGAGATTCATTATAATTGTCTATCAAATGATCAGATTACCCACCCAAACGTTATTCATCACAACTTTGCAAGCATTTAATCTTAGACGCATTGGAAGTCTAAGTGGATTTTTACAATTTTCTATGATACTTGCTGTCTAATCCTTCAGACCGGCATTCCTATTTAACAAAATTAGTGACTTTTTTAAATAATTTTTTTCAAGTTTTTATTTGCTTATTGTGGAGAGAGACAGAGAGATTGCAGGCAGGAGAGGGGCAGAGACAGAGGGAGAATCCCAAGCAGGCTCTGTGCTGTCAGAGCCCCACGTGGGGCTCAAACTCACAAACCTTGAGATCATGACCTGAGCCAAAGTCAGACACTTAACCGACTGAGCCACCAGGCGCCCCAGTGAAATTTTTATTAGAGTGAATCTTAGCAAAGTGCAGTGAATGAGTTTAATTCTAAGAACTCTATTTTATAGGTCCTGCATTACCTTAGCTGACACTGCATAGTGTTTTTGCTGACATGTATGGGAGAATGCCAACAGTGCTATGGATTCTATTTACGGCTTAGCTGATGTCTCGTTACCCGACTTGAGGTAGATGCTTAACATCCCTGGAGGTACTTCTTTGTGTGTAACCCAAGAGACCAGGACTGGGTCGTTTCCCAAGTAGCATCAACTTTTAAATTCCGTAATCCCATAGTTAAATTAATAGCATTTATTCTGTAGTTCTCAGTCATTTCCCACCTGGTAAATACGAATGTGTGGGAGGGCGTATGTGACAGGGAGATTTCCTACGTGTTTCCCGTGGGTCTATTTCTTTAAAATGATGTCAGGTCGCATGCTATAAAATTGCTACCTTCGCACGGGAGAAATGGTCAAATGTCAACAATTTCGTGTGGCTCTGTGTTGTCAATTTACAATTTACATTCATATCTTAGTTCTCCGAGCGGCTTCCCATTTCATGAGGGTCTTGTTAGAGTTTTATGGGTTTTTTAAAATTTAATATTGATTCTGTGTGTTTGCATCCTGAGCCCAGAGCCTTCCAAAGCAGCCTGCAGCAGTCAGCTCCTGCTGCATAAGGAACTGCCCCTTAACTCGGATGCATAAAAGAATGGTCATTTATTCCTGTTTATGCAACTTCAGCTGGCCGATCGCAGCCTGGCGTAGGTAAGCAACGTTGCTTCCTGACTGGGTTGGGCTCCTCTCAGATCCTCTCCAATCTGTGAGTTCATTCTGGGTTCTGGGCTGAAGACACAGCTGCCCAGGGAGAGCTGTTCTCATAGCAAAGGCAGATAGCACAATAAGGGACCTAACTGTGCAGATACATTTCAAGCAGAGAAGTGTCCCCCACTCCCACCCCCCACCACTGGCCCAAGATGCAGTGCTGGGAGAGAGGGAGTGAACGTTTGGCAATAACACACTTCTCAATACTTATTTTGCGAGGGACTTCTTGTCGCACTGTTTCCCAAAGAATGTAAATGAGGTAACACCTGTAATGAAGTTAACACAGTCCCGTGTCCCAAATACGTGCTAAGCACAACCTTATATTGTCATGTGTTCATCAGCTGTGTTAGCATGAGCATGACTGAATAATTTCCCCAAGTGATGTTCAAGGATTGGCCTCCTCTGGGCCACATGAACATAATTGTTAGATGGACACAGAGTGGAGTAAAAATGGGTAGATCGCCAGCCTCAAGGTCTGTGGTTTTGTGGGCATTTCCAAAGGAATCCTGGACGAGTTCAGAATCAGGTGTGTGAAGGAGATAGGAGGGAGACACACAAAACTCTGTGGTACAGCAGAGTATCCCCCTGAATCTCAGCTGGTGAAGGGTGAATCTCACCACCCCACTTTGCCTGCCCCTGCCCAAACTGCCCCTCCAACTATTTCTTGCGCAGACCCACTCCTGGGATCCCTGCCATCCTTTGTCATTCAGCACATCTGGGCCCAAACCATTCATCTCTCCCGCCGGCTAGGAACTCCCACCAACACCCACTGAGAGACTCCAACTCATCACCCCAAGGTGAAGTATCCCATCCATTCAACCAGTGGGTTTGACCATGGGTTTATGGTTGTTTACCCAATACCAGTTGAGTACAAGACAGGAGCCCCTTAAATGCCAGAGGAAACCCAAAGGGAAATAGTGTCCTTGATTCCCGGACAACAGAGGCATTTTCCAATGGTCATTCAGCCACCGTGGCAAAGCTAACATGCCAGCTCATGTCTACTTGGCCCCAGAAACTACATGGACGAACGCTGCCGCCATCTTGGATTTAACTCCCATAGGATAGATTCCTTAGGATTTCTCTAGCAGATAATTACTTCTATCACCCAGATTAAATAGGATGCTTTTGGGAGGGGGAGATGGCCCCTGGGAAATAGTTTAAAAACGTGATTCCTTGCAACGGACCAACTTATAAAATATTTGGAACTCATGCACCAATTTGTAGAGCGAGATTGTTCCCAACAGAAAAAGGTGGAAGCAACTCAAATGTTCATCGGCAGGTGAAGGGATAAATCGACTGTGGTCCAGGCGCCGATGGAATATGACGCAGCCTTGAAAGGGAAGGATGTTCTGCACCTGCTATGATGTCGGTGGACCTTCGGGATGTGATCTTCAGTTACACAAGCCACACACAGAAGGACAGATCCTGTGTGATTCCACGTATAGGGGGTCCCTAGAGGAGCCACATTTATGAGGACAGAGAGTCGATGGACGGTCTGGGGACAGGGACGAGGACACGCAGTTCACGGCTCCTGGGGACAGAGGTTCAGTTTTACAGAACGGGAAGATTGGGGGACAGATGATGCTGATGGTTAACGCCACTCAACTGTGCACTTAGAAATGGTCAACGGTCAAGGTGATAAAAATGAATAAGTATCATCTTTATCCAGGAAAAAAAAATCGGAGCACTGGGTCTCTTCGTGCCTCTGTCCACATATTTCTGGGAGTGGAGGGGTCTGTGTTGTTCGGCGGGAAGGTGGTGCATCTAAGTCCCCAGTGTCTGGGGAAGAGACGCACATGGCACGTGGGTGTTTCTTGTCCATCACAGCGTCTGAGCCAGGAGGCTGGACACTCGCCATCTTTGGCTGGGGCTGGAGACCGTAGGCGAGGACAGGTGCATGACGTCCTTGGAGCTGCTGTGATAGACACTGGGGAGTCTTGCACGGCACAGCATTTATGGTCTCCTGGTCCTGGAGGCAGGGAGTCTGAGATCCCGGTGGGGCTCAGGCTTTGAGTCTGAGATCCATGAGGGGCCGGGGTTGGGAGTCTGAGTTCCAGACAGGGCTGAGGCTGGGACTCTGAGATCCACACGGGGCTGAGGCTGGGAATCTGAGATACAGGCAGGGACGAGGCTGTGAGCCTGAGATTCAAGAAGGTCCGAGGCCGGGATTCTGAGGTCCAGGCAGGGCCGAGGCTGGGGGTCTGAGATCCAGGCAGGGCCGAGGCTGGGGTTGGAGATCCAGGCAGGGCTGAGGCTGGGAATCTGAGATCCAGGCAGGGCTGAGGCTGGGGGTCTGAGATCCATGCAGGGCTGAGGCTGGGGGTCGGAGATCCAGGTAGAACTGAGCTGGGAATCTGAGATCCAGGCAGGGCCGAGGCTGGGGGGGTCTGAGGTCCAGGCAGGGCCGAGGCTGGGAATCTGAGATCCAGGCAGGGCCGAGGCTGGGGGTCTGAGATCCATGCAGGGCTGAGGCTGGGGGTCGAAGATCCAGGCAGGACTGAGGCTGGGAATCTGAGATCCAGGCAGGGCCGAGGCTGGGAATCTGAGATCCAGGCAGGGCCGAGGCTGGGGGTCTGAGGTCCAGGCAGGGCCGAGGCTGGGGGTCGGAGATACAGGCAGGGCCAAGGCTGGGGGTCTGAGGTCCAGGCAGGGCCGAGGCTGGGGGTCAGAGATACAGGCAGGGCCGAAGCTGGGGGTCTGAGATCCAGGCAGCGGTGAGGCTGGGGGGTCTGAGGTCCAGGCAGGGGTGAGGCTGGGGGTCTGAGATCCAGGCAGGGCTGAGGCTGGGGGTCGGAGATCCAGGCAGGGCTGAGGCTGGGGGTCGGAGATCCAGGCAGGGCTGAGGCTGGGAATCTGAGATCCAGGCAGGGCCGAGGCTGGGGGTCGGTGATACAGGCAGGGCTGAGGCTGGGGGTCTGAGATCCAGGCAGGGCCGAGGCTGGGGGTCTGAGATCCAGGCAGGGCTGAGGCTGGGGGTCTGAGGTCCAGGCAGGGCTGAGGCTGGGGGTCTGAGATCCAGGCAGGGCCGAGGCTGGGGGTCAGAGTTCCAGGCAGGGGTGAGGCTGGGGGTGTGAGATCCAGGCAGGGGTGAGGCTGGGTCTGAGGTCCAGGCAGGGCTGAGGCTGGGGGTCTGAGATCCAGGCAGGGGTGAGGCTGGGGGTGGGAGATCCAGGCAGGGCTGAGGCTGGTTCGTCTGTTTTTTCTTCTCCCCTTGGAGTGTGGATGCCGTGTTCTCCCCGTGTCCTCACGTGGTCGTCCCTCCGTACGTGTCTGTGTCCTGATCCTGTCTTCTTAGAGAGACCTCAGTCCCTTGGGATTAGGGCCCGGCCCCATGACCTCATATTACACGAATCGTCTCTTTAAAGCCCCCCCCCCCGACAATCCAGTGTCGTTGTGAGTTTCTGGGAGTGAGGGCTTCCGATATGAATTTGGAGGGGAACCCAACCAGCCCATGACAGGAGCCAACCACACATGAAGCCAGACTGGCCCCAAGTATCTTGGAATTAAACCTTTCCATCAACGGGGTCGTCCGTGCGCAAAGACCCTGGATCGCGCCTGTCCCCGGCAAACGGGCCACGCCCCAAAGTCCCCGCAAAATCCGAGGCGATAAACGCGGTCTTGAACCCAGAGACCCCCCCGGTGCAGCCAGGGTCCTCTGCGAACCTCAGCCCTACCTCCGTAATAAGCCCCCGGAGTCCTGCAAAACCGTGCACGCGTTCCCCCGAGAAAACGTTTGCGGAGGTCCCAACAGCTCTCCCGGCGGCCAGTTTCCTCGCAAGCGCCTTCCCGGGCCGTACGAAGACACCGCAGGTTTCCCGAGAATTAAGGCAAAAAAAAAAAAAGAAAGAAAAAGAAAAAGCAAACAGATACGTGTGGTCTCGCTTACACCCACTCCGTCTGCCGGTTACAAGACACCGTAAAAGGATTTTGAAATAAAGGACTGAGAGAAAAGGCCCGGCCCCTCTCAGCCCGGACGATGTTGTCTATTCCTGTGCATTTAACGTCGTGATTAAATATCGTGAGGCCTGCGAGGGGGAGGGGGGGAGGGGGGCGGTGGTGGAGAGAATTTTTGATTCGAAGGTTAAGCCAATATTAGCAAGAAAAATAAAGCGATTCCCATGGCCCAGAGCTACACTGTTACAGTCGATTGCAAGAATGTTTCGTTGCAAAATGAGCAAGTTGCTAATTGTGTAAATGCCGCTAATTACGTGTGCCGAGCCTCTAACCGGGCCTCTCCCTGTAACTAATAAGAAATCAATTAGTTAATGAAGTGGCCATTAAATCCGATGCTAATCTCAGCCGGGGTGTTTTTAATGTTTCTCTCTTTTCCCCTGTATGATCCTCCTTAATTGCCAGTGTCATTTGGAGCTCACAGCTTTCCGCATGTCTAATGAAACATCGTTATGTGCTAGCTGGCATTCTTGGAAGACCTGAGCAAAACCGGCTCCCAATTATTTTTAATTGCCAGACACTCTCGCAACTGGGTCTTACAGCACACGTCTCAGAGCCCAGCTCTGTCACATACAGCAGGGACACAGCTCGTGTTTCCTGTTTGCAGCCCGCGAACGTCGGCCGGGTCTCCCTGGCCGGGCGGAACGCACCATCCAGGCCCCAACGGGGGGTTGCGGGTCGGGCCTGGGTTCCCCACACCTGTGCCGGGGCCTGCCGAGACCCACCCGGCCGACGCCCCCCTGCCAGGCGCCTTCCCTAGCACCGGATCCAAGATGACCCGGTCAGAGGGGCCGGTGACGGGGCTCGCGTGGATAAGGCCGCCCGGGGCCGCGTGCGTCACCCCCAGAAGTGCGCGAGGCCCCCATAGGCTCGCTGCCACCCCGTGGCTCCACGTGGGGTCCAGCCGTGTGCCCCACTCGGTCACTCCCAAGGGGCTCTGGGCCGCACAGATGGGTAAGGGACACGCTGTCCCTTCCGCAAAGCGAGTTTCCGGCCCTGGCTACTGTCCTTGGCCCCGAGACCGGCGCGGCACGAGACGGCCAGCTCTGGCCCTGCTCCAGCCTCATACGTATCTCATCTCCCATCTGTGAGGACGGCGTTTCGTCTCGCACTGAGGTGAACTGCACCAGCGGGTCCCAGCGGGTCCTGCCCGGAGCCCCGCGTCCGTCCCGCGATGCAGGGGGTGGGGGTGGGGGCCCCTCGGGACGTCTGCTTTCATACGAAACGGAACGAAAAGCAAATTGAGGAGGCGAAACGAAACGAAAAACAAATTGAGACGACGTATTCAGTCTGAGGAGACGCCTGCATCGCGTTTGCTTTTGGACCCCAAGCAAATTAAATTAGCGAATCCAGCACCCCCGTTCCAGGAAATGTGCCACCAGCAGATGCCAGAGGCTGAGACGTCAGGAGAAGGGATATGGGATGTGACGTTTTGTTCATTAAATAAACAAACCCGGTTCGGATAACAGCATTAGGTAGAAAGCCCCATCAATTCTCGTCCGTCGACGTGCACGTAACAAGAAGTGACACTATTTCCTCAGGTTCGCAAGGACCGAACGCGAAAGCACGAGGTGCGGGGAGCGTCAGGCAGGGCTCAGCTTCACCTGCACCGGCCACAGGCAGGGATCGTGCACCCCGGAGGACCGTATCCACACCCGTGCACTCCCACGGTCGCTTAAGCGATCCATCGGGCACCCCGAGAAGTTAGCCACAAGCAGGAATACAACAGAGCGGGGAGTAGCGCTATGCGGCCAGGCAGGTGCGTCAACGGGCTCCCTCCCGCTCTCCCTAAACATCACATGTGCCGTGTTCGCCGTCCTGGTGACCACGGAGGCACGAAAACACCGTCGGCCTCCGGCGTGACTCCGTGTTGACGCTCCCGGGGCCCCCCAGGAGGCACGACGGGTTTCCAGACCGGCCTGCCGTTGCATCACGGACGTATACACAGCGCCTCCGACAGGCTTCACAGACTCCGAGCTGTCAGCTGAGCCGGGTGCAGAGCAGGCCTGAGCTGGACCCCTCGCCGGACGCGGCTTCGTCCTCCACGGTGCTCAAGCCCCAACGTCCCGGCGAGCGTTGGCTCATCTCATCTTGCCGGGAATGAACACGCGCCGTTCGCTGGCTTTGAGAAGCAAGACGGTCTGGACTCCGGATCGGGGATTTGGATTCAGGCGGAGTGTGAACGAAACGCAAAATTCCCTCCACAGTGGGTCCCAGGCGGACAGTTCCTCTCGTCTGTCTGTGCCTCTCCCCCCTGGCTGTTGCTCGCAGGCTGGCACATCCCCCCACGGGACGCCACGCGGGCTCAGCTGTGAGGCAGGGGGGAGGCGCTCATCAGGCTGTTCCAGAGGAACAGAAGCAAAGGCGCTGGGGACGCCCTCATACAAACGGAAATCTGCTTTGAGGAACTGGCTCCCGTGATCGTGGAGGGTACGAGCCCCAATTCCGGAGGCTCGGCCGGCAGGCGAGACCCAGGAAACGGTGGGTGCCACAGCTGGAGTCTGAGGACGGAGCGGACCCAGGACTCCCCCTTGCTTAAGGCCTTCAACTGATTAGACAAGGCCCACCCACATCATGGAGGCGGTCCACTCTACTCGACATGGATCGATTGTGATGTGACTCCCATCTGAACGATCACATTAGAGAAACACCGAAAATCACGGCTGGCCACGTATGTGTGCACCCCCGCCCGGCCGAGTGGACACGTAAACTCAACCATCACGGGCAAGCAAGAAAGAAATCTGAAGCGTACGCATTGGGGGCACAAAAATTCAAAACTGAAATGCTAGCCAGCCCTTCCTGGCTGCTTACGGAAGCCACGGGCCATAGAGGATAGGGCGTAGGTGGTCACCATCGTGAACGGGGCGTAAGGGTTCAGCTGCGTTCACGGCGATGGCTCTGGGGAGCGTGGGGCTCTCTGAGCCTCCGGTAAAGTCTGCATAATGCGGAACAGAAGCGTTCTCGGGCTCACGTTCGTTTGCTCTGAGGCGTAAGTGCCCGAATTTCTCCCATTTTGTTCATTTGACACCTTTAGGGCTGTAGGTACCTGAATTATTATCAGGTACCTGTAGTTGTACCTGAATTATTACTGACAACACTTCTGTTGAAGCAGGCTCGTTGTTATATTCAAACACGTTCATTTTAATATACATATATATTTAATGTTTATTTTATTTATTTTGAGGCACAGAGAGACAGCACAAGCAGGGGAGGGGCAGAGAGAGAGGGAGACACAGAATCTGAAGCAGGCTCCAGGCTCTGAGCTGTCAGCACAGAGCCTGATGCAGGGGTTGAACTCAGGAACCGTGAGATCATGACCTGAGCCGAAATCAAGCAGACCCAGGAGGTCACATCGTCTGTGGTCCCCCAGATATGAGAGGTGAGGACAGACGAGCCCAGGGACACAGAAAGCAGACTGCTGGTCGCCCCGGGTCGATGCAGGAGATCAGAGTGACGGCTACCGGGGCTTCCTTGGGGAGGGTGAGAACAGTCTAGAACCAGACAGACGTGGTGACTGCACAACACAGTGCTTGTGCTAAACGCCCCGTGAACTGTTCACTTTCAAGGGTTCGTTGTAAGCCACGTGAATTTCACCTCCGCAACATCACTTAATTCTTTTTATATAACTTAATGTCAAATTGGTTTCCCTACAACACCAGGGCTCATCCCAACATCATTTAATTTTTTTAATGTTTATTTTTGAAAGAGAGAGACACAGAGTGCGAGCAGGAGAGGGGCAGAGAGAGAGGGAGACACAGAATCTGAAGCAGGTTCCAGGCTCCGAGCTGTCAGCCCCCGAGACCGACGCGGGGCTCGAACTCACAAACCGAGAGATCATGACCTGAGCTTAACTGACTGAGCCACCCAGGCGCCCCAACCCGTCACATAATCTAAAACCACTTCCTCGGGGCGCCTGGGTGGCTCAGTCGGTTGAACAGCTGACTTCGGCTCAGGTCATGATTTCGCGGTCCGTGAGTTCGAGCCCCGCGTTGGGCTCTGTGCTGACAGCTCAGAGCCTGGAGCCTGTTTCCGATTCTGTGTCTCCCTCTCTCTCTGACCCTCCCCCGTTCATGCTGTCTCTCCCTGTCTCAAAAATAAATAAACGTTAAAAAAAATTAAAAAATAGGGGCGCCTGGGTGGCGCAGTCGGTTAGGCGTCCGACTTCAGCCAGGTCACGATCTCGCGGTCCGTGAGTTCGAGCCCCGCGTCGGGCTCTGGGCTGATGGCTCAGAGCCTGGAGCCTGTTTCCGATTCTATGTCTCCCTCTCTCTCTGCCCCTCCCCCGTTCATGCTCTGTCTCTCTCTGTCCCAAAAATAAATAAATGTTGAAAAAAAAATTTTAAAATAAATAAATAAATAAAACCACTTCCTCTCAGGCCACGTGTACATGCCCCGAAAATTACTCCGGCCACCGCCAGGCAGACTGCCCTTTCCGGGAGGAGACAGGGACCTCAAGGTGCCTCAAGCATCTCATCCGTGAGAGAAGTTCGTTTCCCGTTGCCTGCAGAGGTGTTGATAACCAATTTCACAGGGATCCCAAATGTCCTCTGCAGGAAGATTCCTACGTGAAGGGCCCCTTCTCCTGAATCCCAAGCCCCTGGAGCAGGAAGGAAAAGAGACGCCCGTGATCCCCGCCCACAGACTAAGTTACGCATTCAAGAAACAACTGATGGGGCGATCACAAAAACAGAGCGTGCGAGAAATCCGTTGACTTGCATCACGTAAATGCCGGAGCCAGCTTCCACACCCTGTACCCGGATTCATTCGTGAAACAGCAGACACTGGGCTCAGTCGGGAGCTGGTCGGCTGGAACAGACACAAGGGCTGCCCTCGGGGGCTGTGCTCAGCACCCCTTAGCACGCAGGAGGAGGCCCCACACGGACCCGGAGACTGGACCCCACGGACCCAGGGGCACTGCCCCGAATGAACTGTTAAGACAATGTGTCCTCTTGATTTCAGCTCACGTCATGATCCCAGAGTCATGGCATCGAGCCCTGTGTCGGGCTGTGTGCTCAGCCTGGAGCCTGGTCTCCCTCTGTCTCTGCCCCTCTCCCCCGCTGGCAGTCTCTGTCTCTCTAAAATGATTTTTTTTTATTACAGAGAGCTTACGCTTATAACGACGTAAATGCACGTAAATAAATGCGTGCCTATGCAGATGCGTGTGCAGAGGCGTAGGCATGTAAACGGTGAATGTGGAAACACACACCTACACAGTCATGTACACGTACAGACGTGTGCATCTACACACGCTCAATACATGTACATGAACATAAGTGTGTATGGACACGTCTGTAAATAGAAATACGTAGAGACGCGTATCCATATGTCGACGTGTGCACAGGTGCGTGTAAAGACGTGCAAGGAGGCATACACGTTTTTGCATAGACACGTTCATGTCCTTCCTTCATGGCAGTCAGGAAGCAAGCCTTCCAAGATCGTTGTAAGATGCAAATAAAGACATAAGCACAAAACGCTATTCCCTTCGCTTTTGGTGTGAGCTGTTATATCCAAGCGTCAGAATTTGAATCTCCTGATGTGCCACATGAACAATTCACAACATTTTCGTGTGTGTGTGTGTGTGTGTTCACAGGAGAGAAGACAGAGCCTTGGGTCAATATGCCAAGCAAGAAGCATGATTCCTAATCCCAGGTGCTGGAGTACAGTTTGGTCCAAAACCCACGAAAACACAAGCCACCCACTGTGTAAACGGCTGGGAAGGTAAAACCTCAAACCAACTGCTCAACCCAGCAGATTCCACTCCAGGCTCGCGAGGCAGGACCTGAGCAACCCCAGAAGGCTCCCTGCAAGGAGAGACAGGTGAAAAATGGCTTTCAAACACGAAACGTTGCCTTGTCAGTCTAATGAGGACATCTTGAAAGTTGCCAGTAACTTCTTAGTGAGATGTAAGAGTTCATATATCAGCCTGCGTTTTATGCATTTGTAGTTCATCGTCTTCCAGAGTGTAAATGCTGTGATGAAGCATCAGAGGATGGATGGCTAAGGGGATCGATGGATGGATGACTGGGTGGGTGGGTGGTTGAATGGGTGGATGGATGGATGGATGAGTGGGTGGATGGATGGATGGATGGCTGAATGGGTGGATGGATGGATGGATGAGTTGGTGGATAAGTGGATGGATGGATAAGGGGATCAATGGATGGATGAGTGCGTGGGTGGGTGGGTGGATGGGTAAGTGGGTTGGTGGATGGTAGGATGGATGGATGAGTTGGTGATAAGTGGATGGATGGATGGATGGATGGATGGTTGAATGGGTGGGTGGGTGGATGGATGGATGGATGGATGGACAGACAGACGGATGGATGGATGAGTGGGTGGATGAGTGGATGGATGGATGGATGGATGGATGGATGACTGGGTGGACGGATGGATGGACGGATGGCTGAATGGGTGGATGGATGGATGGATGGTTGAATGGGTGGGTGGGTGGATGGATGGACGGATGGATGGATGGACGGATGGATGGATGGATGGCTGAGTGGGTGGGTGGGTGGTTGGATGGATGGATGAGTTGGTGATAAGTGGATGGATGGATGGACGGATGGATAGGTGGATGGGTGGTTGGATGGATGGATGAGTTGGTGATAAGTGGATGGATGGATGGATGGATGGATGGTTGAATGGGTGGGTGGGTGGATGGATGGATAGATGGACGGACAGATGGATGGATGGATGAGTGGGTGGATGAGTGGATGGATGGATGGATGGATGGATGGATGGATGGATGAGTGGGTGGATGGATGGATGGACGGATGGCTGAATGGGTGGATGGATGGATGGATGGTTGAATGGATGGGTGGGTGGGTGGATGGATGGATGGATGGATGGATGAGTGGGTGGGTGGGTGGTTGGATGGATGGATGAGTTGGTGATAAGTGGATGGATGGATGGACGGATGGATAGGTGGATGGGTGGGTGGATGGATGGATGGTTGAGTGGGTGGGTGGGTGGGTGGGTGGGTGGACGGACGGATGGATGGCTGAATGGGTGGATGGACGGACAGACAGACAGATGGATGGATGAGTGGGTGGATAAGTGGATGGATGGATAGATGGATGCATGGACACATGGGTGGGTGGGTGAATGAATAGAAACTGGATGGACAGCCATGTAATAAAAAGGTTGTGTATCTTTACATTATATTCAGATTATTAGACTATATCATTTTTTTGAGGGCTAGGATCCCTCCCCAGATTTCTTTAAGTTCATCCCAGCATCCCACGTGCACTTACGTATGAAAAGGTAGGGCAATCTATTTTTAAATCATCCAAAGTTTAAATATGTGTTTTCGTCACACAGGGAACTTTTAAACGGGACAACTCTCCTTGCCTTATCTGTCATTAAAAGTAGGGTAGATAGTTCCTCTTAAGAACCTTATATTTTTCTTTGCCTGAGGAAATAAACAGGGACAGTTGAAATTTGTCCAGGAAACTAATCAGTTGGTGCAGCCAGAGAATGCTGTGTGTAAGCAGAAACTAAACTTTGGACAAAAGGGAATGCAGCCCGATTAATTTACTGATCTGTCCTCGCTCTGGCAAGGCAGGGGGACACTGCTGTGTCCCGTACGATAAAGGTGGGGCATTTAGTCCTGGGAGTCGCACATCTCATAGACACTGTGGAAATTACGAATGCCTGGTTAGCTCAGTTCAGAAATACAGAGAGCAGCGACCAAAGCAATCTGCCATCAGGAACACTGCGAATGCAGCGCTGGGGGAGAAACAGAGAGCCACCAAATGCAGCTTCTGCCGTGGAGACGATTAAAACGATAAAGCCTCACTGCAGGGTTCATTCACACCTCAATGGATCTCATTCACTAACTCCCCTTACATTTTGTTTTCGGGGTAGTTGATGAAACAGCTTCCCCTGGGGGAGAAAGAAAGGGCCTGCAAGAAACCAGTTGACTTAACATCATTTAAGTGCCAGAGTCCGCTTCCGAAAGCTGCACCACGGAAGAACAGGAGCTCGTCCCTCAGAACCACCTAGATCGTGACACTTAGACTCCACAGTAGAGACTGGGACACTTGAGTCCACACCAGGGAAATTAGCACAAGATATCAGTGCACACTCACGAGGGCGGCTATAATTTCGACTCAGGTCATGGTCTCACGGTTCGTGGGATCAAGCTCCACGTCGGGCTCTGCACTGACAGCTCAGAGCCTGCTTGGGATTCTCTCTGCCTCTCTCGCCCCCCTCCCCCTCTCTCTTTCTCAAAATAAATAAACATTAAAAAAAAAAGTTGGATGTCAGATGACTACCCGACCAAGCTTTCCCAGCCCTCGGTACGTCCCCAAGACAACAGGTGAGAGCAGGTGAGAGGATGCACAAAATGTGGTCCCTGCAGACCATGTGACGGCATCTCGCGCCAAAGAGGAAAGACGTAGGGACGCACACGAGAACGTCAACGGCCTCAGAAACATTCTGCTCGGTGAGACAAGCCCATCACAAAAGGCCACACGATGGCATTTACATGAATCATCCAGAAAAGGGAAATCTATGGAGACACCAAGTAGACTAGTGGTTGCCGAGGGCTGGACGTGGGTGGGGGAGAGGTCGGGGCCCTGACGGCAAATCGGCAAGTGGTTTCTTTTTCGGGATGATGGAGACATTTCAGAATTACGTTCTGGTCATTCTTGCACAGCTCTGTAAATTTGCGAAAAAGCGTGCAATTGTTTGCTCAGGAGGAGGGCATTCCGCGGCGAGTAAATGACGCATCCGCGAAGTTGTTGGAAAAATCAACATGTAGGCGTCTGGTGGGATGTTTAAATTCCTCCTCGTGTGTTTCCCAGTTTTAGGCTAAAGTCCCTTTCTTCCGTGGCTGTCCACCGGTCCTCCCACAAAGTGGGGGCTGGGACTGTTTCCCTGGAGTCTGACCCCGAACAGAGACAGGGACGTCGTCGGCCGTGAAGAAACATCCAAAGTGGAACCGAGACCCTGTGATACGGGGTGACCGGACTGTCCTCGGCACTGACTTCTCCTCAGGGGCCCGTGTCCGGATGGAGTTTGGACTTTGTCTCACACACACCCACCCACAGGACGATCATTTTCTCTCTCCGGTCTCCGGCAAGCCTTCAACAGTCGTGAGACACAGGGAAACATCTCCGTTTTGGTTTCCCCCAAATTCAAACGCTTGGAGAGCTTGGCCAATTCTCTGAAAAACCGAGTCAACTTCTCTGCCTGACGGTCTCAACGATGACCCCCTAAGACCCTATGCAAAAGCAGCTTGGCACCGATTGATGGAGATAACGGCTCCCACCGCCCCCCTCAACGCCCTGGGCCATCACAGGGTGTCCTCTGTCTGAACAGATGTGTTTACAGGAAAGACCGCCACCTGGAGTTCACGGGTGACTTCGGAGTCCTCTCCGGAGCATCGAAAACTGACAACCAGAACGTGATTCCCCTGCTCCCATGTTAACACCCTCCTTTCCTATATTTCCTTAATTTTCCAAAATGGCGGTAAAAGACACGTGACGTGAAACTTTCCATTGTCAAGTGCCCATTTTGGCTTTACTGAAGGCGTTCATCGTGCTGTGCAAGCATCCCCATCATCCTGTCCAGAACTTTCCACGTCCCCAAACTGAAGGTCTGTCCCCATGAAACACTGACTCCCCGTTCCCTGTCGCCACCCTCTGGCCCCACCATCTAGTCTCTGTGTCTTTGGCTGTGACTTCTTTAGAGACGCCATATACGTGGGATCACACAGGATCTGTCCTTCTGTGACTGGCTTATGTCCCTGAGCATCACGTCCTCAAGGACCATCCACGTTGTGGACACAGAGCCCAGTCTGTGACAGGCAAGCCCGTCTACAGGTGGGAAAGTACGCTCTCGACACGGGGGTCAAAGGAATTGGGGGACAGAGGCTGTCCGTCAATGCCCATCAAGCATTTATTGACCAAGTACTATGTACAAGGGAAATTGTAACAGGACATAAGGGGATCACAAAATTGAAACGTGATACGGGACGTGCTCCCAAGCAGCTTACGGTCTGGCGAGAGCTGAGAAGCGTGCTGGAAACAGGGACTGCGAGATAAGTCCAAACACGACGGACCTCGATTCTTGCACCCAGACGAGAACGACAGAATAGAGGGATGCCGTCATGGGAGGTCACAGGTTCCAAGGACACCCTCACTTGTGACACCAGTTCGTGCAGGTTCCAGGACCGTCCTCAGCTCCAAGGGGGACTCACAGGAGTGTTCAACACTCAGTCACGGTTTACCACTGTTTATTATGGACACAGTCAGGGACCCCCCTGGCCCCCCCATCCCGTGAGGACACAGCCAGGGAACCCCTTGGTCCCCCCCATCCCATGAGGACAAAGCCAAGGAACCCGCTGGTCTCCCCATCTCATGAGGACACAGCCAGGGAACCCCTGGTACCCCCTTCCCATGAGGAAACAGCAGGGAGCTCCCTGGTCCCCCCATCCCATGAGGAGGACACAGCCAGGGAACCCCTGGTACCCCCATCCCATGAGGAAAGCAGGGAGCTCCCTGGTCCCCCCCATCCCATGAGGACACAGCCAGGGAACCCGCTGGTCTCCCCCATCCCATGAGGAAACAGCCAGGGAACCCGTTGGTCTCCCCATCCCATGAGGACACAGACAGGGAACCCCTTGGTCCCCCCATCCATGAGAAAATAGCAGGGAACCCCTTGGTCCCCCCCATCCCATGAGGAAATAGCAGGGACCCCCCTGGTCCCCCCATCCCATGAGGACACAGCCAGGGAACCCCCTTGGTCTCCCCATACCATGAGGAAACAGCCAGGGAGTCCCTTTGTCCCCCACCCCCCATCCCATGAGGAAACAGCAGGGAACCCCTTGGTCCCCCCATCCCATGAGGAAACAGCAGGGACCCCCCCTGGTCCCCCCATCCCATGAGGACACAGCCAGGGAACCCCTTGGTTCCCCCCCATCCCATGAGGAAACAGCAGGGAACCCCTTGGACCCCTTGGTCCCTCCTTCCCGTGAGGAAACAGCAGGGAGCCCCTGGTCCCCCTAATCCCATAAGGACAGAGCCAGCAAGTCCCCTGGTCCCCCCATCCCATGAGGACACAGCCAGGGAACCCCTTGGTCCCCCCCATCCCATGAGGAAACAGC
Organism: Prionailurus bengalensis; assembly: GCF_016509475.1. Lineage (NCBI taxonomy): Eukaryota > Metazoa > Chordata > Mammalia > Carnivora > Felidae > Prionailurus > Prionailurus bengalensis. The sequence goes on along the minus strand of NC_057361.1, from coordinate 445,892 downwards.
AGGGAGCCCCTGGTCCCCCTAATCCCATAAGGACACAGCCAACAAGTCCCCTGGTCCCCCCTTCCCATGAGGACACAGCCAGGAAACCCCTTGGTCCCCCCATCCTATGAGGAAACAGCAGGGAGCTCCCTGGTCCCCCCCATCCCATGAGGATACAGCCAGGCAACCCCTTGGTCCCCCCTTCCCATGAGGAAACAGCAGGGAGCCCCTGGTCCCCCTAATCCCATAAGGACACAGCCAGCAAGTCCCCTGGTCCCCCCATCCCATGAGGACACAGCCAGGGAACCCCCTGGTCTCCCCCATCCCATGAGGAAACAGCAGGGAGCCCCTGGTCCCCCTCATCCCGTAAGGACACAGCCAGCAAGTCCCCTGGTCCCCCCATCCCACGAGCACACAGCAGGGAGCCCTCGGTCCCTCCACCGTGATGGCCATCTAGGAACCGGAAAGAGGGGCCTCCCCAGACCCCAGTCTGCCCCTGGACCTTCGACCCCCAGGCTCCAGGACGTTGGGAAGCATGCCCTCCCTGTGTGTAAGCCCCCGAGTCTGCGGTGTTTCGTTCCAGGTGCCTGAATGGACTCCCCCCCGCCCCCCACCAGGCGTCCCACCCCAAGGGCTCAGACCTCCCGGAGCCACGGGCAAAGGCCAGAACTCGCTTTCGGCACCTTAAGGCCTCCCTGCTGACTCCCATAAAAAGCCTGCTCCCCCCCCCCCCAGATACAAAGAGCCCCCGGCGAAGAACACTTCGTGCCAAACCACAAGAGCACAGGGCTGAGATTCGCCGTCCCTCCTTCCTCCCACCCAAGCCCCCACGCACCTGTGTGTCAGGGCCACGGTGGCCGCAGCATGGCCACGCGGCCTCACACGCCGTCGGCCCTGAGGCAGGAGCCAGCCGTGCGGGAGGGAGGCAGTCAGTCATCAGCGATGCCGCTTGCTCGGGGACCCCGCCTCCCAGGCCAGCCCACGATGCCCCCTTTGTGGGGAGATTAACACCCTATTTGTTTCCATCATTCGGGTGCTTCATCCCTAATGGGCGACGCCTTCCCTGCAAAGCCGTCTTCCTGACAGGCCGTGCCAGGTTTGATTAGGGCCCCGCGAGGGATGGTGGCCGCGCCCTCCGCGTGCGTGGCGTCTAATCACTTCCCGACAGACAGCCCGGCAGCCCCACAGCCCCCCTCGTCCGCCACCAGCCCCGCTCCCCGCCTCTGGCTGCAAAAACCGTGATGGTCCGTGAGGAAGATACGCCCGCGTGTAATTCTCAGTGACAAAAACAGAGACAACGTGTTTGCATAATTGGTGACACATCTCAGTGTTTCCGCGTCTCATCTCCTACTCCTTAGGCAGCCGTGACACCACGAAGTTCGCCCCTCCCGGAGACAAGGACGACAGAAATAACGCACACACAGGCACGGTGCCTGTGCCTCTGAAAATCACGCAAGTCATCAGAGCAGGGCCGACCCGCCGAGCCCTCTGAGGCCTGGCCGGGGAGTCGCGTCACTGCACGTGAACAGGTGGGGCGGGGGCCCCCGCACGCGGGTTCCCGCAGGTAACCCGGGGCGGCTCAGGATCGCGGGGGTCTGGAGTCGGAACGGGAGCGAGGCAGATGAGGCGGCCGGCCCTGGAGAGCTGGAGAGGTCCCAGAGCCGCTACAGCTCGCTGTTTGCAGGTCGGCTCAGCTGGAGGCTGCAGGCTGTGTGCTCCCAAGTCAAGGGGACCCCTGCACAGCACCCCAGGCTGGTCAACGGCACTCACTCTTGTAGCTTTCCCCGCCTCCCGTCCGCAAGGTCCCCGGATGCAAATGTCCTTCCGAACCACATCACAACATGTACGGGTCAAGGGGATGCGTGTCCCCAGGGGCGGGGAGGGTCAGCCCCTGCCTCACTCGTTTGCACACTTGCAGCAGCTCAACACCTGTGCTGTTGACCGAAACAGCTCCCACCGTTTCTGAAGTGTTTGGGGTTAACAGGCGGGAAAAAGGAAGGAAGGAAAGAAAAGAGAGAGAGGAAGAAAGAATGATTAAGGGAAGAAAGAAGGAAAGAAGGAAAAGAAAGAAAAAGAAGAAAGGGATGGAGAAAGGAAAGAGAGAGAGAGGGAGGAAGGGAGGGAGGGAGGGAGAAGGAGATAAAAACAGAAAGAAAGAAAGAAAGAAAGAAGGAAGGAAGGAAGGAGAGAAGGAAGGAGGGAGGGAGGAAGGAAGTGTTCACCAAAGCCGTTGAAGCCCGAGTGTGGACAATCAAATTGAATCCACTTGCGTCCGATTCGTTTAGACTTAAGTCCTCTGAGTGTCGCTGGGTCAGAGCCCTTGGATCCCAGAGCGCGTCCAGAAGCGTTCGTCCCTCCGGACGACGCAGAAGCACCTCGTTAGCACGCAGCTCTCGTGATCCCAGAGAGACGCCTGAGTTCTGCGCGGAGCCAAGAACATCCAGACCACGGGACGGGCGAACCACGGAGGGCTCCCAGCCATCCCCGCATTTCCAGCAGGAAAAGACTTCAACCTTTTTCACGGGGAGCATCACACCTCTTGGGCGGTGGGTTGGGTCGGGGTGGGGGGGGGATCTGGACGCGGAAAACCCAATTCCTATCAAACACGCGGGCACGGAAAGAGAGGTCCGTGCACGTGTTTCCGAGGACACACGTGTCCCAGAAGAGGCCAGGTGCCCCCCCGGTTCCTGGGCACGCAACACTCTCACGTCGACGGGCTCGTTATCTGCCCGGAACCACGCATCCCAAGGCGGAAACCCAGACCCCCTCCCGGCCCTCCTGCAGCTTGAGGTCTACCAGCTGTCCCCACCCGCACGGGCTCCGCAGAAGCATCGTCGCAGGTGAGCAGAGACGTGTATCCTAACCATGCTGTTTACGTTCCCCAATATTTTGCCTGCAATTAGGAAAACTGACTGGCGCGTGCCAGTGCCCTGATGCTCTCCCAGGCGGACTTCGGGCGGCCGCCGTACCCAGAATTCGATGGCGACCGAAAACGAAGAGGTCAGTGGACTGTCCTTCAAGAGTCATTGATGAGGCCCCAGACTGGGTGTCGGGACAGAGGAGGGAGGAGGAGGGAGGGATGTTGACAGAAGGGGAAGCCTGACACCAGCCTGTGGACGGAGCAGCCTATGCGGTCCTGGTGGCCCAGCCCCATAACCACGTTCCCTCGTCGACGTCGAGAAGCCCAGCGATAAACGTGGTGGGAGCCCTGCCCTGTTGCCACCGGCCGGCTTCCACATCCCCATGTCCCATGAGAGACAGAGCCGATGGTCCTTCTGGGTCCTGCCGAGTCCCCGAGATTGGAGGCTCTGCATGAATTGTTTGCACGGCACGGCTCTGGTCCCCACTGCACGTGTGTCCCTGCCTGCGTGTACTGGGGCGGCCAAAAGACATTACTGCACACGTACTGGGGCGCCCCCTGCCTCCGTGTACTGGGGTGGCCGCAAGACATCACCACAGACCCGCTGGCTCCACACCACAAATTCATCGTCACCAGCTCTGGAGGCCAGTGGTCTGACATCCAGGTGAGGCAGGACCGCTGAGATCTGAGTAGGGCAGGGTCACTGAGATCCAGGCAGGGCAGGACCCCTGAGATCCAGGAGGGGCAGGGCCACTGAGATCCAGGCAGGGAAGGGCCGCTGAGATCCAGGCAGGGCAGAGCCGCTAAGATCCAGGCAGGGCAGGGCCGCTAAGATCCAGGCAGGGCAGGGCCGCTGAGATCCAGGAGGGGCAGGACCGCTGAGATCCAGGAGGGGCAGGACCATTGAGATCCAGGCAGGGCAGGACCACCGAGATCCAGGCAGGGCAGGACCCCTGAGATCTAGGAGGGGCAGGGCCACTGAGATCCAGGCAGGGCAGAGCCGCTAAGATCCAGGCAGGGCAGGGCCGCTGAGATCCAAGCAGGGCAGGGCCGCTGAGATCCAGGCAGGGCAGAGCCGCTAAGATCCAGGCAGGGCAGGGCCGCTGAGATCCAAGCAGGGCAGGGCCGCTGAGATCCAGGCAGGGCAGAGCCGCTAAGATCCAGGCAGGGCAGGGCTGCTGAGATCCAGGAGTGGCAGGACCCCTGAGATCCAGGAGGGGCAGGGCCACTGAGATCCAGGCAGGGCAGGGCTGCTGAGATCCAGGAGTGGCAGGACCCCTGAGATCCAGGAGGGGCAGGGCCACTGAGATCCAGGCAGGGCAGGGCTGCTGAGATCCAGGAGTGGCAGGACCCCTGAGATCCAGGAGGGGCAGGGCCACTGAGATCCAGGCAGGGCAGGGCTGCTGAGATCCAGGAGTGGCAGGACCCCTGAGATCCAGGAGGGGCAGGGCCACTGAGATCCAGGCAGGGCAGGGCCACTGATATCCAGGAGGGGCAGGATCGCTGAGATCCAGGAGGGGCAGGACCATTGAGATCCAGGCAGGGCAGGGCCACTGATATCCAGGAGGGGCAGGACCGCTAAGATCCAGGCAGGGCAGGACCACCGAGATCCAGGAGGGGCAGGACCCCTGAGATCCAGGAGGGGAAGGACCCCTGAGATCCAGGCAGGGCAGGGCCACTAAGATCCAGGCAGGGCAGAATCCCTGAGATTCAGGAGGGCAGGACCACACTCTCTCTCGAGGCTCCAGGGGAGGGTCCTTCCTGCCTCTCACAGCTTCTGGGGCTCTAGGCATCCCTGAGTTTGTGCCCGCGTCCCTACTGTGTATGCTTCCGCCTTCACGTGGCTTCTCCTGTCTCTTACAAGGACAGGGGTCATTGGAGTCAAGGCCACTCCAATGACGTCACCTTAACCTGACTGATTACATCTGCAAAAGCCCTGTTTCTAAATAGTGTCCCCTGAGGCCGGGACATCACGTGAGGGGCCGGCTCTGACATTGGTCTGGCCTCGCCCGTCTTCATGTTTCGTCACCCAGCACGTGACTGTGCACAGAGACCACGTCTCATGTCCTCTGGTCTTTGCTCACAGCCCTGGAGACGTTCCGTCGTCGGCCACACAATGTCACAACAGTGATGAACGTTCACTCACCGGGGTAACAGGTGGTTTCATTCATCATAGAGCACGGAGGTCACCCTAACGAGTATCATCCCGATATAAGGTCACGTGGAGACCGTGCAAACGCTTTTCCCTCAACGCGTGTCTGTCATCACCCACAGGTACAGACAAGGTGCCAGCCGTGGGCTGAATCGTCATCTCACACAGCCGCGTCCTGACCCCAGCGTGGATGTGGCCTCCACAGAGGTTACGATGAACCAAACGTTTGTTCCCCCCCAAAGTCCGTCTGTTGTAACCTCACTGCAGTGGGCGGCTGTTAGGACGAGGGGCCTGGGGAGGGGATCAGCTCGTGACGGTCGATGGGATTCGTGTCCTCACAAAAGGAGACTCCAGAGAGCCCCCTCGGCCCCTTCCGCCAGGTAAGGTGACCAGTGAGGAGGAGTCCACCATGGCCGACCGGGCAGGAGTGCTTCCTGTGACCCCGCAGTGGAAGTCAGAGGAAGAAATGTCTGTTGTTTGCAAGCCCCACCCCCTTCCCGCGGAGCACCGTGTCCTCTTACCGCAGCCCCTACAGACGGACGGATGGACAGGTGTCCACGTCCTGGGGATCAGTGCCAGACTGCTGGCCTCCACCCCTGGGAGAGAGGAAGCATCTGGTGTCTGATACCACGGCGTGTGTGGTCCTATGTCGTGGCCGCCCCGGGGACACGGGCACTCCCACGTGGGTCTGTCTGGCAGAATTCACCGGGAATGCTGGCTGCCTTCGCGGGATTGACACGGGGGGTCCTACTCGTCCCCCTCTACACTTGGGAATCCCTCTCTTCCGGCCTCCTGGCCTCCACGGCCAATCCAGCCACGCCGCGTGGGGAGACGTGGAGGGACGCAGCACCTGTGTGGGAGGCCCTTGGCTGTGCTGTCCTGTCCCCACCACGGACAGGATACGTCGACAGGGCCAGCTCCTCCCACCCCTCCAGAACCTACGCTTTAGGGGCGCTCCCCCGGTAAGCCCCTGCAAAGGGTCTCTGGCTCTTAAAGTCTGCCGTCCCCAGAGAACGCTCCGTGTGTAGCGTGAGCTGACGGCTTCCGCTCACGTTGCCCCAACGCACACGATTCACCAGGACTCGTACGAGACGCTCGCACAAGACGGCGGTGGGACGGGATACCCTTCGCCAGCTCCCCGCGACTGAAAATCCTCTGCCCGGGCGCCCCAAGTCGCCCTTGTGTTTGGTAGAAATTATTCTTTGTTAGCGTCAGGAAAAGTGCCCGTCTCCTACATACAGTTGTTTAAGTGTCTCTGAAGGAACGCAGGACGTTTGCAAGCCAGAAAACACATGCAGACAGCTTTCTAGAACGTTCCAAGAGCTCCAGCCCATGTGCACAAATACCCACAGAGATGGCTTCCATTGGCCGTTGCAAATGACAGAAACGCCCCCGCGGGGTGTGCAAGAGGGAGGCACAGACGTCAGAGGCTGGGCTGAGGCTGAGCACTGGGGGGGGGGGGGCCTGGAAATTTATGTGGCCCCCACCCCACCCACCTGTCCCTGCATCCCCACGATGAACACTTTGCACGTGCAGTGGTACCAAAACCACCGGAGACAGAGTGGGGACTAGCACATGCTCAGAGACCCCCCAATCCAATCGGGGTGCAAAGACGCCTTAACGCTTGACCGGTGCATCCATTGGCCACAAGACTCCCAGGCAAATGGCTGGTGTGGCAGAAAGTATGCGGCAGGGACTGAGAAGGTCCGTCCCCCACGGTCACCCCAAAATTTATGCAAATTTATGTAAATTGCTAAACACCGGCTCCAGGAGCGAGAGCTGGGTCGACACAAAGGGAAGAATCCCTCGGCTAATAGCCAGCCCTTCTAGTCCCCACAAGAAATTCACGACACCTCCTTTCCATCCTTCCGTGTTCTTCTTCTGTTTTGCTGTCCCTTAAAATAACGATGCATTTTTTTTTTGCAACTATCTTATATTTTCAATAAGAGCCTGCAGCGTGAGCACAGACTTAATGATTTTATACGTTATTTCAACTGCACGAACCTACGAGAGAATTCTGCATCATATTTCCCCAAAACGGGGGTGGGAGAAAGATCTCTACTCACTCAGAAACGCCTCTCCTCTGCTAACACAGCTTTGTAGGATTTTTTTTTTTCTCCCTGTTGCTCTGCTGTATTTTTATAGTTGAGCCACGCAAATAAGGCAGGGAGACACGAGAATTTCGGCCGTCCCTCACGGTCTGTGACCCACAAGAACAACCCCATGGCCTTGGGGCACATGGTTCATCGACGCCTCACTCCCCATTCCCACAAGAATACACAAAGATCAGGGGCGCCTGGGTGGCGCAGTCGGTTAAGCGTCCGACTTCAGCCAGGTCACGATCTCGCGGTCCGGGAGTTCAAGCCCCGCGTCGGGCTCTGGGCTGATGTTTCAGAGCCTGGAGCCTGTTTCCGATTCTGCGTCTCCCTCTCTCTCTGCCCCTCCCCTGTTCATGCTCTGTCTCTCTCTGTCCCAAAAAAATAAATAAACGTTGAAAAAAAATTAAAAAAAAAAAAAAAAGAATACACAAAGATCAGCGAAGACACACTCACGGAGCTCTGTCCTTCGCCGAGCTGGTTCCTAACTCCGAATTACCTCCCCCCTCTGATTCCCATTCCGACGTGACGCATTTTATCTATAAAAGCTCGGCAATCCTCAGGCCAAACAGAGCAGACAGCACCCAACTCCACGAGCCGTACTCGTCCAGGAACTCTGCACCACGTACGCGCTCCCACTGGACTCAGGACTGGATTTGTACCTGTGTTCCTGGCTTTCCGACCTCCCTGGGGACCACCATCACACGCTGTTCTTTTCACGTCTTACACGCTCAGAATGGCGGCCAAACCCGACTGCGTTTGTGGGTGTGAACATCTTGATTTGTGTTTGAACGGCACTTCTCTAGCTCTTAATCCAAGCCAACTGGTTTAAAAAAAAAAAACAACTCTTTAACTCCTTAGAGGCATCGGGCCTTCCCTCCACCCCGATCTTCCCGTCCAAGCCTCCGGCCGAGGAGATGCTGAATTACAAATATTTAGAGACAGACCCAGAGGTACAGGAGTCCTCAATGACTTCCCCCAGGACCATGGGGCAGACCGTGTCCCCCAAGCCCACCTCTGGGAGAAAGGGGTATCGGAATGCAATCCGTTGAGCTGAACTCAAAGGGCTTTGGCTGGAAGCTATGCGCCACCACAAACTAGGGCAGGAATGTTCCTCGCGGTCGCCCGAGAAAAGCATCATGGACTCTGGGCCTAAGACCCGCCCTCCGCCAGGCTGGTTTGCAAAACACACAGGGCAAGAGTATGTGTCCTCAGGAAGCCCGGCCCTTCCGGAGGGTTCGCAGCCCAGACAGGAGGGCGCTGAGGCCAGAGAGGGGCCGGAAGGACTCCCTCCCGCCCTGGGAGGTGGACACGACTGCCAGTTTGCCACGCGGCGGCCGGGAGCACCCCGTTCTCCTCTGCGAGCTGCGTCCCACCAGTGTGGTGGGAGGGTCTCGTTTCGTGTTTTCCTTTCGTATGCTTTTCACGCACAAAACCTTGAGGGGAGACGGTTGCCACAAATCAGCAGAGTAATTAGTGCCTCCCTTCCTGGCCGCCCAGATTCGTTTTCTTGGCAGTAAGTGTATTAGTCTTAAGGAATTTCCTTTGCCAGGAGATAAATTCAAGTAAAGGGCGGCAGAACCCTAAAGCGAGCTGAGTGTTAGTGGCCCTCGACCTGAGACACACTGTCTTCTCCAGCGCCCACGCGTCATAAATACGGAGCCGGCCACACAGTGGACCCACGGACGCTCGCCTCCCGCCCACAAATCCAGAGGGTTCCCCCTCCCGCCACCAGCCTGCCTCCACATTAGGAGAAGATTTATAATAGCAGCACGCCAAGGTGGGGTCTTGTTACAAAAACGTTCTTCTTTGGGAAACACAGGATGAAATATAATTATAATTTAGCCGTACCATTTAGAAGAAACAAACCTGTGTTCTGCACCGCCGGGGTTTGCTAAATCGAAGACCTTTAAATTGATTCCCTTCTCTCCAGTTTGCCGAGAAGTGGGGCCAGGTGGGCGGGGTGGGTCGGCAGGTCTCCGTGTGGTTCTTTGCCACCCACTGTGGATTAGAAACTCCCCACTGGCATCTAGGGAGACCCTCATCTTGTCCTCAACTCAGAGACACATCCAGATAGCTGTGTTGGCCTCAACTTAGAGACGCGACCAGACAGCCATCTTGGCCTCAACCGACGGACGCGTCCAGAGAGCCATCTTGGCCTCAACCTACAGATGGGTCCAGACAGCTGTCTTGGCCTCAACCTACAGATGCATCCAGACAGCCGTCTTGGCCTCAACCTACAGATGCGTCCAGATAGCCGTCTTGGCCTCAACTTAGACACATGTCCAGACAGCCATGTTGTCCAGGCAGCCGTCTTGGCCTCAACTTAGACACGTGTCCAGATAGCAGTCTTCCGTGCAGGCATGGATCGCCAGAACGAGCTAGGTCCCAGCGTGCTGTGTGACCTGGGAAACAAGCTGTGGAAAGTTGGTCCTGAATGTGCATACATGCTCTTGCATTTTTTCCAGGAAGCAGTAGACCAGCACCCTCAACGACATTCACGCCCAGAGAATGGGGACCCTGATGGTGGTCCTCCAAGCCCGTGGCCAAGAATGACGACCCCCAAGACCCAAGAGTCCCACTCAAAGTGTCCTCCTCTTTCATCTTGGGTCAGACAATGAAGGGTCATGTCTGCTTGGCAAATCAGGTTTTTTCCATGACTCCAGACCGCCAAAAAAAACCCCCATGGTTTTGCCAAGCTGCCTGAACTTTCCTTTTTTAAAGCATAAAATAACCCTTTCTTTGAAAAGTTGCTACAAACATAAATAAAACTTAAACATAAGGTGCTACATTAAGTGTATGAAGACGTAAGATAAAACGGATTCAACCTCACCGGTGTTCTTGAAAACCACGTCAGTTTTGACTGCGTCCTACACTGTAGCCAAGAAGCCCATGCCCGTAAGAATTTCCGCCATCAGACAGAACGAGGAAACCAAATTTGCAACCAAAGCACCAGCTTAGATGTTCCTGTGTTGTACTTATCCCCGGCCAGACTCTGAAAACATAAAATTAGAGAATCAAAAAGGGAATCCCCAGAACCTTCGAAAACTCCCCAAAGGCCCGAGAAAGATGTTGCTATATGTTGAAACATCTGGTCAAACCGTGTATGACGGGTTTTAGCACACTGGTCAATAATTCCTTGCTCCCGCTCCATCTTTCTGTGTTTGTGGGTGCTCACAGCTACCCCAGGACCATCCAGGACCGACTCAGCCACATCTACGTGTCACCTCTGGTGCCAATCAGTGACCCCTCTCCTTAACGACCTCAGTTGTTTTTCTCCAGGATCTGCCCAGACAGAAAACCATGTGTGCCTGGGGCAGTCCCCGGGGGTCCTGAATCTCTCCTTGCAGAACTCCGGGGCACATGTGAGCCCCCCTCCCAAACCAGCCCCCTAAATCTTCCTCAGAGGAACAGCCTCTCCCCTGCCCCGCGCACTGTGCCTGTCACGTCCCCTCTCTCTGTAACGAACGCTTGCACCAATATAGGATCCAACACATCCATACGTCACCCCGTGCTCATCACGACAGGTGCACTCCCTTAATCCCCATCATGCATTTCCCCCAGCCCCCACCCACCTCCCCTCTGGTGACCATCAGTCTGTTCTGTGTAATTGAGTCTTTTTCTCGGTTTGACTCTTTTTCATTGTTGCTTTGTTTTGTTCCTTAAACGTCACCTAGGAGTGAAATCAGACGGTATTTACCTTTCTCTGACGGATTTATTTCACTTTGCGTAACACCTCCCAGATCCACCCGTCTCAGTGCAAGTGACAAGATCTCATTCGTCTTCTTTATCCATCCATCTGTCCGTGGTGACTTCTTTTTCTTCTTTCAAAAAATTGTTAATGTCTATTTATTTTTGAGAGAGAGAGAGAGAGAGACAGTGAGTGAACAGGGGAGGGGCAGAGAGAGAGGGAGACACAGAATCCCAAGCCGTTTCCAGGCTCTGAGCTGTCAGCACAGAGCCCTACACGGGGCTCAAACTCACACCCGTGAGATCATGACCTGAGCCAAAATCAAGAGTCGGGAAGGTTACCTGACTGAGCCCCCCAGGTGCGCCCCCCCCCCCCCAACAGAAGCGTTTCAAAGCAAGCAATTCAGGGCTGACGAATATCCCATCACAAGGCTGGGCCATTTTTTGTTTATCTGTTCCCATGTCCACGGACACTTGGGTTCCCCCGCCCTCTGGGCTTTGACGGGTGGCACCACTATGAACTCGTGCGTGTGGTTATTTCTTCCCACGCTCGAGTTTGCTTGCCCGTCGGTGATGCTCACACGTTCCTGCTTGTGTCCCACAGACGAGCTTCATGAAAGACTCACTCATTCCGGATATTCGGGGAGGTGAGGGAGGGCCGTGCAGAATCTTCACGGCATCGGTGGCCGTCAGGAGCCCCGTCCCTCGCACCCCGTACACGTCTGGGCAACAGCATGCACACGTCAAGCATTTTCCCACGAAAAGGAACCAGAGCTTCTGGGGAGAAATCAATCATCCCTCCAGGGCCGGATGGAGGGGAAACGGGAAGAGATCGCTGTGGCTGGAATCAGGGCACCTGAGATTAACAGACCCTGGGAACCGGCCTGAGAAGCCGCCCGTGGCCAACGGGGACACGCGGAGCCTCCAACGGGAGAGGAGCGATGTTTGTAACTGATCACAGCACACGGAAACAATCTGGAGAGACCCTTACCCTCGAATCCGCGGGGGACCCTCGAAAAGAGAGAAGACGTGTGTCACCCCCTCGGACATGTACGGGGCCATCTTCTTCCTCACAAGAACAGCGTGAGGGAAGGACACGTTCATTCTGCCCTCGGAGGACTTCATGCAGCCCCTTCTGGCTGGCAGGCATCCCCCGGGACCAAAGCATCCCCATAAGGCTCCTCGGTGGCTGCAAATGGGAAAGACACACACCTGTTCAGCGGGGGGACCCAGCTGTCATTGCCCCGCCACCCAGTGACCCGCGTTCCCACGGCCTGCAGCGGGACCGAGCGGGACACGGCCCCCGGCACCTCCTGGACGGAAGTTCCTACCACGTCCTCAGGCTGACGTCCATTGCAAGGAAACAGACGGGTGGACTCGTGGATCCGACCGCCTCGCCTGGGACCACAGGACACTCCGGCATCCCGACTTTTCGTGCCATTTGGAGCAGTCGGTGTGTCTGCAACAAGAAAAGCGAGAAAAGTATTGGAAATAGACACCACGCAGGGGCGCCTGGGGGGCTCGGTCGGTTGAGCGTCCGACTTTGGCTCAGGTCACGACCTCACAGTTCGTGGGTTCAACCCCTGCATCAGGCTCTGCGCTGACACCTCGGAGCCCGGAGCCTGCTGCGGATTCTGTGTCTCCCTCTCTCTCTGCCCCTGCCCCGCCCACCCTCTGTCTCTCTGTCTCTCAAAAATAAATAAACGTTAAGAAAATGTTTAAAATAACAACACTTCACAAGGTAAACAGGGAAAAGCTAACAGCCAGATTGGCAGAACCTATAAACATTAAAAAAATTTTTAATGAGTAAATACACATAAATATATGTAAAAAATAATAAATATAATAAACAGCATGTAATAAATATACAATATATAATACATAATAATATAAAAAATAAGATAAATATAATAATCTATACAAAATAAATATAAGTAAATATAGAATAAAATATAAATATTGTATGATTTATTATATATCTACTATTTATATAAATAAGCACATTTAACACAATTCAAATAAAGCTACTACTTACATAGTTAACTCATATTTATGCAGCATATATACAAATATAAAGGTATAAATGTATTTCATAACTTATATATTTATTGTTTATGTAAATCAGTATATTTAATATGATTCAAATAAAGTTACTGTTTGTATAGTTAACTCATACATAACTTATATATAAAGTATAAAAATATGCATACATAAAAATATATAAATATTATATTGTATAATTTATTATATATTTGTTTATATACATATATTAAATGATTAAAACAAATAAAGTTACTATTTATATAGTTAACTCATATCATAGATAACAAATATTATATTGTAAAACTCATATATTTATTAATATATAAATACACGTATATAAATTAGTATATAAATACATGTATTGAATGATCAAAATAGTTACTATTTATATAGTTAATTCATATCATACATAACATATAAAATATAAGTATATATGGAATATATAAATATATTTTATAATTTATTGTGTATAACTTATACCAATAAGTGTATTTAATATGATTTCAATAAATAAAGTTATACACTTAACTCATGATATATAACTTCTATAAGATATATAACATATAATATTAAATTTTATAATTCATTGTATAGGCAGCTTTATATAAAAAACCTCTGGAGTATAATTTAAATAAATAAAATTACCATTCATGTGTTTAACTCCTACGATACCTAACTTCTATATAAAATATAAATATACATAAAACATATAAATGTTACATTTTATAACTTATTGTGTATTGTTTATCGTTTGGGACACGTAAATATATGTAACATGACTTCAGTCAAGTCCGGCTAGGATTTATACACATAGCAGTCCTGTGTCTCACTCACGTCACACACACACGTGTGACACACGCACGCACACACGGCAGAAAGTTGTTATCGGAGGCCCTTCTGACAGCTCTCAGGCCGTGTGTGCACTTGTGGGTGCTTCTGCTCCTCCCCATAAGAAAGGTTTCCGGCTACAGGGACCACAGGGGGTTGTGATGCCCACACGGGCTGAGGTCACAGGCGCCCCGGGGCCTTGTCCCCCCCCCCCCACACACCCCGTTCATCCCCACACACCGTGGGGAGAGGCCGTGGTGGGTGCCCTGGGGGGGGGGGGGTCTCACCTGTGCGGCCCCGACCTGGGCGCCTGGACCGCTCTTGTCCAGGACCCCGCCCCCCCGCCTCCTGTGTAACGACCTGCCCCCCCCCCCCCGCTCCACGGTGTGTCCTACTCTTCTCTTAATTTAATTTCATTTTCATTTCTGCCCCCGGAGGAGCTGCAAACAGCTGGGCCCCCTGAGCTGTGTGTCCCCAGCCCGGAGGACTCTTATTAACTTTCCCTTCTGCTGCTGCTCTGGGACTTGGGCCACATGCAAATGACTCCAATTGGGATGCAAATGCCGTGTGTCCCCCTCCTGGAGGCCTCGCACACCTGGACAGGGGCCTGGGGGCAGAGCCCCAGCCTCCCCCGCCCCCTCCACTCCCGCCGCGTGCAGCCCAGACACTCAGGGGCGAAACAAGGGCACTGAGGTGAGTTCCAGTTGAAAAGTAGCCCACGGTGCTGGGGGGGGCGGGGGGGGGCGAGGTTGCACCATCAAAACTGGGGGGCTTTCACGGAAACACACTCCCACCAGGGAACCCCTGCCACCTCACAAGGAAAACCTGCCCCGGGAGCGAAAATAAGAAAGAGACGAAACGGCTTAAAAGAGGGGGGGTCTCGGCCAGAAGGCACAGAGCTTCCGGAAGAGCCCGGTGTGCCAGTGAAACGTAGCAGCACGCGGCCTTCCTCCATCCTGTGTTCTGCTGCGGGTTTGTGGGGAGACCCGACTCGAGTGCACACGCGGAAGGGCCTGCAGGCTGAAGTCAGGCCGTGAAACCCCCACGCAGGCGAAGCCGTGGCCCTGGGGACGGGAGGGGGCGGACGTGGCCCATCCGTGGGGCAGGCCCAGACCTGACACGCGTCTGTGAAATTCCGTTTCACGGATGGCGCCCCAGTGAGGCCACAGACGGGGACCCCAGCTGCTGGAAAGCGCCATCAAGGGCTTTGAAAAGTCTCCCAACTTCCCAGTGGGGCTTCCTCGGTCCAACTTCCCCCAACATGGCGGCTTGGCTTAACACGGCAGCATCGGATGCCCTGGGTCGGCCTTGTCAGGACGCGCCCCCCGCTCGCCCCTGGGTCTACGGGCGCCTCGAGTCCCACACCCCAGTGCCCCAGACGTGCCCCCGGGACAAGCCTCCCGGACGAACCGACCCCTCCCCTCGCCTCTCCTCTCCGAGCCCAGAAGCCGCAGGCTCTGGGGCCACCTCCTCGGGAGATGATGCGTCCCACGCTTAGAAATAAACCACTCTGGGGCGGGGGGGGGGGGGGGTCACGGGAACCTGTTCAGCCCCAACACTGGGGCAAAGAACACAAGCACAAAAACACCAGCCGTCTTTTTCCTTTCCTTTTTTTTTTTTAAGGAATGCTGCCTTTTGACTACTCCTCTGGGCGGATTCAGGCTGTGCGTAAAGCTGTTACCCATCACGGCAATTCGCAGACTCTGGCCCGCGCCAGACGGACAATACCCCATTGTTCCCAGCGAGCTGGTCCCACTGCCCCGTAGATGCTGCCCAAACCTCTGGGCTAGGAGAGCCCGCGTGGACCGAGCCCGGCCGGCTCCGAGGGCCCCGGGGTGCACACACGTGCTCCAGGACAGAAGGATGCAGACGGGAGGTCAGGGAGGTGACCCCAGAGCTGGCAGGGGTCTAACACCGAGCGCCCCGCCCCCCCAGAGCCCTGCCGTCCCCACCGGGCACGCAGCCCCCAGCCCAGAGCCAGTGACGGGGAACTGTCACCTCCCGGATAAAGACGCCAGGGGCCTCGCCTACCTCCTGAGCTGAGGGCAGCGTGGACTTTGATCTCACGGAATTTGCTACTTGGTGATGAATGGACCCGCCCCTTGAAGAGGTGTTGAAAGATGCCCCTCCCGACCTGTCGCGGCCTCGTGACGCACGATGGAGAAAGCAAACGGTCCCACCCAGCCACAGACACGTGTCTCTCTCTCTGCCCTGCAGGCGTCGGGGGTCCCTGGGGGGCTTTCCTCCTGCAGACGCCATGTTTTCCGGAAGCCGGTTGGCCTCTCCCCACGCGCAGGCCGCAGTCCTGGCCCCCGGTGAGGGCGGGCCCCACAGCAAACGGACTCCAGAGGTGACCAGGGACCCCGGTGGGGAGGCCTGGGGGCGCTCTCCCCCCGCCAAACACAACACTCTTATATCGGGGTATCATTCGCACCCCAGACCTGTCTCCCCTCTGTGTGCACGTGACGGGTCCCGAGCACACTCACGGTGCTGTAACCCCCACCAGCATCTGCTTCCAGAACGTTCTCACATCCTGATGGAGAGCCCGTCCCCACAGGAGGCCCGTCCCGGCCGCTGCCGAGCCCCTCACCCGCCTTCTGTCTCCTTCTTGAACTGCCTGTTCTCAGTCCTGTGGGGTCCACGCCGTGGAGGCAAACCCTGGGGCACACAGCGACCCCCCAGTCCCATTTCTGGGTTTATTCAATTCCATCCCCACATGTCTTAACTGGAGGATGACCTCTGTGGACGTCTGTGGACTTGTCGATGGGTCTCAGAAGCCCTGACCCTCCTGGGTCTCAGTGGCTCTGCCCCGCCTGGATCTCAGGGGTCCTGCCCCGCCTAGATCTCAGGGGTCCTGCCCCGCCTAGATCTCAGGGGTCCTGCCCCGCCTAGATCTCAGTGGCCCTCCCCTGCCTGGTTCTCAGTGGTCCTGCCCTGCCTGGATCTCAGGGGCCCTGCCCTGCCTGGATCTCAGTGGCCCTGCCCGGCCTGGATCTCAGCGGCCCTTCCCTGCCTGGACCTCAGTGGTCCTGCCCCTTCTGGATCTCAGTGGCCCTGCCCTGCCTGGATCTCAGTGGCCCTGCCTCTCCTCGATCTCAGGGGCCCTGCCCTGCCTGGATCTCAGTGGCCCTGCCTCTCCTCGATCTCAGCGACCCTGCCCTGCCTGGATCTCAGTGGTCCCACCCCTCCTGGGTCTCAGCGGCCCTGCCCTGCCTGGATCTCAGTGGCCCTGCCCGGCCTGGATCTCAGTGGCCCTGCCTGGCCTGGATCTCAGCGGCCCTGCCCGGCCTGGATCTCAGTGGCCCCGCCCCTCCTGGATCTCAGTGGCTCTGCCCTGCCTGGATCTCAGTGGCCCTGCCCTGCCTGGGTCTCAGTGGCCCTGCCCTGCCTGGATCTCAGTGGCCCTGCCCGGCCTGGATCTCAGTGGCCCTGCCCGGCCTGGATCTCAGTGGCCCCGCCCCTCCTGGATCTCAGTGGCTCTGCCCTGCCTGGATCTCAGTGGCCCTGCCCTGCCTGGATCTCAGTGGCCCTTCCCCTCCTGGGTCTCAGGGGCCCTGCCCTGCCTGGATCTCAGTGGCCCTGCCCTGCCTGGATCTCAGGGGCCCTGCCCTGCCTGGATCTCAGTGGCTCTGCCCTGCCTGGATCTCAGGGGCCCTGCCCTGCCTGGATCTGACTTCTGGTCTGCAGAGGTGGGAGCAGGTTGTCTCCCGGCCTGGAGGGCAGAGCCCAGAACGACAGAAGTTGGAAAGGAAAGGAGCGAACTGCAGGTTGCAGACTTGGGTGAACCGTCTTTGCCCTGTGTTCCTGGAAACTGCACGGTTAAGAATTTCCCCACAGACTTCGTGTTCCCAGAACGGGCTTCCCGAAAACATGCCCCGTGCCCCCTACCCCCATGTACGACTCAGTCACGACTTAGGGGCACCCCCTGTGTGTCTCTGACAAGCCAGACAGGGACCCTCCAAATCCCCTGCTTTGCCTGTCTGCACTTCTGTCCCCGCACATGGATGGGAACAGACGTATGTTGACCGAGTTGAATCGGTTCCTGTCCCCCAGCTCGTGGGGGGTCACCCCACAAGCTCATCCCGCGTGCACACCCAGTTTCTTTCTGGACTGGGTTTTGCATTTGATGTCCTCAAAGAAGCCAACAGACAAACAAACAAAAAAAACCCGGAAAACCCTGCTTTCTGAGGAAGCCTCTGCCGAATGTGTTCCAGAAAATAAGACAAGGGAGGACACAGGCGGGGGGGGGGGGGGGGCAGCGTGTACACAGGCTGGCGGCCAAGGGAGCCCCCAGACGGGTGCACCCGGGATGCTGTGTGGCTCGACTGTGAAGTGACGCACGGATGTGCACGGGGGATAAAAGCACACGCAAGCGTGCACACACACACGCACACACGTGTGCAAGCAACACCAGGAGCACTGGACAAGGTCAGGGGCCGCATTCATGCTGGCGCACTGACTGTGACGTGCGTTAAGGATTTCTGAGCACACGGATTCAGGAATTGCCAGTGTTTTATGGGGGCGGGAGGTGTTAGCACCGTCCTTGAACTAACGCCCGAGGGGAAGACCTAGGACTCCGTACTGGGACGCTGGCCTGGGTGCTATTGCTCATTCGTTGATTCATTCATTCACGCCACAAGCATTCCTTGAGCACATCCAGGAGCCTGGCCGTGTCGTTCGCATCGGAAAGGCCGCCCTAAGTAATGCAGACACAACCCCACCCTCCTAGGGCGTCCGTCTGACGGGAGGAGGACACAGCGAGCACAGTAGGGACACGTATCTCGTGCCACGTGGTCAGGATGCGTGTGGATGTCCCAAGACAGGGTGGGATGGGGTCGGGGGTACATGGTGCCCCGGTGGGGTGGTCTCCATGTTGAAGAACAGGGACATGCGGGTGTCGCTGAAAAGCTGAGTCTTTGCAACAACCAGACCGAGGGGAAGGAAGCACTATGTGGACGTCTGAGAAGCGTTTGAGGCGCACAGAAGAGCCCGTGCAAGGGTCCTGGGGCAGAGGGACCACGTCTGCAGCTCTGAGGGAAGGGAACGAGCTGACGTGGTGGACGGAGGGAAGGCCGGTCTCCCACATCGGACCCTGTCCCAGCGACTATGGGTGAAAACACCAACGGGGGTTTTCACGCCCCAGACTTGGCGTATTTCTGCAACCCCATCCAGTAATATCCCCTAAAATTTATTCACACCTGCACCGGATTCCCGAGGCTGCTTTGGGTTGAAGGACAACCAGAAACAGACCCACAAAACTGAACTGAAACCCTGCCGCTGCTGGGTCTCAGGAGGGCAGTTACCTCCCTCTGGACATGACCCCTCAGCCACTTCCTGTGTAAAGCACCCGGCCATCCACTGGCTTTCAAGCACACACAGTCATCCAGTTATTTCTTTCACTGTTGTTGTCAATTAACAGACTGAATTTTCTAGGGCTGTCTTAGGGTCTGAGAAAGCAGGGACGTGCCCATGTAAGCCCCGCACGCGCACTCCCCGTGCCCCGCAGCTACTAACTTTGCGCTTTGGGTGGAGCGTTCTTTCCAGATAAACCCATCCTGCAGCACGGCTGACGGAAGCCCGGGTCACCCCTAATTCTGCAAATTCCATGGGTTTGGACACACGTTTGACGACAGGGACCCCCGCCCCCACTGCGGTGCCGCACTCAGACACCACGGCCCTAACAACCCTGTGCGCCCTGCCGACGCATCGCGGCCCCTCACGCACCTGACTCAGTTACACGTCCTGTCCTGGGCTTGATTTCCACGAAACCCTCCGCTCCTGTTCCTTTCTTTAGGGTCTTTTCAAATAAGTACCGTTAATCACCGCAACTCAGCATAGAAGCTGGCACCTTTGTGCGCGGCCGGGGCTCCCACGTGCTGGTCACAAACATCGGGGGCCAAGCCCTGAGCCGGGGGCATTGTGGCTCATCCGGGACCGTGCATGGGGCAGACATCCGTGTGCCCCCAGAGCTGCCGCTGCAAAACCAGGTCGCGCAGGAAGGCGGCCTCCGGTGCCGGATGCTCGCCCCGAGACCCGCCCCCGGACCATGCGCAGCAACCACACACTCAGTGCGCGCATTCGGTGCACCAACAAGGCCAAGGCTCTGCGCATTGATCCAGCCGGAGGCGCTACACTCTGTCCCGCGCGGTGCCAGACGCACTTTAACTCGTGCGCGTCCGCGGCCACCAGGACGCACCCGCCCAAACCCGTCTGGCGCCAAATAAGACCCCACCGTGGTGCGCGCTGAGTGCACTTTCCATTAGTTTCGTTCTTTATTCCATTTCTTGACCTCTGGCCACACGTGCCTGGCCTGGCCACGCCGGTGGGAAGGGTCCCGCGGACGCGCTGGGGCAGGGGACTTACTGGTGGCACATTCGTGGCAGAGGACTCTAAAACGTAACCAGAGCGAGGCTGGTGGCTGCAGGTCGGAAAACACTGGAGACGTTTTATAATGAATGCAAGAAAACAGAAGAGGAAGTGGGGGCTGAAACTGCGATGTGAGCAAGGTTCATTCACCTCAGGTTAAAGAAAACACGTGGCCGGGGCGAAACGCGAACACCCACCAGGAGTCAAGTCCCGTTGTGAGAGGCTCGGCTGCCGGAAAGCCCACGTCGCTCGACGCGTTTCCCGAGGCGTCGGTTCCCCTCGCCAAGTGCGCGGGGAGCCCCGGACTCGTGTCCCGAACGTCGCCAAAGCAAGACGCCCATGGGGCGGTGCTGCGTGC
Organism: Prionailurus bengalensis; assembly: GCF_016509475.1. NCBI lineage: Eukaryota > Metazoa > Chordata > Mammalia > Carnivora > Felidae > Prionailurus > Prionailurus bengalensis. The sequence continues at coordinate 425,520 of NC_057361.1, read as the reverse complement.
ATGCGTCTGAGCGCGCATGTGCATGCGCGCATGTGTACGTGTGCATGCGCGCATGTGTACGTGTGCGTGCGCGCTTGTGGGTGCGTGCGAGTCCCCGCACGTGTGCGTGTGCGCACATGTGCATGTATGCATGGGTGTACACGTATCTGCGTGTGCGTGCATGTGTGCATGTGTATGCGTTCGTGCATTATGTGCGTGCGCATATGTGGGCGTGTGTGCGTGCGTGTGCATGTGTGCTTATGCGTGCACATATGTGTGTGCGCGCGCACGTGTGTGTGTGCATATGGTGACGGGGATGAACGTTTGGGCACGTTTTCTGTGTGATGAAGGGCGTGCGTGCACATGTGTGCATGTATGTGCGTGCGCGTGCACCCATGCACGTACACTTGGTGACAGGGATGCACGTTAGGCGCGTTCCCTGTGTCCATGAGGGACACGATACAGACACGCGTGGTTGCGAAACATCAGGTTGGAAGCAGCTGGAGTCATCGCGTGGGAGGGGGCGGGGGGAGCAAAGGGACAAACACACGTGACCGGCACCCCTGCCCTGATCGTGTGCAGACAGCACGGGCCATTCTGGGGGCCCCAGGAGCCCTTCCCCCCAGCTTCCTTCCAAGACTTGCCCGCGGTCTCTGCCCCGATTGGCAACTGCCGTCCTCGCGTCTGGGCTCTCCCTGTTTTAAGAAATACTTTAGGGGCACCTACGTGGCTCAGTCCGTGAAGCATCTCACTCTTGATTTTGGCTCAGGTCGTGGCCCCAGGGTCGTGGGATCGAGCCCTGAGTCAGGCTCCGCGCTGAGTGTGGAACTTGCTTGAGATGCTCTCTCTCTCCCTCGCCCTCTGCCCCTCCCCTGTGCGCGCTCACCCTGTCTCTCTCGACATAAACATAAAAAAGAGATACTTCCAGCATCTACACACGCATCCCTAAAACACCAGGCGCCCACGCGGAGTCTCCTCCTTCGGAGGAAAGACGTGCCAGGGGCCTTAGGAGCCCCGTGTCCCGAAACACACAGCCCGGATGTTAGCAGGAACAGGGGCTGCGTTAGGTATACGTATTTCTTATGTCGCACCGTGTGCATTTTCACGGCTGCACGCGGTGGCGTGACGAGGACGTGGCAGAGGCCCTTTACACGGGGTGTGTGCAGCCACGTCTCCAGGCATCGCAGACAATACCTAGACACGTCCCTGAACGCGGGTCCTGGTGCACCTGCCACGGGGCCTTCTCTGGGCACGTCTCTGGGCCGAGAGTAATGGCCCGTGGCATGTGTGAAGGGACACGGTCGAACGTCCCAGCGCCCATCGTATTGTGGTGTCTACGCGCCCGTGTGTCTGTCTTGTCTCTGAGCCAGCAGCCCGTTGTCTCGCTATTACCCTGCCCTCTGTCTCCATCAGAGACGTCATTTCTGCCCCTGTTCCTGGTGGGCTGGGTTTTCCCACAGTGAACCCAGCTTGCGTTGCTGAGAGCAGCCCCACTCGAGCCAGACACACTCTCCTCACGTAATTCTGCCTTTGGTCCGGACGCACCTTGTAAGGACCTTTGCACACGTGCTCCGACGTGAGATCAGCCCCCAATTTCCACCCGTTATGTGGTTCGTTGCAACCAATGCCACGCTGGCCTCACAAAATGAATTCGCAGTTTTGTGGAGGCATTTGCCTCGGATCGGAACTAGTGGGGGGATTTCTCATGTGTTGGGTACAATCCACTGGGGGCCCCGATGGGGCCAGAAGTTTGCTTCCAGACAACAGTCGTGTCTGAGCCCTGTTCCCACGCTTCCCATGATCAAGACTGATGTGGGCTTTCTGGGTCTTTGTACCTCAATTTGGGTAAGATGTATTTTTCTCAGAACATCTGTCTGTCGCCTTTCAGTCTTCAAATGTCTCAGTAGAAACTTGTCCGTAAGAATAACCTTTTATTGGCACCTGGGTGGCTCAGTCGGTTAAACGTCTGACTTCGGTTCTAGTCACGATCTCACGGTTCGTGACTTCAACCCCTGCATCAGGCTCTGTGCTGACAGCTCAGAGCCTGGAGCCTGCTTCGGATTCTGTGTCTCCCTCTCTGTAAAAAAATAAACATTAAAAAAATTCTGGGGCGGGGGGCACCTGGGTGGCTCAGTTAAGCTTCCGACTTTAGCTCAGGAAGGGGTTCAAGCCCCGCGTCGGGCTCTGTGCTGACGGCTCAGAGCCTGGAGCCTGCTTTGGATTCGGTGTCTCCCTCTCTGCCCCTCCCCTGCTCGTGCTTTGTCTCTGTCTCTCTCAAAAATAAATAAACATTAAAAAAGCATTCACCGATCCACACAGCACACACAGCTTAGCGAGGGAGAAAAAGCGTACCATCCGTGACGACGCAGGCGCGCCTGGAGGCTGCGTGCACCGGGTGAAGCGAGCCTCCCACAGGCTCCCGGGTTCTTTGTGTACATGTGACTCCGTTTTACCAGAATCCCTGGGCGCTCCTGGGCGTCCGAACGCCCCAGTGCTGGGTCTCACTGACCGAGTCCGCTGTCCATCTTTTGTATTTTATGCCTCAACTTCCCTGTGTGGTCTTTTCTTCTGTAATGGTTTAATGTTTATTTATTTTTCAGACAGAGCGTGAGCAGGGGAGGGGCAGAGAGAGAGGGAGACACAGAATCGGAAGCAGGCTCCAGGCTCTGAGCTGTCAGCGCAGAGCCTGATGCAGGGGTTCAAGTCACGAACCGTGAGATCGTGACTGGAGCCGAAGCCGGACGCTGAACCGACTGAGCCACCCAGGCTCCCCCTCTGTGTGGTCTTGGTGGCCCTGCTTCTGTGTCCCCGACACGAATGTTCAGACCGTGAGTTCGTGTTGGTTCCTCACAGGCACTGGACACGGAAGGACCTGTAGCTCATTCGGGCTCACAGAGAGAAAGGAGACTCCCAGAAGGCAGACACCACTGGACTGGTGGCAGTGCTGTAGGTCGGGGCAGTGAGGGTTTGCCCCCCCCCCCCCGCCGAAAATCAGGGCCACGTATGGGCCTGAGCAAGAGGCAGCCCCACCGGGAGCCCTGCGGCGTTTCCCTGGGAAGACTGAGCCCAACCTAAGCTGCTGAGTACGAGGGCGCCCTTCTCCGGGGACCCGAATCCGTCCTTGGCCCCACTGGACACACTCAGGGCTCAACAGGGTGGGGTGGGGCCGACACGGGCTGGGCTCACGTCCTGGACCCTCGTGTGTGCGCTGTGTGGCCCCCGGGGACTCACCTGACCTCTCTGTGCCTTGCGTTCCTCATCCCTAAAGCAAGGACGACAGAGGCACCGGCCTCCCGGGTCCTCACGTCTGTACCGGGGGTGCCCGGCCCTGCCTGGTGCCCCAGCATCCTTCCCGGCCCAGCGCCCCGGGGGGGCGTCTTCCTGTGTGCACCTGCTCGGGGAGTGACTGATGTGCGTCCTCTTGGCTGGCACGTGAGGCTGGTCAGCCGTCCTTGGGCCCCGAGGGCACTGTCCACGTTTCGGTGCAGACACGCGTTCCGAGTGGACGGGAGGGGGCGGGAGGGAGCCGAGAGGCCCTCCGCTCTGGGGGAGGGGGGGAGGGGGGGAGCCGTCAGGGCCCCTGGAAAGTTTCACGGGAGCAAACTGGTTGTTTCTGTCCCGGGCGTGTATCTGCCTTGACCAGTGGGCTCAGGAGGGGCCACAGGTTGGAACGCAGCTCTGGGGGCCTGTCTCCCTGTGAGACCCTCCCCCCCCCAAGAAGGGGCCGGCCCGAGGGGCCACAGGGCAGGGAGAAGACGCGGGGCCAGCTTGGACGCAGAGCAGATGCCTGGGATGTGTGTTCACCCACGTGTGGCTGGGTCCGTGCATGCAGGGGGGTCCCCACGAGCTGAGTAAACCTTCTGACCACCCATCCTGGTCCCCCTGAGTCGAGACCCCCACGAGCTGAGTGCACGTTCTGACCACCCGTCCTGGTCCCTCCAAGTCGAGACCCCCATGAGCTGAGTGCACATTCTGACCACCTATCCTGGTCCCTCCAAGCCAGGACCCCCATGGGCTGAGTACACGTTTTGACCACCTGTCCTGATCCACCTGAGTCGAGACCTCCATGAGCTGAGTGCACATTCTGACCACCCGTCCTGGTCCCTCCAAGTCGAGACCCCCACCAGCTGAGTGCACATTCTGACCACCCGTCCTGGTCCCTCTGAGCCAGGACCCCACATGCTGAGTACACGTTCTGACCACCCGTCCTGCTCCCTCCAAGCTGGGACCCCACGAGCTGAGTTCACGTTCATAAACTCTCCGTCCTTTCCCTCACAGTCGGTCATCTTTGGGTTCCACCTGGAGAGTCAGCGACATGGTCGGGAAGGTATTTTCCTTCCCCAACACCGTCCTCCCAGCCTGCCCCCTGGGCAGCTCAGCTCGGGACACCAGCACCCTGTGTCCCAGGACCCCCACGCCCAGCGTGCATGCATGCTGGAGACTGTTTGCAGCTGTGGTGTGAGAAAGAGAAAGAAAGAAAGAAAGAAAGAAAGAAAGAAAGAAAGAAAGAAAGAAAAAGGGATGGAAAGAGAGGTGATGGAGGAGATAGGAGACAGATGACTGAGAGGTAGGTAGGTAGAGAGATACAGGGACGGATGGGTGGATGGATGGAGAATCACGATGGATGGATACGGACATAGATGATGGAGACGATGGACGGATGGGTGGGTGGGTGGGTGGGTAGGTAAATGACAGGTTGATACACGGAAGATCGGTGGATGGATTGTTAGATAAATGGATAGATGGATAGATGACCATTGATGAGAGAGAAGTCATAGTTGAGACACACGCAGATAGAAATGGGTATAAATCGATGTTAACAGGCACGCGAACTCTGAGAGCCTCATGGGACTGTCCCCTCGCGGAAGCGGCAGACCCTCCGTGCGCTCCAGACCTTCTGGAATGCTCGCCACCCTCCAGCGCAGCAGGGAAACCCGCCCCGCGAGCCGCCCCAGAAGTCCGCACGGACACGGTTGACCGTCAGAGCGCCCAGAGCCCTTGGGGGAAGTCGGGTGGGGGGCGGCTCGGGGTCATTGTCTGTGTTGGAAAAACAACACGCCCTGGTGCGGGCATATAGACCCCGACAAGCTGTCTGGGAAAAAAGCACCCACGGGATTTGCACACGTGCCCTTCGTACGTTTGCTGATCCCAGGTGGGAGGTCCTGTAAACCCTAGGCCGCGTCTGGCGCTCACACTTGGCCCTCTTCAATCCGAAACCACGTCTGGAAGCAACTCCCGTAGGAACAGGAAGTGATGTCTCCCCACGCGAGCTGGCGGCCTCATCCTGAACAACCCCTCTCCTTTCTTCCCTCCGCCTGCCTACCTCAAGGTGGCAAAGCGGCTGCCACTCCTCCGGGCATCGCAGCCACATTCAAAGGCAGGAATGAGTGGACGCGGAGTGACAAAGGAGGCAGGTCCTTAGGACTGGCGGTGACAGAGGTGACGTGTCACCCACCCACCCCCAAGATGTCTTCACAGGCGGTTCCTGATGCTTCCCCCAAATATGACCCGTGTTCAGCGGCGTCTTCCGGGGACTCTCCCGGGTCTACCCGTCCGGGCGCCCCTGACGCTTGACACGGGCACCAACTTCGAGTTTCAGCTGAAAACGCCGCATTTCAATCAGGATGCTTCACGCATTCCGCTCCCGTGGGGACCCTGTGGCTTTTTTTTTTTATTAGTGGGCTGAAAATAAAAATTAAAAAAAGCTGACATGTTTGTTTTTTTAATACAGGGTGTAACTTAATTAATTAACTCTAAAACCCAGAATATAAAACAGATTGGCGGTCGTCGAAAGTACACCAATTGATTTTTTTTTCCCTTTTTACACAAAGCATTGCATAATTTATCCGTATTATTAATTTATGTATTAGCTCCCTTTGGAAAAGCTCATAATACCTCTCCAACTTTGGTGTCTTATTAAACATTCATAATCGCCCTCGGAGGCAGGGAAGAGGCAAATATTATTATATTATCAAACAATTTCTCCGGAAAATCTATAATTGGAATAAAACGCAATTTCAAGCAGCCAAGTCATGCCAGGGAAAAGGTGACACCGGGATAATTTATGATGCGCTTTCCTGCTACTCAGCACAATTTAGCGGTGGAATTAATCCTGTCCAGCCCACGTATGGAGTTGCTAACTATTGAGTGACCACCGCTCCCGCGGCGAACTCCCTGTCGGCAGGCAGGGGACCGAGGGGTCGTGCCGCGGGAGCACCTGTTCCTATGGCCTCGAGTAACCGGATGCATGAGCACGGGCCACGACTGTTCTGTCCCCTTGTGGGACCCCTTGTGTCAGGTGCAGGGGCTCCAAGAGGTCCCCGTGGGGCTCCCGGAGGCCCCCAGCGTCCTTCGGGGACACTGCGGTTGTCTGATGTGCACTCACTTCTGAGGTCCGAACACCCAGCCGTAATGGCCCCCGAGGGTTGACCGAGCCCTGGGCAGAGGGAGCCTGTCCCTGGTTCTGAAACCCACACCTGGACGGAGAACCACAGCCCGGCGCCCAGGGGATGTTCCCTCGTCCGTTTGCAGAAAGACCAAAAGTGCCCATGACGCCTCATTCGAGGCTGGAACCCGCACCTCTCCAGCCCTGCCTCCCACGTCCCCGCGGCCTCGAGGCTGGTCTATACCGTCTACAATGGTAGACCCCCCTGCCCGAGGGCTGGTGGCCGGGATCGGCCAGCGGGAGGCTCCAGGAGGCGGCGGAGGGCTGGAGGGAGGGATCTGTCCCGTCCGCTGGTCTGTGTATAGGTTCTTTTCGACCTTGACTTCGATCTTGTGGGATCGTTTCTCAGCTCTGCCCTTGGTTTTTGGTTTCCCAACGGAACCGACCGCTAAGCATTTTGGTTTTATTCTCAAGTTAGTTAACGTGGGTTTACTGCTGGTCTCGGGAGAAGACCCAAGCCATTCGTCACTTACATACGACACCCAGGGCTCATCCCAAAAGTGCCCTCCTTAGTACCCATCACCCTTCTAGCCCATCCGCCCCCACCTTCCCCCCAGCAACCCTCAGTTTGCTCTCTGTGTTTAAGAGCCTCTTACGGTTCGCCTCCCTCTCTGCGTTTATCTCAACGTTTCCTTCCCTCCCGTATCTTCTCTGTGTTTCCTCCAATTCCACATATGAGTGAAATCATACGACATCTGTTTTTCTCGGCCTGACGAATCTCGCTTAGCATGACCCCCTCCAGTTCCATTTTCCAACATCATCACGCGGCTTCTCTCCAGGGGCCGGCGTGGACGTTGACCACCTTAGACTTACCTCGGCGGTCGTCACGCCAGAGGACCTCGTATCACGACGCGGATGAACCATCCGCAAATCTGTGCAGCGTCCCCCGTGTGGATAATTCCAGGTGGCATCGGGATTATCCAGTCGGATATTCTCCAGTTGGAATTATCCAGCTGCACCGCGTTCCGATGCAAGTTCGCGGACACGGGCATTTGCATCTCGTAGGATTTTCGCTTGCCGTCCACTCTTGCCCGACCTTGGTGGTTCCGAGCACTCAAACACGGAAACCGCGTTCTCAGGCTGGCCAAGGCCAGCAGCAGCTAGGGGGTCAGATCTGGCCCTCAGGCTGTCGTTTGCCGACCCGTGGTCTAAGCCGTCGATGACAGTTTCGTGTGGGAGCTGGATGTCCCTCTGGGACCTGGGGGGACCTGCCTGGAGCTGTGAGGAGCAGGGAGAGCTGGGACCCCGCAGACCCCCTGTGGGAGCCCGTGGAGGGCGGCTGCCCGGGAGGCGGGCTGGTCCCCCTGTGCAATTGTCTTGCGATTTCTAGGACCTGTCCTTCCGCGGATGGTGCTGTGCTGCTGAAACGTCCAAGCTTCTCCTCGTGGCTCGGGCTTCCCGGCACCCAGCCCCACGCAGGAGCCACCCAGTGTCACCCCATCAGGACAACAGACGCCGTTGACACCTGTGAAATTGCAAGGAGTGGAGGGGCCCCGTGTCAGACCCAGGGCAGAGACACAACATCCACTTCTCACTATGACACACAGACCCTCCTGCACAAGCCCCGACCCCCACCGTCACAGGCTCGTCTCTGCCCAGACCTTGTCTTACCCACCCCTGCACGCACCCCGCCCGCCCGCCCACCTGCCGAGAGCCAGGGGACTTCTGTTAGTGATTCCTTTGCACAGCAGTGCCCCGGGGCCCCCGGCTCTCCAGAGGGGCCGTGCCCTCTTTCATTGTGCACTTGCCGATTCGCCGACTCCCTCAAGTGCATGGCTCACCCACAACACCAATGCTCGGGGCCCCCCTTGGTGACTTTGCTAGAGTAGAATTTCCATCCCCCTTCCCTGCCAAGGACCTTGTGGTTCCATTTAGGGCCCAGGGGCAGCGTCCAGACCCTTAACGGGACCCCATCCACAAAGTCCCTTTGCCGTGGAAGGTAGCGAATCATAGGATGTGGGGATCGGCACATAGACATGACAGGGGGGCACTATTCTGTCCCCCACATGGGAAGCAGGGCAAGGACGCCTTTGGGGACGTTGTTCTGTGCACCACACGGGCATCGGGACGTGCACATCTCGGGGGACATGATTGTCACCACCACGGGTGGGGCTGGACATGCCACAGAACAACACAGAGCGGCACTGGATGCAAACTCCGTGAGGTGTAGACTGGCCTGGAAAGGAGAGAAAACTCTGGAAAGGCTTCGAGCAGGGAGAGGGCACCTGTCTGAGGACGGGCCATGCTGCTGTGTCATTTTCTCTGTGACCAAGGAGTCCGTGGCACGGGGTCCACCTTGCTCTCCCGGCTCTGGCATCCGTGGGACTGCAGGTGAGATCTGGGGCCCCACCCGGCACGCGGTGCCCCTGCGAGGAAAGCCTCCTCTTTGGGATGCTGACGCGCCTGGGGTCTGAGCAGGGATGCCCGAGAACATCCTCCCGCCTACTCCGTCCTCCCTGTTCCCAAGTCCTCCCCGTCCTCCTGACCTTCCCAAGCTGCCATCATGCCTGCCATCACGGCCACAGGCCTCCCGGGGCCAAGCCGCATGTCAGCTTCCAGCTGTAGCCGGGAATCTGCGGATGGGTCCCCTCCCGGAGCCACGCAGACCCTAGAAGGGAGTGTGTCTTGTGTGTGTGTCTGGTGTTGTGTGCTCACGTCCTATGTGTGCACCGTGTGGTGTGTCTGGGTGTGTGTTCACACACCGACCCGAGATAACACCCCGAGGCAGGCCCAGGCCTTCTCCACTGCCCTCTGTGACTTAGTGAGGATTTTGCTCCCGGGGAGGCACCTCCCCCAAAGATGCTGCACAGCCCCCCCCACGACCCGTCACGGCTCCCCACGACCTCTCATGACCTCCCATGACCCCCCACGGCCCCCCACAACCCCCGTGACCCCCCACGGCCCCCCCACGACCCCTCATGGCCCCCCACGACCTCTCATGACCTCCCATGACCCCCCAGAGCCCTTCACGGCCCCCCACAACCCCCACGACCCCACACGGCCCCCCACGACCCCTCATGGCCCCTCATGGCCCTCCATGACCCCTCATGGCCCCTCACAGCCCTCCACGGCCCCACACAACCCCCACGACCCCAGCAGCCCCCCACGACCCCTCATGGCCCCTCACGACGTCTCATGGCCCCTCACGGGCCCCCACGGCCCCCCACAACCCCCACGACCCCACACAGCCCCCCCACGACCCCTCATGGCCCCTCACGGCCCCCACGACCTCTCATGACCTCCCATGACCCCCCACGGCCCTTCACGGCCCCCCACAACCCCCACGACCCCACACGGCCCCCCCATGACCCCTCATGGCCCTTCACGGCCCCCCACGACCTCTCATGACCTCCCATGAACCCCCCACGGCCCTTCACGGCCCCCCACAACCCCCATGACCCCATACGGCCCCCCACGACCCCTCATGGCCCCTCACAGCCCCCCACGACCTCTCATGACCTCCCATGAACCCCCCACGGCCCTTCACGGCCCCCCACAACCCCCACGACCCCACACGGCCCCCCCACGACCCCTCATGGCCCCTCACGGCCCCCATGACCTCTCATGACCTCCCATGACCCCCCACGGCCCTTCACGGCCCCCCACAACCCCCACGACCCCACACGGCCCCCCCACGACCCCTCATGGCCCCTCACGGCCCCCCACGACCTCTCATGACCTCCCATGACACTCCACGGCCCTTCACGGCCCCCCACAACCGCCATGACCTCACACGGCCCCCCACGACCCCTCATGGCCCCTCACGGCCCCCCACGACCTCTCATGACCTCCCATGACCCCCCACTGCCCTTCACGGCCCCCCACAACCCCCACGACCCCACATGGCCCCCCCACGACCCCTCATGGCCCCTCACGGCCCCTATGACCTCTCATGACCTCCCATGACCCCCCACGGCCCTTCACGGCCCCCCAGAATCCCCACGACCCCACACGGCCCCCCCATGACCCCTCATGGCCCCTCACGGCCCCCCACGACCTCTCATGACCTCCATGACCCCCCACGGCCCCCCACAACCCCCACGACCCCACACGGCCCCCCAAGACCCCCCACATGTTCTCCTTCAGCACAGACGCATGTGGCAGGGCCTGGGGCTCATCTGTGCCCCCCTCTGGTCCCCACCCTGTTCCCGGCCGCTCTCCGGTCTCTGCAGTTCCGGGGAGGACACCCCCGCCTGGGGTCTCCCCGAAACCTGTCTTCTCTGCTGCAGGCACCCAGGTTAACACGTGGAACCCCGGCAGGAACCCCGCTGTGCACGAGCCTTGGGAGCCCCACCGGCTTGGTCCCCGTCCCCGCCGCGCACGTGGATGGCGGTCCCAGAGGCCGCGTCCACCGGCCCCTGGTTTTGTGCTGAGTTATCGAATTAGACCGTCGGTGGCGGGTAAGGTGCGCGTGGGGACGGGGACGTATAAGGGACTGAGCCGGGAGTCTCCCGCACGATCCAGTCAACAGTTCACAAGTCATCTGCGTCCAGACTCCACGCGGGCGGGGACTTCCTGGGCAGCACGAGGCCGTGGGGCTTGGGGCCGGGGCGGGGGACGCTCGTGGGACCTGAGATTTGCAGTCAATTTGCATCTCATGGTCTACACCGCGTCCCATGGCCCAGGAAGGGCCACGAAAGCCCCCACAGCGCGAGGCTCGCCGGCAGACAGCCTGGCTGCTCTGTTTCTCGCATGCCCGCTCTGCTCCGGAGGGCTTTGGGGACCAGCCCTGCCCCCTGGCCGGGGATCCTCATTCTTGCCCGGATTAGGAGGATTAAACACCATTAAACGCCCCCGCCCCCGTCCTCCTCCAGCAGAGGCCCAGCCTGGCTCCCATCCTTCCCCCCAGGCCGGCTTGGCCCAGTGACCCAGCACCAACAAAGGGATCCTTAGCATGACAAAGGCCCCGAATGTTTCCCCCACCACAAACTGCCCCGACGGGGACCAAGGCCATTGTTGCAAACTCCACGGCAGGCCGCCCAGACCTTTTTCTGTTGTTGTCGTTTTGTGTCCTTTTTTTCTTTTTTTTTTTTAATGTGTCCCATCCGGAGCGCAAGGTGTCATATTAATTATTTAAATCTCGGGTATATTTCGGGAGGCATCCTCCGAGATCCCCGTTCGCTGCCAGAAGGCCCCGAATCTCGCATTCGCCGTTGTTAATTAGAGCTGCAACGGACAACTTTGATCTCCCTGAAGAGACGAGCCCAACAGGAACGCGGACAAAACTTCCCGAGCGTCGCTACCTGTCTCCTGCCCGAACGTGCACCTGGTTCCACGCAAAGCAGCAGAAAACCCAAACACAGGAGGAGTTTAAACAGCTTCAGCAGCCCGGGCCGCACGGAGAGTTCAACGCCCCTCGCCGGGTTCCCTTCGAGCCACGGGATGCGGCAGGTGGGGGCTGGGGAGCCTGCTTTATTTATTTATTTTCAGGGGGGGAGGCCAGGATGGGGGAGGGGGACTGGGCGGCCACTGATGTCGGATATCACAGCGCTCCCCGGCAGGATTGATGTCCCCTCATTAAGGACCTTGTTTCCCGCACGGCGGGCACTGATGAAACGTTAAGGCCCCGGGTTCCTGTGCCAGACGTTCCCCCGCACGGAGGGGCCCCGGCCACGCCTGAGCCTGGAGCTCAGATCCAGGAGGGTCACCGCCGAGGGCCTGCCTTGTTAAAATTCCCGCTCATTTACATTTCCCGGGCTGCGGAGGCTCCAGTGACAAGAAACATCGGAAAGTTAAGCGGGCCTCGTGGAAGATGAAATCGATCACGCTTTGCTGACAGCCGGGGTCTCAGAACGCGCCTTCTCCGCCGTGAGTCTGTGCGAAGCGGAAATCAAAGGGACGCCCACATCCAAACTTTGCACGCCCCAGCCCGAGCGCGGCGTCCGCGACTTTCCCCAGCCGGCTGCCCCCGCCACGCGCACAGCCTTCATTAGCCGGCGAGCTCCGGGCCGGGCACACACCGCAGCCCTTTGAAGGGCTCGATGGCGTGTCAACCTCGGGTCAGAAGCGGTTTACGAACTTGCAGAGACGGGGACATGGAAATTTCCTGAGGGGTCTGGATTTGGGGTGCCTAAATAACACACACACCATTGCAGGCTTTCGGGTGTTTTTTTTTCCTTTTCTATATTTTTCACCATGCATATTTTACGGTGGATTTACTGGCTGTGAAATAATTGGGATTTACAGCTGTTAAGATAATGAGATGCTCTCTCTCTGTCAGGCACTTAGCGGGGGGAAAAAAAAAGGAAAAAAATAACAGAGCTGCTCCTTGCCGGGAGATCCCAGAGGACCAGATCAGGACTCATTTATCCCCGGGTCCCCAGGGTCCGGTTCAACGCCTGGGGTGCAGGGAACCTCGACGGCTGCTTTTGGGGTAGCTTCTGCGGCTCCTGGCTTGACCAGGCTGTGCCGGCCCAGAAGAGCTCACTTTCAGGGCTATGTCCGGCCCAGGACGTTGTAGGAACGCCTCAGGTCTCCGGGAAACCATGCAGACGGGTGGAAATCGAATCCAGTGTCCTGTCCTGCTGATCGGACGGTGCTTACGCGTGTGGACAGGAGCTCTGAGCCGGAAACTCGCGGTGGAAAACACGGGTCATCAGGTGCACGGCTGACGACTGGAAATCAGGTACAGTGGGAGTGTTTATACCACGGCTATTGTCAAAAGCACAAATGAGGGACTTTTCCCCCAGAGTGCCAGTCGGTGAACCTCGCCCGCCGCCCACAGCCTCCATGTGTGCCCCCAATGCTGGAAATTCACCGCGGGCAACTGTGGCTTGGGTTGTACGTGTCTCAAACCCAGACGCCTGGAGACCTGCCTCCCATGCAGCTTCTGGGTCAGTAGGTCTGGGTGGGGGTTGGGGCTGTGGGTCCGCGTATCCAGGCAGTTCCCAGGCGATGGGGAGGCTGCTGGCCCGGGATCCCCACTTTGCTATCAAAGGATGCAGATCGGGGTTCCCCGTGGGCCGAATGCGGCCCCCGGCACGATTTTGTGGAAAAGTTTTATTGGAACTCAGCCCCACGGGCACCTCCTCCCCTGCCCGGGCTCCTGTGTTTGCCAGAAGAAAACCCCAGGTCACATATTCCGAGCTCCACGCCTGGCCCACGTGGGCAGGAGGACCACGAGGCAAGGCCGGACAACCGCGACTTTTGTCGCAAGGAGGGACCGTGTCCGTGCTGAGCTGGCGCTGAGACCGCGTGGGAACAGACCACGCTCGGCGCTCCCTGCCTGCGTGTGCGCAAACACCACCCTCACCCGGATCTTTCAGGAACATGGCATGTGGCCCCCCGCGAGCCACGTTGGAGTCTGCGAAGGCACCATGGACGGAGGCAGGGAAGGCACACCCAGCTGATGGCCAACCCTTGCTGCTAAATGGTTAAAACATATTTTTTAATGTTTGTTTATTTTTTAAATTTTTTTTAACGTTTATTTATTTTTGAGACAGGGAGAGACAGAGCATGAACAGGGGAGGGGCAGAGAGAGAGGGAGACACAGAATCGGAAACAGGCTCCAGGCTCCGAGCCATCAGCCCAGAGCCCGACGCGGGGCTCGAACTCACGGACCGCGAGATCGTGACCTGGCTGAAGTCGGCCGCTCAACCGACGGAGCCACCCAGGCGCCCCAAGTTTATTTATTTTTGAGAGAGAAGAGTCAGAGTTCCTTCCCCCATTTCTGTCACAAACGGTCACCGACACTCAGCACACACGTTAGAATCCATGCACCCCGTTTCAACCACACTCTAGACGTTTTTACCAAACGCCCTCAAGTGCATGTCACTTATCATCAGGTCAGATGTGCTCCTTATCACGGACTCAGATTTCGTCCTTATCATCCACTCAGATGTGGTCCTTATCAGGGACTCAGATTTGGTCCCTGTCATCCACTCAGATTTGGTCCTTATCAGGGACTCAGATTTGGTCCTTATCATGGGCTCAGATTTGGTCCTTATCAGGGGCTCAGATTTGGTCCCTATCATCCACTCAGATTTGGTCCTTATCATCGAGTCAGATTCCACGGCCCCATGTCAGGAGGAAGACACAGGACTCAGATGCTCGAGGAGACGTGCATGGCATCCGGGAGGTTGACAACCACCTGGGTTGACCCCCACCGGCTCAGTTACACTGTTCCTCTGCCGGGACCAACCTCGCAGCCCCTAGTGAGGACATAACTCAGCAGGAACCCACCATTCCCCTGTCGTCCGCACGGGGACACCCTAAGTGACCGTTTTCTGGGAGTGGCCAAGCTCAGGCAGGGTTGCTCCCTGGAGCCCAGCCCGGGGTCACACACCCTTGCTGGCTGACCAGTCCCACACGGCGAGGAAACTGACTGACCTCTGAGGGTCTGTAAAACCTACACGACAGCAGCCGGCTGTGGGCGGGTCGACCAGGCGGCCACTGCCAGGTGCCTGCAAAGCGCGTGACCTGTACCCTTCGTACCTGCAAAGGGCAGACCCCCGTGTCTGACCGCTGGAGGCTGATATCTGTGCTCAAGGAAGGGTGCTGCGTGGACACAGCCTCCCTGGGCCACGTTAGCCCACTTGTCGCCAGCTTTTTTGAGATCGAAGTGACCTGTAGAAATTGCGTGCATGTCAGGAGTATGACGCGATGATGGGATGTGTCCCTCATGTCGTGAAATGAACACGACAGAGCCACTTACCATGCCTGTCAGGTCACAGAGTCCCCGGTGTGTGGGTGGTGACAGCATTTACTCTCTGCTGTGTTCCCGCAAAGTCCCAGCATACAACACGGGATTTGCCGTCACAGGCACTGCGCTATGGGTGAGAACCCCCAGAATGGACTCGTCCTGGAGCCCAAAGTCTGTGCCCTTCGGTCAACATCTCTGCATCTCCCGACCCCCTCGTCTGCTCTCCGCTTCTGTGAGTCGAAGCATTTTACGTTTGCTTTTCATTTTTGTTTATTTTTGAGACACAGAGAGAAAGAGACAGAGCGTGAGCAGGGGAGGGGAACAGAGAGAGGGAGACACAGAATCCGAAGCAGGCTCCGGGCTCCGAGCCGTCCGCACAGAGCCCCATGCGGGACTCGAACTCACGAACCGTGAGATCACGACCTGAGCCGCGTCGGGCTCTGGGCGGACAGCACGGAGCCTGCTTGGGGTTCTCCGTCTCTCCCTCTCTCTCTGCTCCTCCCCCACTCACATGCCTCCTCTCCCTCTCGCTCACTCTCTCTCAAGAATAAACAAATTAATTTTTTAAATATTAAAGTTGAGGGCACCTGGGTGGCGCAGTCGGTTAAGCGTCCGACTTCAGCCAGGTCACGATCTCACGGTCCGTGAGTTCGAGCCCCGCGTCGGGCTCTGGGCTGATGGCTCAGAGCCTGGAGCCTGTTTCCGATTCTGTGTCTCCCTCTCTCTCTGCCCCTCCCCTGTTCATGCTCTGTCTCTCTGTCCCAAAAATAAATAAACGTTGAAAAAAAATTTAAATATTAAAGTTGAAATCAAAAAATGAAATGCTTTTGACTGAAAGTTTCCCGTGACCTGAGAACCCCCAGCGTGGCCAAATCCACAGTTTTGCCGGCCATAAGATTCGCCCACCCCCCCCCCTCCCCGGACCAGGAAAGTCTTATCTGCCTGCGTGTGGATATTCGAGAAGCCGGTCCTGGGAGCGTCAGCATCTGTAACAGAGGACCCTGGACCTTGATTGGATTCAGATGGATCGGGGAAACAGCATAAAGATGCCATAGAAAGACGGCGGGGGCGGGGGGGAGCGTCGCGGACAGAGATAATAAACATCCCCAGGTTGACATAGCTGGAATTGTGGACATATCATCCAAGGTCACGTGCTGGCTGGGGTTTGCGCGCACTGCCCCGGGAGCCGGGGATCCCGCGTTCCTGCCTCCGCCCCCCCTGCAATGTTTGTCCCCGTCTGGATCACCAACCAGCTGCCGTCACCGCCAGGCTGAGCCACACAGGCCTGGCCAACAAGGGGAAAGTGTTTTTTCACCCACCGGGAGGCCCAGGGTCCAGAAGGAGTATTTATTATGTCGCTAAGAATAATAATCCGACCCATCTCTGAGCCAGACGCTCGGAAGAAACCAGCGCCTGTGGTCCCTGTGTGTCGCGAGGCAAGAATGAGGGAACCCCTCACATACGAAGAAAAACGTGGTGCTTAACGCACAAGGTGGCCTCTTCTTGACAACCTTCTATGGGGCACAACGGTCCACGTGGAGACGTCCTCACGGCCCAGGGGACAGCCCCAGGGACTTTGTGTGTCTGGCCGACTGGCCGGCCATCGCCAGCACCATATTTCACGGCGCATAACGGAGCATCAGCCGGCAACCAGCCCTGCTCTCCCTCGGAACATGGGTTTTGCTCAGTGCGCGTGCCGGGCTCCGGTGCCCTGCACCCGTCCCATGTCTGGGAGGGGGTCTTTTTTTTTAATTTTTTTTAACGTTTTTATTTATTTTTGGGACAGAGAGAGACAGAGCATGAACGGGGGAGGGGCAGAGAGAGAGGGAGACACAGAATCGGAAACAGGCTCCAGGCTCTGAGCCATCAGCCCAGAGCCTGACGCGGGGCTCGAACTCACAGACCGCGAGATCGTGACCTGGCTGAAGTCGGACGCTTAACCGACTGCGCCACCCAGGCGCCCCTGGGAGGGGGTCTTTTAATGACCCCGTCCGTGCAAACACCTCTCATCCGTCCCTGGAGCTGTGGTTCAGGACATTAGCAAGTGAATGGGCCGCCTTCTTACTGTATACCATTTTAATCTTTCATGTTCAAATAAGCCAGATGGCTTATTATTACAAGCTCTGCCTCCAAAAAGCCCAAACTATCTATCAGAGGATTTGTAACATGATGGGGAAGGAAAAAAAAAAGCGGGGGTGGCATTGCGGGAGGAGTGGGGGCCTCGCGTCCCAGACAACAGCCTGAATCTTAATTGCACGTGTGCCTTGGGCAGTAACTTCCGCTTAATGACGACTCGCGGTAAGGGAACGGGGTGATGAGGTGGGACCGTCACTGGCAGTGAACGTTCCGGACGCCAGATTTGTTTTGAAAATGGCCAAGTCGAGTGGTCAGTGCCCCGTGAGGGCCGTGGGTACTGCTCTGAGCCCACCGTGCTACCCACGGCCCGCACAGCCACGGGGAGCCCACCGTCCAGGCCCAAAACGTGGAAGGTTCCCGATGTTTCGCTGCTGTAACATCGCAGCGTGTTCATGAGCCCACGAAGCCGTAAAATCCTCACTCACTTGGGTGAACATTACAGGAATTGCTATGGAGTTTCACAGGTGCCCCCCGCCCCCTGGAATTTTCTGGAAAGGTGCTCTGTCCCCTAAGGGGCGCGGATTTTTCAAGGGCTCAGCGCACCCGGGAAAATGTTGGCCGTGGGAAAGTGCCTCACGGTTCGCTTCCCCTGATTGGCCCAAAGCTACCTCCCTGTGGACATCCGTCTTTGCAAATACGTCCGTCTGTCGTTGAAAACCTAGTGGAAATGGATACACAGACTCGGGAGGGTTCCTCCAAGGGGGGTGCTCCAGATTCCCCCGACAGGGTGTTGAGATGGGCCCCCGAATTTCCCTACAGACAACACTCCCAGTAAACTGCCACGGACCTCCCTTCAGGGTGCAGGGATCGACCTGATGCCTCCTTGGCCCATTTTGTAGGAAGTCTCCCCAGCGTCCATCCGGGAAGGAATCAAGCGGGAGGGTGGACAGCACACTGTGGGATGGGGTGGCGCTTACAAAAGAGGTATTTCTGTCTCTGCGTCAGGGGGGTGATATGCCTGCATGGGAAGGAAACATGGAGGTTTCCAGAAGGATGAGGGGTAGGGGGGCCCAACAGCACTCAGGACTGAGTGGCCTCTGGAGCAGAAGCTTCGAGAAGGATGAAGGATGGGGTCTCAGTAGTCAGAAGGGAGATTCCTTCAGGACAGAACTTTCCAGAAAGATGCAATATGGCTACTACGTGTGACCTGGGCGTACGTGTGACAGGGAGAGTGTACCATGTGTGGGTGAGCGTGTGCACATGCGTGTGTGGTTACTACGTGTGACCTGGGCACGTGTGCACATGTGTGTGATTGCATACGTGTGACAGGGAGAGTGTACCGTGTGTGGGTGAGCGTGTGCACGTGCGTGTGTGGTTACTACGCGTGACCTGGGCACGTGTGCACATGTGTGTGTTTGCATACGTGTGACAGGGAGAGTGTACCGTGTGTGGGTGAGCGTGTGCACGTGCGTGTGTGGTTACTACGCGTGACCTGGGCACGTGTGCACATGTGTGTGTTTGCATGCGTGTGACAGGGAGAGTGTACCGTGTGTAGGTGAGCGTGTGCACGTGCGTGTGTGGTTACTATGCGTGACCTGGGCACGTGTGCACATGTGTGTGTTTGCATGCGTGTGACAGGGAGAGTGTACCGTGTGTGGGTGAGCGTGTGCATGTGCGTGTGTGGTTAGTACGCGTGATGGGCACGTGTGCACATGTGTGTGTTTGCATGCGTGTGACAGGGAGAGTGTACCGTGTGTGGGTGAGCGTGTGCATGTGCGTGTGTGGTTACTACGCGTGACCTGGGCTAGCATGCACCCACGTGCATGTCTGTCTGCAGGCATGCGTGAGCAGGGGAGCTTGAGTGCACACGTGTGTGCATCCTTGTGCGTGTGTGAACACTCAGGTGAGTCCCCCCCAGCCTCTGCATTTCTGCTGCACCCCTGCCAATCCCATGTGCTCGCACTCTGCTCCCTGTGGTGACCACCTGGGCTCAGCATGGACAGGTGGGGACGCCACTGCACACCCTGCTCCCACGGCCATCCCCCTCCACCCCTGTGCCGGGGGCAGCCTCCCCCCAACGTTCTGGATGACAGACCGTCCTCCTGACTTCTCTCGACCCTGCGTCCCAGCAGCAAATGCAGAACCGCGGACGCCAAGGGTGCACACCCAGGGCTGGAAGGCTGGTGAACGTGGACACGCCGTCTGACCCAGGGCACCCAGCGTCTGACCCAGGACAGCTGACACAGAACCTGAAACCACCCCCCTTCCCCTAGCATCCCAGGAACACCGCCTTGACAAAGGGAACCCGACTTTGGGGCTGGTCCTCGAGGGCGCAGCTGGGACACGTCACACGGGATTCACACGCCTTCGGTCTGGCCCCAGAGGACATAGTCCCCTCACGTGGCCACAGACACCCCTCAGCCTCCCCGAGCTCTTTATGACGACGGTGGAAATAGGGACTCAGATCTCCCGTGAACACGCCTGCAGTTCCCTCACACCAACAGGGAGACTCATTTTCACATTTTGCTTTCTTTCGGTGTTTGCAGTGCAGACCCCTGAAATTTTAACGTGGCTTGTCCCTTGTCACCCCAAATTTAACCCTAGGTGTAAGGGGACTTGGAAGCTTGTCACACTCCCAGACAGGGTGTCTGAGCCCGGTAGGGGTTTCCATCTGGGCCCTGGGCATGGCCAGCATGTGCTTGTGTGAGTGTGTGCGACTTTGTGCACGTGTGTGTGTCCACATGCATGTGTGTACCTGTGTGACTGTTTGGATATATGCACGTGTGCACACATGTTTGTGTGCCTGCGTGTGCCCATGTGTGCATGGTACTGTGTCCGTGCCTGTGTGCATGAGTGCACAATGTGGGTGACCATAGGTGTGTGCATGTGTGCATGCATACATAACCATGGGTGTGTAACCATGTGTGTGCATGCATGTGTAACCACGTGTGTAACCATGGGTGTGTGCATCCAGAGTTGTGTGCATGTGTGTGTGACCATAGGTGTATGCATGCATGTGCAACTGTGTGTGTGTGTGCAACCATGGGTGTGTGCATAATCATGGGTGTGTATGCATGTGTAACTGTGTATGTAAGCTTGGGTGTGTATGTCTAACCATATGTGTGCATGTGTGTAACCACAGTTGTGTGCAACCATGTGTGTGCGTGTGTAAGCATGGGTTGTGTGTGCATGTGACCATGTGTGTGCATTTGTGTAACCACGGGTGTGTGCATGGGTGTGCAACCGTGTGTGTGCATGTGTAAGCGGGGGTATTGCGTGTGCAGGTGTGTAACCATGTGTGTGCAACCATGGGTGTACATGCGTGTGTAATCATGTGCATAAGCATGGGTGCGAGTGTGTGTAACCATATGTGTGGATGTGTGTAAACACGGGTGTGTGCATGTGTGTGCATACGTGTGTCAGCATGGGTGTGTACACGTGTGCATGTGTGTGACCATGTGTGTAATCACAGGTGTGTAACCATGGGGGTGCATGTGTTTGTGACCATGTGTGTAAGCATGGGTGTGCGTGTGTGTAACCATATGTGTGTAACCACGTGTGTGTGTGCAACCATGTGTGTGCATTTGTGTAACCATAGGTGTGTGCATGGGTGTGCAACCATGTGTGTGTGCGTGTGTAAGCAGGAGTGTTGCGTGCACGTGTGTGACCATGTGTGTGCAGGTGTGTAACCATGTGGGTGCAACCATGGGTGTACATGCATGTGTAACCATGTGCATAAGCATGGGTGCGCGTGTGTGTAACCATATGTGTGCTTAGGTGTTACCACGGGTGTGTGCGTGTGTGTGTGTGCGTGTGTAAGCATGGGTGTGTGCGTGTGTGCATGTGTGTGTGACCATGTGTGTAACCACAGGTGTGTAAACATGTGTGCGCCTGTGTGCAACCATGGGTGTGTGCGTAACCGTGGGTGTGCATGGGTGTGTGACCATGTGTGTAAGCATGGGTGTGCGTGTGTATAACCATGGGTGTGTGTGTGCAACCATGTGTGTGCATGTGTAAGCATGGGTTGTGCGTGCATGTATGACCATGTGTATTTGTGTAACCACGGGTGTGTGCGTGGGTGTGCAACCATGTGTGTGCGTGTGTGACCATCTGTGTGCAGGTGTGTAACCATGTGTGTGCAACCATGGGTGTACATGCGTGTGTAAGCATGGGTGTGTGTGCATGCGTATGTGTGCAACCATGCGTGTGCATGCGTGTGCAACCATGTGCGTAAGCATGGGTGCACGTGTGTGTAACCATATGTGTAACCACAGGTGTGTGCATGTGTGTGCATGCATGTGTAAGCATGGGTGTGTGCATGCGGGCATGTGTGCGTGACCATGTGTGGGCATGTGTGTAAACACAGGTGTGTGCATGCGCGTAGAGGTAGCACCGGGCTGTCTCCTTCCTTCCGTTACCTTTTTCTCCCCTCCCCTCCCCCCGCACTGCCGCTTCCCCGCTGACACTTGGAGCGTCTCCTGCTCCCGATGCTGAGGCCCCGTCACCCGCCCCCTGCCTGCCCGGGCGCGTCAGGAAGAGGAGACAGCGTGTCGATTATCGCTAATTACATGACACACGACTTGCCAGGGCTTGTTCCCACAGTCCTGGAAGGATCTCTCCACGTCGTCCTCCTTGGCGACAAACACTGTCACTGAAACGCGGGCCCCTCCGCAGGCAACCGCCCAGGGTCCCGTGTCTGCAGGACGGGACGGCGCGCGGACCTGTGTCCTGCCCACGAGGCCCCGGCCACAGGCAGCCGCCCACCGTGCGGGAACCCCGGGCAGGTTGCACGCCCCGTCCTTCGGCACCTCGTTAGGCGTCATGCACGGCTGCGCTGTCAGAAAATCTCCTCTCCGCAGACGAACGTCTGTCAAACGCACGCAGCGTGTGCGGGACGGGCGGGGGGCGGTAGGGGGAGCAGTCGCGCCCCGGTGCTCCCTCCGGGGGCTTCAGGCCTCCCTGGCGGGCGGCTTGGACAAGCACGCGCACTGCCCTGCTCCCGCCTCCCCTCTCCCGGCCCCGGCTGCTAACGCCCTGGGACCCTGTCTGCCTTCTTTCCATTCGCCCAAATCACGCTTTCCATTTAAAGAAATTTCTGAAGAATGCTTAACAAGCATTCAGGTGACCTGCTCCCCGTGGGCGCACTTGGCGCCCGCATGCAGACGGCACGTCTCGGTGGCTGTTCCCACGCAGACGGGCTCGGGCTGGACACCCCGCCTGGCGCTCTCGAGAACCAGACGCGTCCGAGCAGGGCGCTCGCTGGAACCTGCTTGCCGAGTGCTGGGAGTGGAGTCTTCCCCGGGAGCGATTTCTCTGCACCCCGAGCGATTTTTCAGACCCCGAGGCCGGCAGAGGAGGCCGGTGGCATCATGAGTGAGGGAGGCTTGACCGGAGAGGGGGCTGCGGGGACGCCAGGGACTAATAACCTACGACAAAATAAAACCAACCAATTCGAGAGGTCGGCGCACAGTCTGGTCCCAACGAGAAACGGGTTACAACATTTGCTCTTTCTCCCTGCGCCCCTCCTGGGAGTCGGGAGGTGTCAGGAGACAAAGAGAAAGGGTGTGGTTTTAGACAAGTTTCATACGTTGCAGGGACTGGGCTGGGGCCAGGGGAGGCCGGGACCTGGAATCAGGTCAGGCTGCATCCAAAGCCAGGGTCACGTCCACCCACCCTCACAGCCTCACGAAACCGGAGACTTTGATTAGTTTGGCAAGGTTTCGGGCTTAAGGAAGAGAGTGGAGTTGACGTGGATGTCCGGTGGCAAAGGTCCTCCCCAAACACCACGTGAATGGGGCATTCTTGTATTTAAAAGCACAAGGGCCCTCCTGCCTCCCCTCCCCTCCCCGCCTCCGTGTTCACTTCTGGGGACCGGCACGTGTTTGCTTCTGACTTGCATGCCGGCCGGTGCACGTCGCAGGCGGTGGGGGCCCAAACCTGCAGCCTGGTGGGTCCCGTGCTGATCAGGGGATCCGGATGCCCCGCGTGTCCCCCGTGCAGATATCGGGGTGTCAAGGTGCAGCCTGGAGGGTCGCATGCTAATCAGGGGATCCGGATGCCCAGCGTGTCCCCGTGCAGATTTCGGGATGTCAAGGTGCAGCCTGGTGGGTCCCGTGCTGATCAGGGGATCCGGATGCCCAGCGTGTCCCCCATGCAGATTTCGGGGTGTCAAGGTGCAGCCTGGTGGGTCCCGTGCTAATCAGGGGATCCGGATGCCCAGTGTGTCCTGTGCAGATTTCGGGGTGTCACGGTGCAGCCTAGTGGGTCCCGTGCTGATCAGGGGATCCGGATGCCCAGCGTGTCCCCCGTGCAGATTTCGGGGTGTCAAGGTGCAGCCTGGTGGGTCCCGTGCTAATCAGGGGATCCGGATGCCCAGTGTGTCCTGTGCAGATTTCGGGGTGTCACGGTGCAGCCTGGTGGGTCCCGTGCTGATCAGGGGATCTGGATGCCCAGCGTGTCCCCCGTGCAGATTTCGGGGTGTCAAGGTGCAGCCTGGTGGGTCCTGTGCTAATCAGGGGATCCGGATGCCCAGTGTGTCCTGTGCAGATTTCGGGGTGTCACGGTGCAGCCTGGTGGGTCCCGTGCTGATCAGGGGATCCGGATGCCCAGCGTGTCCCCCGTGCAGATTTCGGGGTGTCAAGGTGCAGCCTGGTGGGTCCTGTGCTGATCAGGGGATCCGGATGCCCAGTGTGTCCTGTGCAGATTTCGGGGTGTCACGGTGCAGCCTGGTGGGTCCCGTGCTAATCAGGGGATCCGGATGCCTAGTGTGTCTCCCGTGCAGATTTCGGGGTGTCAAGGTGCAGCCTGGTGGGTCCCGTGCTAATCAGGGGATCCGGATGCCCAGCGTGTCCCCCGTGCAGATTTCGGGGTGTCACGGTGCAGCCTGGTGGGTCCCATACTAATCAGGGGATCCGGATGCCCAGCGTGTCCCCTGTGCAGATTTTGGGGTGTCAAGGTGCAGCCTGGTGGGCCCCGTGCTAATCAGGGGATCCGGATGCCTAGTGTGTCTCCCGTGCAGATTTCGGGGTGTCAAGGTGCAGCCTGGTGGGTCCCGTGCTAATCAGGGGATCCGGATGCCCAGCGTGTCCCCCGTGCAGATTTCGGGGTGTCAAGGTGCAGCCTGGTGGGTCCCGTGCTGATCAGGGGATCCGGATGCCCAGCGTGTCTCCCGTGCAGATTTCGGGGTGTCAAGGCGCAGCCTGGTGGGTCCCGTGCTGATCAGGGGATCCGGATGCCCAGCGTGTCCTGTGCAGAAAAGAACCATCCGGCATTTCCCGCGTCGGGAATCAACACCCGTGTTGTACCTGCTAATATTTTGTCTGGCGTGCTCTCACCAGAATTCCCACGGAAAGCTCCAGAATTCACGTGGAAAGCACAGGTGCTGTTTTCTGATGTGCTCGTCAGGGTTTGGTGCCGAGATGAGGCACACACCCGACCTGAGCCCAGAAATGTGCGCGTGCTCCTGCCGTCGTGCGAGCCTGCCGTTCTCAGAGTGGGGTGCCCGCCTGCGGTTGGGGGAGGGGGGAACAGGGCAGCACAGACCCGAGGGTTGCCGCCGATGTTCCCTTCTTGTGGCTCTGGAGGCGGGGACCTCACACGGTGGATGTGGTGAGGGTGCCTCTGGGGTGACCTTCATGCAGACACGAATCCCAACGTGGGGCTCTTTGGTCATGAGCTGCGCCCCTCCCCGGGCCCCACCTCCTAACACCAAGCCCCTGGGGGGTCGGGATTCCACAGGGGAATTTGGGGACCAAAGAAAGGCCTTCAGAACGAAGCCTGGGCTCCTCCGCCACTTGGATTCATGGCCTCTGAGAGCCTCCTCGGCATTACTGCACACTGGGGTCTCCCTGGCAGGAGGAGCCAACAGCTCTGTCCTCAGGACTGCTCAGCGAACCGCCCCAGGCAGCCTTCCTGGAGGAGGGAGCAACTCAGATCCAGGCAGACAACCCCACCTGGACCCAGATGGGGACAAGCAGGCCAGGGAAACACCTGCAGGGGGACAGAGGAGCTGCAGCAGGGACCTGTGGGGGCGGGGGCGGGGGAGAGGGGTTCCAGGAGGGACCAGTGGGGGAGGGGACAGGGGCTCCAGTAGGGACCTGGGTGGGGGGGTGGCGGGGGAGAGAAGGGCTCCAGCAGGGAGCTGCAGAGGGGGAGAGAGAGGCTCCAGTAGGGACCTGTGCGGGGAGTGGGGGGGATGGAGAGGGGCTGCAGCAGGGTCCAGTGGGGGAGGGGACAGGGGCTCCAGCAGGGACCTGCAGGTGGGGGAGAGGGGCTCCAGCAGGGACCCGTGGGGGAGGGGACAGGGGCTCCAGCAGGGACCTTCCGGGCGGGGGGGGGGGGGGGGAGGAAGAGGGGCTCCAGCAGGGACCTGCATGGGAGGTGGAGAGAAGGGTTCCAGCAGGGACCTGTGGAGGGGGTGGAGAGAGGGGTTCCAGCAGGGACTTGTGGCCGGGAGGGGGGGGGGGGCGCGCGGAGAGAAGGGTTCCAGCAGGGACCAGCAGATGAGGGGGAGAGAGGGGCTCCAACAGGGACCTGCAGGGTGGGGGAGAGGGGCTCCAGTAGGGACCTGCCGGGGGGGGGGGGGGGGGGGCTCCAGCAGGGACCTGCAGATGAGGGGAGAGAGGGGCTCCAGAAGGGACCTGCAGGTGGGGGGGGGGGGGGACAGAGGGGCTCCAGCAAGGACCTGTGGGGGGGGGGGTGGAGAGAGGTTTCAGCAGGGACCTCTGGGAGGTGAGGGAGAGGGGCTCCAGCAGGGACCTGTGGGGGGGGGGGGGGGGAGAGGGGCTGCAGCAGGGACCTGTGTGTGTGTGGGGGGGGGGGTTCCAGCAGGGACCTGCAGACGAGGGAGAGAGAGGGTCTCCAGCAGGGACCTGCAGGGCAGGGTGGGCGAGAGGGGCTCCAGCAGGGTCGCCCGGGGCAACAGGCAGGTCACAGGTTTCCTCACGGCGCGTGTGCACAAGGGCCGGAAGTGGAGTAGGCGCTGGGCTGCGCCCCCTCCCCCCCCCCCCCCCCCCTCGGCTCGGCTTCGTGTTCCGGCTCAGCGGCAGGTGAGGACGAGCCGCCTTCTCGAGCGCAACGGGTTTTGCCAGCACGTGCTCAGCATCTTCCCCGGGACCCAGGGTCACCGTCGTCTGCAGGCGCCGCCCGTGGGTTCCCGTGACCGCCAGAGGCACAGCCACCCTCTCCGAGCCGCTGCTTTCGCAGAAGTGAGCTGCGGCCCAGAGCGCCGGCCGTGGCGGGACGTGGGTGCCACCCTCCCAGCGCTGGCAGGTGTCGATGCAGGCCTCCAGCGACACCTGGATGGCAGCCTCCTGCCACCAGAGCAGGACACTGCCGTCGCGTTCGCCCTCATCATTAGTTAGATCCAGCGGTAACGGTCCCATCACCGTCCCCAAGCAGCGTCCTGACGTAGGCCATCCATGCGGCGCGGCAGGGGACAGTGACGGGCTCTAGGAACGCAGCGGAAGGTGAAAACACGTCGCCTCCAGATGGTAATGACGGGCGTCCGACCAAAGCCCTGGAGACGGAGTCATAAAAGTGTTGAGAACCATGAGCAAGTCTGGGAGGAGAATCTGACACAAGATAAATATCCCAGTGTCTGTGGCCTCTTCCGTAGCAACCGGGGCTCGTCAGGAAATGTCACAGGACACACCCTCGCGCACAACAGGAGCAGAAATATAAAGTGCGTATAAATACACTCAACAGCGGCAGTGTGGAGCCCACATGAAGGAAGACAATTATGGTATCCAGAGACCAAAAAAAAAAAAAAAAAAAAAAGACAAGAGGAATACACGGACAGACGGACCGTTTTCCCTGAAAACAGACTCAAAATCGTATGAAAACCTCAAGTCCTTAATAATTAGTTGTTTCCGGTCAATGTGGTTGCAATCACATCCAGACACACTTGCTGTAACTTTGGGAAAATAAATCTAAACTTCATCTGGAGCATAAATTGGCAACAAAGGCTAAGAAGTCGTTTTATTTTTGTCAACTCAGATCAACGTTGAAAGAGTTCCCCATTCAAAGAGCGAGGCATATTTTATTTTAAGGCTATCGTAATTAAGACGGTATGCCATGACAATAAGAATTAGCAGATGTGAGATCCAGAAAGGCCTTTAGAAAATAGACCTAAGCATGTATGAACGCTCTACAGTTGATAGATGCATTATTAACAACCAACAGAGAAACAGAGGGGGAGAAAAAGATTTTTTGACATGTAGCGTTGGGGAATTATTACTTGGGGAGAAAAGGAGTCAGGACTAAACCTCAGATCAAAAACCACAATGAATCCCAGCCATATTAAACTGTAAAGGATAAAAAATTAAGTCACAAACTATAGAACAAAATGTTCATCTCCATGGTCTCCGTGGAGGACCTCGCGGAAATTCAAAAAGTAGAAAAAATCATACGGGAGTACCGACGGATTTGGCCACGTACAAATTAAAAAGCCTTCATGCCTAAAAATTACAAACAATATTAAATAGCATCAAAGAAGCTGGAAAATATTTGTCATGTATATTAACGATTCAGGGGTTGTGTCCTTAATATATAAAAAGCTGTTACAAATCAATAAGAATGACAACTACTGTTCAATCCTTTCTGAGCCTTAAAAGGTTTTTATGCTGCACGTTTTACATATGATATCTAGTTTAAGTATCACAAAAAGCCTTAGTTGATTTGCTGTAGATTGGGAAACAATTAAAAGAATTAAACTATCAAGAGTCACAAAGTGACTCAGCTGTAGTTTGGGATTGAAACCCAGGCTTGTGAGACTCCAGAGCTCATGGTCCCGAAGACCAACACTCCCCCGCCCCCAAACACACACTAAAACAACAACCAAGCCATCCTCACCCGTCCACGGGGGAAAATTACAGACGACCAGCAAAGCACCGAAAATATGTTTGCCACCAAAAATCAAGCCACACGAAGCGAAACGGCTGATGCCACTTTAGAAGCGTTATGTCTGCAGAGTTCAGTTAACTGCATTTTCTTTAAAAATAATCTCAGGGGCGCCTGGGTGGCTCCATCCGTTGAGCGTCCGACTTCGGCTCAGGTCACGATCTCGCGGTCCGTGAGTTCGAGCCCCGCGTCGGGCTCTGTGCTGAGAGCTCGGAGCCCGGAACCTGCTTCGGATTCTGTGTCTCCCTCTCTCTCTGCCCCTCCCCTGCTCACGGTCTGTCTCTCTCTGTCTCAAAAATACCCTCTGGGGTGTGCCCTGAAATGATCTAAATTCCCCCCAGAATACGAGCCTGGTTGAATAGATGATCACACATCTGTGTGGAAATGTGAGGCAACTGCCCCAAATCTGGTGTTTGAAGACGTAAGACGTTGAGACGTGGCTTTGCTTTGTTTGCACCACCAACCGCGTGTCTCACTAGAGAGGCGACGTCACCGCCCCTCCACTAACCGAGCCGGCGGACGCGGAAAAGCTAAAGGAAATACAGACGCCTGTGTTCTTCTGCAGGCGGACAGGGCGTCCCTGAGGAGACGCAGCCCCAGCCTCCTGCCCGACACCTGCACCCTGAGAACCGGCGTCCTGTCCCTGCGTCCCGGGCAGCCCAGAGACCCGCTGCCGTTCCTCTGGTGACGTGACGGCCTCCTCCCCCGCCAGCCGGAGGGACGTCCACAGGCCCTTCTCAGCCTCATTGTGAGTTTGTCCGAGTTTGAGCGGCCTCCGAGGAGACCCCCCTGCCCAGGTCTACAACTCTGAACGGCCACCAAGGAAAGGCCACCTGACCGGGCAGGAGGAACCCCCGGGGAGGCCCCGTCCCCGGATGGAGGGACGCGGAGTCTGTGAGCTTGTGAAAACCCTCCTCGCACAAGACAGCCAGTGCCCATCGAGCACCAACCTGCTGGGATCCAGGACCCCAGAGAAGCCCGGACGCCTGTGACTTCACCCAGGACGGATGGGGAGCCCACAGGGGCCGGTGACTCTGGGGGAGTGCCAGTCGCGTGACACCGGAGGCCTGTGCCACAGAAAAGTGAATCTTGCTTGGAAGACCCGCCAGGTGAACAGGTCTAGGAATCACACTCCCACGTGTCCAGAGAGACGCGCCCCGATTCACGTGCGGGCGTGAGACTCCACACCCTGTGTTCCGTGCCTGTTTGCCCATAGACAGAACCCCTTGCATGGGGCCCCTCTGCCTGCACGTGCACCCACGCGTGTGCCCGCCTCCACACGCACGGCCAGTCCCGCAGCTCGACGGTCGCGTGTGCAAAGAGCACAGACAAGGAGGACGGGCCGACTCAGGACCCGGTTCGGTGTGAAATGCCCGCCGTCTGGCCGCTGTGCACACATTCAGACCTCAAGCAGCACGCGTCAGACTCTCTTGCCCGTGTTTGCAGCCAGACGCTCTCCCGCACGGGCCGCGGGGCCTCCGTGAGCCGTGGACCCCTCCCCCCACCCCGTCCACCCCTGCAGGGGTTACCAGCCTGGAAGTAAAATGCACCACGTCGACAGGTGTCCCCGAACCGCGTCTTCTTTGAGCCTTGTGGTTTTTGAAGATTCGTCCCCAAATCACTTACGATGGAAAAAGTGGGGGGAGGAAAAAAAAAAGGAAGGGAACTTGCTTGTCTGTTCGTATCCCCGTCGTACTTTGTCTGCCTGGCTGTTTTGCATTTCGAGACATTTCCACTCACCTTGAGTTCCTGGTTCAAAAAGAAACAATAAGCTTAATCTTCTCTGTTGACAATGATGTATGATTCTGGAGGAAAACACTTTTCAGGTATTTTCATTAAAAAGACATCACCTCCCTCCAGCCCCCCCCCCCCACACTTGTACGCGGAGGAAGGCACCCGGCGGGCATTCTCCGGGGGCCTCGACGCCCCAGCCACGTCACTCGATGAACCGCGGGAGCGAAACACGCCCCCTCGGCCTGGACGACGGCCTCCTCGCTGGCCCAGCGCTGAGTCTGAGGCGACCGGTTTGAACTGTGTTTCTGCGTTGTCGTGTCTCATTCGCAAACGGCATCCGTGCAGACGGCCCGGAAAGGGCAGGGTTGGGATGCTCGGCATAGTCCCAAGCGGCGTGCCCGACCACGGGGGCCCCGGACGAGAGGGGCCCCCCGTCCACGGCCGGGCTGCTCACCACGCGCAGGAGAGGACGGGGCCTCCCGTCACCTCCCAGAAGTGCAGCCACCCGCATGGGCTGAGCAGAAGCCACCGGCCGCTCAAAGCAACCCAGGGCAGGGAAACTTTGGTCTCGTGTGCAGGCTTCACCGGCTGAGGCCGTGGCAGCGTGGCCGACCGACTGACCCACAAGCGAGAAGGGAACACGCGCACGGGGATCCGGCCTGTGCCCTGCACCCACAGGGAGAGCCCGGATCTCATCTCAAAAAAGTCGTGGTTCCCACGTGGGTGTGACGCGTCTGGACAGAGCAGGGCAGGTGCACAGAGATGCACAGGGCGGAGGACGGGGTTGTGGCTTCCGAGGTTGGCCAAGGGTCGTGGGAGAAGCCAGTGGAATAGGTCCGCCCTCTGGCAGGTGCCTCTGGGCGCCGGCTGTGTCCGCTCTGTGCCCATCAGACTCTCCCCACGAGAGGGCCTCACGGCCGTGATCGCTTTGCAGGACTTTCTGCTGGGGCTCAGCTAAGGCCCCGCTTGGTCCCGGACGCCCCCTTCTGCCCCCGGGTCTGCTGGCTGGAGTGCACGTTCTGTCCCTGCGGCCCACACACACCGATTTCCCCAAGAAACTAAGCACGGCCCGCACTGTGCAGAACCGTCAGCGGCTCTCCTTAGAGGATCGTGATGGCTTCCTGCTCTCATTCTGGCTTCAGGCAAGGGATTTGTCGAAGACGGAGCGAACTCGCACACGCACGTGAGTGAGCATCACCAAAAGGAGGAAGCAAGCCGAGTGTCCATAGACGGACGGATGGAACCACACCCACGCAGGGGAATATTACTCTGCCATGAAAAGGGGCAGGGCTGTGACACTTGTGGCCACATGGACGGACCTTGAGGGCACGATGTTCAGTGAGAGGAGCAGACACGGGAGACCACATCACGTGGGATCTCACAGACGACAGGAACATGTGCAGAGAAAGACACTCAATTTGTGGTTCCCGGGGGCTCAGAAGGGGGACGGGGAGGGGAGTGACTGCTAAATGGACAGGCGTTTAGAAATAAAGTTTAATGAGAACAAACTGAGGGTTGATGGGGGGTGGGAGGGAGGAGAGGGTGGGTGATGGGTATTGAGGAGGGCACCTTTTGGGATGAGCACTGGGTGTTGTATGGAAACCAATTTGTCAATAAATTTCATAAAAAAAAAAATAAAGATATTCTAGACCTAAAAAAAAAAAAAAAAGAAAGAAAGAAAGTTTAAGGGGCACCTGGGCGGCTCAGTCGATTGAGCATCCGAGTTTGACTCAGGTCGTGATCTCACGGTTCGTGGGTTCAAGCCCCACGTGGGGCTCTGTGCTGATGGCTTGGAGCCCGGAGCCTGCTTCGGATTCTGTCTCCCTCTCTCTGCCCTTCCCCTGCTCATGCTCTGTCCCTCTCTGTCTCAAAAATAAATAAAAACATTAAAACATTTAAAAAAATAAATAAAAATAAAGTTTAAAATAAGGTAATATGTTAATGTTTGGACTTTATTAGCATTGATTAAATATTAATAGTATTTAAACACAAGTGTAAAATTTGGACATGAGGGGTAGTGAGCGTGTGCGGACTCAGAACCCCCAGACCACGTACTTAGGGTTCATTTCACGGCACCTGAATTTCATCTCCAATGTGCTAAGAAGAACGTACTGATCCAGCCGCGTTACCACAACAGCCCCGCTCTGAGCCTCAGGCCCCCGTGGCCAGTGAGCCAGGACGTGAGAGCCTTGGGGTGGCCTGTGGTGTGGACGTGGGCAGAGAAAGCCGTCAATGCCGGCCGGCTCGGGGCGCACACCAGACGCAGCCCGTGGGGTTTGCAGACCAGCCCTCTCTGCCCCCCTCCCCGAGTTCTGTCCTGCCGGAGGACTGTGGGGACGCCATAGTCACCCTCTCTGCTGTGTCCACCTGTGTCTCCCCAGGACGTCCTGGCCACGGACAGCAAGGACCACTGCACCGTGTGCTGATTAGTGAAAACGGCTGTCGGACTCCTTTCTGGGGAAAATGAAAACATACTTTGTATTTATTCATGTATTTGCTTATTATATTTACATGTCCTACGTTACACATTTATGGTATATTAACATCTTTACTTAAACACGAATTTTGTATATGTTACCAATTTTTATTAGCTGGCATATCATGTAATTATTATTAATAATACCTATAAATACGTATTGCATAATTATTCATAATAATTGCAGGATTAACTATGTTAATTGCATCATTTTATAATTTTATATAATTATGTAGTTCTTTATAACTATATATAAGTATATATAGGCATATAATTTCAATTATATGGCTGTTATGTATAATCATATATATAAACATGTAGTTTCAATTATATGGTCATTATAATACATAATTATATATAAACACAATTTTAATTATATAGTTGTTATAGATAACACCTTATATATTATATGTCTTATAATATATAATTATATTACAATATAAACATTGTATATATTTATGTATCACTATGTTATTATATGTTATATATATTTATATATCACTCTATGTTATTATATATTATATATTTATATATATCATTATATGTTATGTTATATATAACATATTTATAAAAATAATTATATGTTATATATAGTATAATATTTATATTTATATATTCATATTATGTTATATATAATATACATAAGCTATATAATATAAACGTTACATATATTTATATGATACATTAAATATATGTTATATTTATTTATATTATATATAATGATTATAATTACTAACCTATTTAATATTAATATGATAGAATTGATATATCATTGATATATTATTATATAATTGGTATACTAATTAATATATTAAATATATCTGTTCATATATATAACCTCTTATATATTACTATATATAAATTACTGTATACTTACATACAATTCATTATATAACTTACACATATTTCCAAATGCAGATTTAAATGACTATAATTGTGTATCTAGAATACAGATAAAAATGGATATAACTGTGCATCTAGAATGCAGGTGTAAACAGGTATAACTGTATCTAGAACACAGATATGAACGGATGTGACTGTATGTAGAACACAGGTTACAGATAGACACATCCATCTAGAATGGATAGAACTATATCTAGAACGCAAATGTAAACAGATATAACTGTGTCTAGAACGTAGATATAGACAGATGTGGCTGTATCTGGAACGCAGGTGTGAATGGATATAACCATATCTAGAACACAGATACGAACGGATGTGACTGTATCTAGAACACAGGTTACAGATAGAACACATCCATCTAGAATGGATATAAGTATATCTAGAACGCAAATGTAAACGGATATAACTGTGTCTAGAACGTAGATATAGACAGATGTGGCTGTATCTGGAACGCAGGTGTGAATGGATATAACTATATCTAGAACACAGATATAAACAGATATGACTGTATCTAGAACACAGGTATCAAGAGATGGGACATCTAGAACACATATTTCCACGAACATCATAATTACAGGTGGCTTCCTTGGTATATCTAGAACGCAAATGTAAGTGGATATAACTATATCTAGAACGTAGATATAGACAGATGTGGCTGTATCTACAACACAGGTGTGAATGGATATAACTATATCTAGAACACAGATACGAACGGATGTGACTGTATGTAGAACACAGGTTACAGATAGACACATCCGTCTAGAATGGATAGAACTATATCTAGAACGAAATGTAAACGGATATAACTGTGTCTAGAACGTAGATATAGACAGATGTGGCTGTATCTGGAACGCAGGTGTGAATGGATATAACTATATCTAGAACACAGATACGAACGGATGTGACTGTATCTAGAACACAGGTATCAAGGGATGGGACATCTAGAACACATATTTCCACGAACATCATAATTACAGGTGGCTTCCTTGGGCTTCGCGGTGGAGCACTTGTGGTGATCCAGGCAAGGAGCACCGTGCGTTCAGAGGCCTCCCGAGCCCAGCACATCACTGCCTCCCTCCAGGCATGTCTGGGGCCCTGGAATAATCATAAAACCCAGGTGAGGTCAACCAAACAGAGGCACCCTGTGACATCATTCCCTCCTGTGTCCTCGACCGACCCTGGAGACAGAATGTCTCCTGCCGACCGCTGTGTCTCATCCTGAGGGAAAGCGGGAAGTGTTCCCACGCACTCAGTTCCACCGTCTGAACACCTGGATGGATTCCTCTCCAAGACAAAGTTTGAATGGATCCAAGCGTTCGGGGCTGGGCGTCCACACCACAGGAAAGCAGACACTCACTGGCTTTGATTTAGCACAGATTCCCCACCGTTGGCACAGGCACCCCTTTGGGCAGGTGCCAGGCAGATTGGAGAACCTTTCTGTGCTTCTCCCCAAGAAATTTCAGCATCACAAATACACGGAAGACGTATCAATACTGTCTATGTACCTGGATTTTTGTGAAAACACTCAAATGTTCTCAACACCCATAAACAAAAATCCTCCAGAGAGAGGCCCTATGACTCCTGCTGAGAATGAATGTTCTAGGAGGTTTGAAGATTTCATTATAAAAAAGAAGAAAACAAGCAATGTACAGAGGAAATGTAACAGAGTCCTTAGGGACCACGAAAAAGGCCTTTAAAAAATCAGTCATTCATATGCTCACTTCCGCCAAAAGAAGGGAAAACACGAAAATGGAATCGCAGAGAGGACAGATTACTGGTGGATAAAACCCTGAGGTCAGTGGCAAAGGGTCCAGGAACACTTGCATAAACCGGGAGCCAGAGAGCACAGGCTGAGACCCCCCCAGACGGTCAGCTGTGCCTTGGGCGGGGGGACGTCCCCAAACACGGAGGGAGAACGCAGCCTGTGGGAGCAGAACAGACGTCCTGCCTCCTGTTCCCGTAGAACTTCTTCCCCCGTCCTTTCCAGACGCAGGCAAATCTTCTCGATGGCTACGTAAGCCCGTGGCCAGGAACTGAATCCAGAAGGTTCTGTCCCGGACCTGGGGGCGCCTCTGGAACGCCATACCCAGGAAGGTGGATCCCGTCCCCCAGGATCAGCGGGTCTCCCATCAGATGGATTCAAACCACAGACCCGCCAGCAGGCCCTAGTTCCGGAAAGCAGCGGTGTTGGTCATGAGGACACGGTTGGGGGGGGGGTCTCTTTCCGCGGTCTCTGCAATGTCTGAGCGCCCCATCTGCAGGGCGTTGCCTGTGCCCCGTTTTATTGAGATACTATCGCCCTGAAGGTTTGCGTGCACGAAGGCGCCGTGCGTGATGACGTTCACGCACCGCGAAGCCAGCACCCCACAGTCGACGGACTAACCATCGTCTGGTCTGAGTTCGGATGAAACGGGGGAGGGTGTCTGCTCCCTCGAAAGGGTGCCTGTTGCACCTACCGCTCGCCAGCGCACGAGACAGCCGCGTGAACTCTGCTCTGCACCCTGTCCCTGGTCGCCGCGAATCCAGTCTGTTCCCATCCGTGCCGCGTGTCCTTAGAGTTCACGTATCAGGGAGACCATCCACCCCGGTTTACGCGGACAGCACGGAGCTTGCTGGCATTCTCTGTGTGTTCCTCTGTCTCTGCCTCTCCCCCTTCCCCCGCCTCTCTCTGTCTCTCTCAAGATAAATACATAAGCTTATAAAATGTTTTGAGATGAACGGCTGAGTGCCTGTGGTCTCGGAGTTGGGCGCACGGCTGTGTGGCTCCTGGTCCAGGCTGGTCGGCACGGGGCATCCGGACAGGAGAGTGCACACAGCTGTGAGCCCGTTGCTCAAGGTTTTACTTCCATGAGGACTGGACCTTTTCTCCGAGAGACTGCACCCTCGCTGTCCTCAGAAGGCAGGAAGGTACTGCTCGAGCAGACGTCCAGCGTTGAAAGCGAGGACGAACAAGGAACCGGGAATCAGGACGTGTGACCGTTCCCCTCCAGTCAGACCCAGGAAACGGGCCATCCGTCACAATTAACGGATTATTAGCGGGCATTAAGGCCCCCGTGTAATCAGAGAGCGCTCCGTGACTTGGTCCAGGTGAAAAATGAGTCTGGGGAGAACGTCCCGGTCCCCTCCCTTCCTCCGGGGAGGCTGGGAGGGGAGGGAGCCTTCCGCCCCACACATTTGGGCCGAGGATGAAATTTCAGCAAAGACAGGCACACGGCAAACTGAAAGATCAGCAGGAAACTAATTGGAAACAGCATCGGGGGCGGAGGGCTGGCCTCCAAGCAGACACACAAGCATCCGTTAAAGTCAAAACCCTCAGCAGGAGGGGCCGGGGGGCAATGCAGACGCCGAACGCGGCCACCGCAGCAAAGGCTCCACCGGGGACCCAAGTGACCTCAGCTGAGACACCACACCTGGTTCTCCAAGAGCATCGACGCACCTGCTCATTTTAAGAGAAGACGGGTTTGGGACACCGGGGGGCTCAGTCCGTTGAGCGTCCGACTTCAGCTCAGGTCATGAGGTCGCGGTCCGTGAGTTCAAGCCCCGTGGTCGGGTTCCGGGCTGAGAGCTCGGAGCCTGGAAGCTGCTTTGCATCCTGTGTCCCCCTCTCTCTCTGCCCCTCCCTTCTTCGTGCTCTGTCTCTGTCTCTCTGTCTCAAAATAAACTTTAAACGAAAAATTAAAATTACAAAGCAAGCGGAAGGACAGGGTGGCGGGGCCTGGCCAGGCACGGCTAAGCGCGGAATTACGTGCACTCGAGAGATGAATGGGGAACGGAGCTGTGGTCCAGGGCACCCGGCATACGTCTCAGCCCTAAACTAAGACACAAATCCTGCGAGGTCGCCGACCGACCTTGAGGGCCTCGTGCTCGGGGACGTACGTGCGAGCCGACGGACAAATCCGTGTGATTCTGCAGGAGCCAGGCCCCAGGGGCCCGAATCCGTGGACACGCACACCAGGCTGGTGCTCACCAGGGGCCTGGGCGGGAGGGCAGCGGCTGGTGTTCTCGGCGAGCAAAGCCTCCGTCAGGCCACGCACAGGCGTTCTGGAGAGGTGCGGCCTGCGGGCCGAGAGACTGTTCCGGGCACTTGTTTCTGAGGTACGTCTCACGTGAAGTGTTCTTACCGCAATAGAACAAAGTAAAAGAAACTTGAAAAAAAAAAAGCAGAAGGCTGATGGTCAGGAGCCCAGGTGAGGCCGCCGTGAGCCCCCCTTAGGCCCGCTTATTCTAAGCAGTCGTCAGGGAGCGGCCGTGAGCTGGCCAGGCACACCTGTGTCCCTGTGGGGTCGTCCGCGGAAGGGAAAACGGGACCAGAAACGTGGACAGCAAATCCCCTGAGCAAAGCCCCGCATCCTGGGTCATGAGGCTCCAACATCCTGCTGGGAGCAGGTAAGGTCTTGTCAGCTTTGCAGCTTTAGGGGAAGTCGATGCACAGATGCCTGGCTGCCGAGAGAAATTTCCGTGGGGTGAGTGCGGTCCCCAAGAGATAGTTCTGTCACAAACCTGTGAGTGGGAGCCTATTTGGAAACAGGGCGTTTGCAGATGTGAGTAAGTGAAGGATCTGACACGAGCTCATCCTGGACCAGGGGGGTCCTGACTCCAATGGCAGGTGCCTTAAGAGACAGAAGGGGAGAGACAGAGACAGAGGAAAGCCCTGTGAAGCCGGAGGCAGAGATGGGAGGGATGAGGTCACAAGTCCAGGGACGCCTGGAGCCCCAGAAGCTGGGAGAGGCAGGAAGGAGCCTCCCCTGCAGCCTCTGGAGGGAGCACAGCCCTGCCTGGATCTCAGGGGTCCTGCCTCCCCTGAAACTCAGGGGCCCTGTCCCCCCTGGATCTCAGAGGCCCTGCCCCTCCTGGATCTCAGTGGCCCTGCCCTGCCTGGATCTCAGTGGCCCTGCCCCTACTGGATCTCAGTGGCCCTGCCCTGCCTGGATCTCCCTGGTCCTGCCTGGATCTCAGCGGCCCTGACCCTCCTGGATCTCAGTGGTCCTACCCTGCCTAGATCTCAGGGGTTGTGCCCTGCCTGGATCTCAGCAGCCCTGCCCTGCCTGGATCTCAGTGGCCCTGCCCTGCCTGGATCTCAGCGGCCCTGCCCTGCCTGGATCTCAGTGGCCCTGTCCTGCCTGGATCTCAGCGGCCCTGCCCTGCCTGGATCTCAGTGGCCCTGCCCTGCCTGGATCTCAGTGGCCCTGTCCTGCCTGGATCTCAGCAACCCTTCCCTGCCTGGATCTCAGCGGCCCTGCCCTACCTGGATCTCAGTGGCCCTGACCCTCCTGGATCTCAGAGGCCCTTCCCTGCCTGGATCTCAGGGGTCCTGCCCTGCCTGGATCTCAGTGGCCCTGCCATGCCTGGGTCTCAGTGGCCCTACCCCTCCTGGATCTCAGTGGCCCTGCCCTGCCTGGATCTCAGAGGCCCTGCCCTACCTGGATCTCAGTGGTCCTACCCCTCTTGGAACTCAGTTGCCCTGCCCTGCCTGGATCTCAGAGGCCCTTCCCTACCTGGATCTCAGGGGTCCTGCCCTGCCTGGATCTCAGCGGCCCTGTCGTGCCTGGATCTCAGTGGCCCTGCCCCTCCTGGATCTCAGTGGTCCAGACCCTCCTGGGTCTCAGCAGCCCTGCCCTGCCTGGATCTCAGCGGCCCTGCCCTGCCTGGATCTCAGTGGCCCTACCCTGCCTGGATCTCAGTGGCCCTGCCCTGCCTGGATCTCAGCAACCCTTCCCTGCCTGGATCTCAGCGGCCCTGCCCTACCTGGATCTCAGTGGCCCTGACCCTCCTGGATCTCAGAGGCCCTTCCCTACCTGGATCTCAGGGGTCCTGCCCTGCCTGGATCTCAGCGGCCCTGTCCTGCCTGGATCTCAGTGGCCCTGCCATGCCTGGGTCTCAGTGGCCCTGACCCTCCTGGATCTCAGTGGCCCTGCCCTGCCTGGATCTCAGTGGCCCTGACCCTCCTGGATCTCAGAGGCCCTTCCCTACCTGGATCTCAGCGGCCTTGACCCTCCTGGATCTCAGTGGTCCTACCCTGCCTGGATCTCAGGGGTCCTGCCCTGCCTGGATCTCAGAGGCCCTGCCCTGCCTGGATCTCAGCGGCCCTGCCCTGCCTGGATCTCAGTGGCCCTGCCCTGCCTGGATCTCAGCGGCCCTGCCCTACCTGGATCTCAGTGGCCCTGACCCTCCTGGATCTCAGTGGTCCTACCCCTCTTGGAACTCAGTTGCCCTGCCCTGCCTGGATCTCAGAGGCCCTGCCCTGCCTGGATCTCAGCGGCCCTGCCCTGCCTGGATCTCAGTGGCCCTGCCCTGCCTGGATCTCAGCGGCCCTGCCCTACCTGGATCTCAGTGGCCCTGCCCTGCCTGGATCTCAGCGGCCCTGCCCTACCTGGATCTCAGTGGCCCTGCCCTGCCTGGATCTCAGTGCTCCTGCCCTGCCTGGGTCTCAGTGGCCCTGCCCTCCCTGGATCTCAGTGGCCCTGCCCTGCCTGGATCTCAGCAGCCCCGCCCCACCTGGATCTCAGATTCTGTTCTCCGGAGCTGGGGGAGGATGAATGTTTGTTGTTTTACCTCATGGCGTCGCCCACATCACCTGATGGGGAGAGAGAGCCCCAGACCCAAGCAATGAACACAAACCATCAAAAAGGATGAGAATCGGGTTCAAGGGCATCGAGCGACGCTGGGAGGTCTGAGTCCTCTCTGTTTCTCACAGTTTTGGTTTAAAAGTTCCTTGAAGACAGCAGCCAAAATAAACCGCAGAGACAGGGTGAGGGTTTTTCTCAACTTAAAGCCATCTGGCCTCGGAGGCAATGATCTGAGTTTGTCCTGTATGTGGTGTCCAGATTAGTCCCCAGACCCGGGTCCCTGGGAAAGGCTCGTGCTCCACTCTCGAGAGTCGTCAGAAGGGAGAGACGTAAGTCCGGGGCGGCCTTGGTCCCACTGCTCAGGACACCGTCAATCAGGAGAACGGGGTCCCTGGGAATGGGGGGCATCCCTGCAAACCACCCGCCCTCCACAGACCGGAGCCTGGAGCAATTCCTGCAGGGACCTGAGGCAGGACAGTCCCCTCGTCCCTGCTGGCATGATGGGCCCACAGACCACTGGGCTCCTGGCCCCCATTGAATGCCCAAGGGCCCAGCGCCAGGATTTAGCCTTGGTAATCTTGTCCATCATTAACCAAGTTCATCATCAACACGACCCATCATTAACCTAGAGCGTCACTAACCTGGCCTATCATTAACCCAACCCGTGTTTGACCTAGTTTGTCCCTGACGTGGCCCACCATGAACCCGCCCTTCTGCCTACGCCACTGGGAGGCACAGGTGGGGAAACTGAGGCAGGAGTGTCAGTCCCATGTCCCCCGTAATCAGCAGGGCTGGGATTCAAACTCAGGGTCCTGAACCCCACCCGTCCTGCTGCCCATCGACCGGCGTCCCAGCCAGGAAAACTCACCAGTGCAGGCCTGAGCTCCCCCAGCCACGGGCCCCCCACTGGTCTACGTTCTCACCCCTTCCTTCCAGCCAGTGTCCAGGCTCAGGGCAAACAGCAAGGGCAGCCTCATGGTCCCTGTGGCCCCTCGGAGGTCCGTGGCTGCACAGCAGAGGGGACCACGCGTGTGCGAGGCCTTGTAGGGCGGCGGTGTCCCCTGTTTCCCCACAGCAGGCCTAGGCAAGGACGTGAGCAGAAGGGTGCCCCTCCCGGTGGCATTCGATGACCACCCGGTCACCTCCCTCAGCTCTGCCAGGAAGACGGAGCCCGTGGGGTTCCTGGGGGCTCAGCCCTGCCGACCAGCATCTGTGAAATCAAAGCACACGTCAAACACCACCGAGCCCTGACTCGTGATGGGCTCACCCACCTCCCGCCTGCCACAGGCACCCCGATGGCCAATGGGACACAACCTGTGCCTCTCCCTTCGGCCCCAGACCCAGAACCCCGGCTGGCTCCCCCTTTAGCCCACAGCGAGCAAGGACACCCCCAGG
The DNA here is from genome assembly GCF_016509475.1 of Prionailurus bengalensis. Taxonomy (NCBI): domain Eukaryota; kingdom Metazoa; phylum Chordata; class Mammalia; order Carnivora; family Felidae; genus Prionailurus; species Prionailurus bengalensis. The sequence goes on along the minus strand of NC_057361.1, from coordinate 384,406 downwards.
GAGATGACGGCACCAGCTGCTCAGCCCTACCCACGTCAGCCCAGTAAGTCCACTCCGACCCCTCCACAGCACCCAAAGCGATCAGCACAGCTCACACATCCATCACCAGACACCCTTCTTCTTCTTCTTCTGAGGCAAGGTTAATTTTAAATCATAACAAGCCGCAGGGGAGTTTCGTCACTGGGAAGCACGCAGGGGGTGGGCGGGGGGCCCTCCAAGACCACCAGCACCTCGGGAGGGGGTGCCCGAGCCTCACGGGCATCCCAGCAGGTGGAAATGAAATACGATAGTGCGATGCATCTATGATGAGCAAATCAAACCCCGCGTTTGCTCACCTGTGACATCACGGGTCACTGCGGGGCTGGCGGGCAGGCGGGGGGGGGGGAGAGGGGGGGACACAGGGGCCTCTGCCCCGTTCCAGGCATCCTGCCTTCCAGCAGCCTCCTCCTTTGTTCCCGCCCGGAAATTACCAGAAAAGCCGGGAGTGCGCTAAGTAAACAAAAACACTTTGGTTGTGGGCCCTGCAGTGAGACCGCTGTGATTTACGGCCTCTAAACCGGGATCTACAGCGGATGCTAATCCTTCCTTATTCCGCATGCTCTGGCCTTTCTGTCTTTCTGTCTCTTTTCCTTTTTCTCCCCTTCCTCCCGCCTTCCCGTACTGAAATGACAGTCGGGCTGTTAAGCATAGTAATTGTTCCTGAGTGGGTCTGGCTTATTGTCCCTCTTAATTTTGCCTGGAAGGCAGGCTCCTTACTCCGGGGAGGTCAGGGGTCGCCTGCTAAATCATGCATACCCACAATCCCTTGTGAATTATGCAGTTGACAAGCTGCTCGGGATTAAACCAACCTGCATTAAACCCCGGCCCTAAATTGTCATTACTCGAGTGATGGATGATACGTGTAATGACCAGCTGATTGCCACAAGTGACCTTGTGGGCTCAGAGTGCTCCAGTGTAAGCGGCACCTCTCACGCGGTCCGTGTGCCTGCAGCACTGACATGCTCACGGGTGTGTGCACGTGTGCTTGTGTGTGCATGTGCATGAGCTGAGTGCACGTGTGTGTGCTTGTGTGTATATGCACGAGCTGTGTGTGCACGTGTGCTTGTGTGTGCATGTGCATGAGCTGAGTGCACATGTGTGCACATGTGTGTGCATGTACATATGCAAAGCTGTGTGTGCTTGTGTGTGCATATGCATGAGCTCTGTGTGCACTGTGTGTGCACGTGTGCTTGTGTGTGCACATGCATGAGCTGTGTGCACACGTGTGCACATGTGTGTGCATGTGCATATGCAAAGCTGTGTGTGCTTGTGTGTGTACACATGTGAAGTGTGTGCATGGGTGCACGTGTGTATGCACACATGTGTGCACACATGTTCCTCATGTTCCACATGTTCCTCACCATGCAAACCTGTTCCTCACCGTTTCCACCGCTCATTGGAGCAGCCAGGCGAGGGTCCGCGATTCAGGAGTTTTAATTCATCAGAGATAAAAACACCCAATGAGTGACACAAGCCCAGAGTGAGCTGGAGGGGGTGGAGGGGGGGGGGGCGTGTGTGTCCTCACTCTCCCCGCAGGGTGAGAAAACGGACCTGGGCAGGTGTGGGCTTCTCCAGGGGGCCTCTGCAGTCCCGCAGAGGACTCTGAACCTCGGCTCAGCCGGAAGGGCCCGTCTGGGCAGGAGGTGGGGTGACTGAAGGGTTCAGGGCCGGAGCAGCGGGAGCAAAGAAAGCAGAGGGACGCGGGTCGTGCAGACAGAAGCAGGTGCACTTGGGGAGGGACGGGCGGTCCCCACGGGGCTTCTAGGCGCTTTGAGGAGGGCAGAGCCGGTGTGAACTCCTGAAGCTGTCCAGGACTGCACATCGCTCTGGATCCAGGGTGACCCCAGTGGGGCCCCCTTGGTCTCTGGCTATGCTGTGCCCGTGCGTGCCCTCCGTGCGTGCTCTCCCTGCTCGCCAGGGAGGACTGACGGGTGCACCGGGGAGCAGGAAGCATGGAGCCACGTGTGCGGCGGGCTGATGACCCAGCGCAACTGAGAGCCACGTTGGGTCCACGCGGGAGAAGCCGGTGCTCCTGGGAGACAGGCAGAAGTGCTGATGGTGCCATCTTGGACCCTCGTCTGCCTCCTCCCCGTGTCCAGACTCCAAGCCCCCCGTGGGAGGTGGAGGGGACGGGAGCCTCTTAGGGGCCGGGCTGCATTTGGTCTGCCATTGTGGAATTCACCACGCAGCCGAGGGCCCAGTTTCCCGTTTGCAGGAACATTCATACTGGTTTCCAAGGGCAGCCAGAAGGCCCAGGAGGCCCCCACAGCTCCCCATCGTCTCCTCCGGCCGTCCTGCAGGCCAGCAAGGCGGGGGCCACATCCCGGGCACTGCAACGGGCTGAGGTGGGGGGGGCCGGGGAGGCACGCCCGTCTGGAACTTGAGAGTGGGACCTTCTGTGGGCTTTCCACGTGTGCCGTTGGGGACTCCCCTGAGGCCCTCCGGCATCAGGCTGGTCCCCAATCCGATGCCCAGCGTCCCCACGAGAAACGAGAAACTTGGCCACACAGAGGACAAAGCCCATGATGATTCAGGCAGAGGCTGGGGTGATGTGGCCACAAGCCAGGGGACCCCAAGGCTGCCGGCAGCCAGCAAGAGACTGCCGAGGGGCCTGGAAGGGACCCTCCCGTGGAGCCACCACACGGCACAGCCTGTTCACCGGGATCACAGGCGTCCGGTCTCCAGGGCCGGGACGGGATGCGTCCCCGCCATCGTAGGCCCGCCCAGTCTGTGCTTCTGTGCTGCCACGACATTATTTGCACCCTCCCCTGTGAATCTGCGTCCCAGCCCCTCCCCTGCACGCCCTCACCCACACATGACGGGCCCCTTCCCACCTGCCCGTCCCCCGTGACTTCTCAACGTCCCCGCTGTGGGCTGAATGCTGGCGTGCCCCCAACACGCGTGCGCGTCAGCCCTGACCCGGATGGCACGCCACGGGCACCGGGAGCCTCTGGGACATACGGCTGACGCCTCAAGGACGTGGCACTGGGGCACTGACCGCCCACATCGTCCAAAACCTGCTTTGAACGTTTGACTCCCTAAAAGCCGAACCATTAAGAGCCCACGGTTGGCGAAAGCCTTACGGGTACCAGGAGCCGTCGATGTGCCCATATTTTGTGTTCGGTGGATGATACGCTCCGGTCTTATGATGAAGTTCACTGCAGAGAGGAGCACGGGGCATCTGCAGCCGTCCAGCTTACGGTCCGTGGGTTCAGGCCCCGCGTCAGGCTCTGTGCGGACAGCTCGGAGCCTGGCACCTGCCTCCGATTCTGTGTCTGTCTCTCTCTCTCTGCCCCTCCCCCTCTCACGCTCTGTCTCTCTCTCGAAATAAATGAACATTAAAAAAAGTTTTTAAAAACAAAGAAAATCGTAAGGAAAGGACAGTACATGTACAGGACTGTCCCATGTTTGTCAAAAACAAAACAAAAAACCCGTGTCTAACTGGACGGGGCAGTTCAGGGCTCAGCTGTCGTTGGGGTCACATGACGCCACGGAGGTGGGTCCCGGGACGGGATTAGTGTCCCTCTAAGAAGACATTGAACAACCAGAGTCCTCTCTGGCGCTCTGTCCCCGTGACCAGGGAAACCCCGATGTCTATGGTCACCTTCACGTCCAGACACGGAGAAGCGAGAATCCCCCGAGAGGCGAGAACGGCATGTTGCACTTTCCTGCTGGTGACTGCACTCGCCGTGTCCCCAGGAGCTTACGCTTTTCTCCCCAAGAATCCCGGGGCCGGATCCCACGTAGGACCCACAGGCTCACCCTGCTCAGGACCTCCTAGAGAGGCATAAAGTGAATGGCAGGACTTTGTTTATTTTGGAGAGAGAGAGACAGAGACAGCGCAAGCAGGGGAAGGGCAGAGAGAGGGAGACCCAGAATCCCAAGCAGGCTCCAGGCTCCGAGCTGTGAGCACAGAGTCCGACGCGGGGCTCGAACCCACGAACCGTGAGATCATGAGCTGAGCCGAAGTCTGACGCCTAACCAACTGAGCCCCCCAGGTACCCCTCGAACGGCATGACTTTGAACGTGTGCGGAAACCCACACACCTCGTGTGCACACGACAAACGGGAAAGCCAAGGGGGGGGGCCTGGAGGCCTTGTAGCGGCTGCTACGTTTCACCGCAGGCCGGGAAATCGCCGGAGCGGCCCGCACAAGGCGACGGCGTCGGGAGGGTGTTTTCGCGGCTCTCCCGGAAGCCGGCCGGAGCACACGCACCTGCCCGAGCCCCGTGCGCCCCTCGTCATACGGGGATAAACAGCTTCTGACACGTTTTCAATATGATTACATTACAACAAGTGGGTCGTGATTGATAACCTAATATCCGGGCCACACGAGCCATCCATCATCGCAACTATATTAATTATTCAATGTAGCCCCGTAACGCAAGAATCAATGTTGGCAATGAAGAGACGGGACCAGGAACTCCCGGCAGACCCCCGACGACATAATAAAACAGGCATACTAAGTAATGGCGGCCGGTAATCAGCGGCTTAATAAAATCCATTTATTTGGGTGTCAGACGCATGGCACGGGGTCATTTTAAAAAACAGTAATTGAATACATTTTTAAGTTATTTATTTCACTGACGGTTGGGACGGAAGGAGTCGCTTGCGTTGAAGGACTCCTCGCCGACGTGGACGAGCGGGGTTTTCTGTGTCCCGCAGGCGCCCGACGTGGGGACGAGGTACAGGGGGGCCCAGGCAAGGCGCCCGGGCGATGCTGGGTCTGGGGTCTCGGAGCCCCCGTGACCTCAGAGACCTGGGGGTGCCTGGCCGCGCCTGGGGCGGGATGTCCCCACTTGGTCCTCTGTTGCTGTCGTCCGCGGGACCTTGTGACCCCCCCACACACCAGCAGGCCCTCCACGTCAGGATGGCCCTCCCGTGCCGGAAGTTTAGATGCTGCCCTTCCCCGTGATGCTCTTCCTTTCCAGGCCGGTCGGTGGAAATGCGCCTCCCACACTTCCCTCCGCTGTGCTGTTTGCACAGAACACGCCCAGCTCAGGGCGGGGACGTGCACGTGGCCCGGACCCAGGGCTGGCCACCTGCCACAGGGACCCTCACACGGAGCCCACACAGCATCTGCCAGGCCACCGTTGTGCAGAGAGAGCAGCAGACATTAGCTCCACCGACATGATGCCTCCAAGCTGGGGACCCCGTTCAGCGTTGGTCCATCCAGGTCTGTGCAGGAGTCCGAGTTAGACCGTGAGCAGTTACGCTCTCTGAGCCCCCCGGGCCCTGTCTTATGGCAACTCTCCTAACAGTGTGCATGTCAATGTGCCACACATGAAAGAAAACACTTGGGGAATCGTAACGCTGGCCATCAGTGTCTCAAAACTTTATGCTCACGCGAGGACAGAAGGAGCTGCGTGTCGAACGCACTTTCCAAGTGCTGCCTGTGCCCTGTGAGGGCGGCACGCTGCATGTCGAGAGGAAGACTGAACAAAGGCCGCCATGCATGGTTGCTCAGGTTGTGCACTGCACACTCAAGGGGCTGTCATTGACGTGGCCGCAAAGGCACCCTCGCAGGTGCACCGTTCACTCGGCTCACCGCACGGAAAGTTTCCAAGCGGAGCCCGTGCCGAACGCCATTTGTTCGTGGACAACAGAGAACGTGTCCCTCTCCCCGCCCACACGACGAGGGGAACTTGGTGGACGGAACCTTCCATTTTGGGTGTGGTTCCCCTCCGCTCAGGCAGTCTGAGCCCACACGCTGGCCACAGAGCGGCCCCAATAACCAGCCCCGGGTGGAGCCCACCATGCACACCCGTACCTCCCTTGCAGCTCTGGTGGGTCGTGTGGACTCCTGCAGGCGTCCTGAGACTGTGCTCTGTGCTCCAAGAAACGGCCCCTTAGCCAGACAGCACACGGCACCTCAAGACCCGGGACCACACCGCCAGCCCCGTTCCTGGCTCACCACCTACAGCTGAACTGGTTAATACCGACTGGTTTCATCCAGTTAAGCTTTAATTTTTGTTAATGCTTATTTTTGAGAGAGAGAGAGACAGAGCGCCAGCAGGGGAGGGGCAGAGAGAGAGGGAGACGCAGAATCCCAAGCAGGCGCCAGGCTCTGAGCCATCAGTACAGAGCCCGATGCAGGGCTCAGACCCACGAACCGTGAGATCACGACCTGAGCCGAAGTCAGACCTCACCGCCTGCTGCTTCCAAAAAATAGTTTCAGGAAACTCCCCAAGGGATGGGAGCGGGTGCCGAGTGAGGGACGGGGGACAGTAGGAATCCGCTGGCCATCCAGACCGTGCTGACCACTCTCCGCCCGGTGGGCTCCACACGGACCGTCCAGCCGGCAACTTTTCCAGAACCCTCTCATCCCCCGAAAGGAGAGCCCGTCCTGTCTGCTCACCGGCCCCTGCCGACCGCCTGTCATCGTCCTGTGTCTACACAGGTCTGCTCCAGGCGTGTCCTGTGAGCCTGTCCTCCTCGTGTCTGCTTCTGTCCCTGAACTTTGTCCAGGTGCATCCGCGGGTCAGCAGGTGCCCAAGTCTGGCTCCTTTTCGTGGCTAACACTGCCCTGTGTGCGTGGGCCCCTCTGTGTTTCTGCAGCCGCGGGTGGATGGCCGGCTAGACCGTTTGGAGGGCCATCTCTGAGACAGAGAATGCACACGTCCATCATCCCGTCCAAGAAGCCCTGAGTCCCCGCTTACCCTCAGGGCTACACGGCGAGGGGCTTGAGAAGGGGGTTCATAGCAGCCCAGCCGGGGGCCGTGGTTCCTCGAAGGAAATCCAGGGTTTGGGAAAAGGGTACGAGACCACCACCTGCATCGGAGCGTCCCCACCCACGTAAGTCAAGCTCCCGGGGCCGGGTGGGCAGACAGACTTGGGGCAGTCCCACCAGGGATTTCCTGATGCTTCTACAAGGATTGCCAGACGCACCCCAGGGTGGGTCCCTGATGGACACTGGGGAGAGGCAGGGAGCCTGCGGGCAGGCGGCTGGTGCTTCTCGTCCCCAGGAGACGACACAGAGCCACGGGGCACCGCCGCAGCCGATGTGGGCCACGCCTTCGAGCCCAGAAAGACCCGCCTCTGTTATTTTTCAGGTGATGCAAAAAAAAAAAAGTAATAATAGTAAAAAACAAAACAAAACCAAAAAACCCTGAAGGGCCGGGCTTTATACGGGCAGACCTGTTTGGGGTTTTGTGTGTGGGCGTGTGTGTTCCTGTGTTGTTTTCTTCCATTTATTGTCTCTTAGGATAAACCTACTGTTGCACAGAGTTCACACAAGTCGCCAAGAGTAACAGAGACTTCCCCCGGGTCCTCCCCCCGTGGGACAAGACGTGTCTGCGGGCCGCGAGGTCTGGGGGCCTCACTGCGGGTGCCAGGGAGGCTAGTGTGGGGGGACGGAGGTGGGGACAGAGCCAGGGTGCAAGGGGCTCAGTACATCCCGAGGGGCTGGGCTCTGGGCCGTGTCTCCCGGGACCAGTGACTGCGTTCCCCTGGCCCCCGCCCCCTGGAAAGTCCTCGGTAGATGTTCCGAGACTCGCCTGCCGAAATTAAAGCTATTAATCACCCCCCCCCCCAAACTGGAAAAGGCCTCCTTCACTGCCCTTCAGTGCGTGTGCAGCGAGAAAAACGCGGAAACAAGTCGCAGACAGGTGACCGTTCCTGCCTCATGTTCCTGCCAGAGGCAGCCTGCGTGTGGAGACCTGGTCGCAGAGGCCAGCCGTGCCCAGAGGTCACAGCGAGCCCTGGGCTCGGCGTTTCCCCGGAAGGTCAGGGCCACCGCCGTGTGACGGGTCCCGGCCGGGAAGGCCGCGGCAGCCCGTCTCGGGGCCCTGCCGTCCATCAAGGCTGCAGACGAGGCCCCAGCTCCCTGACGGGGTCCCGAGCCCACGGCAAGGACCCGCTGCCCAGCCGGCCCAGCAGCACACGGGCTCGAATTTCAGCACATCCTCGCCGGCGGTGAGTTCCCAAGGCTGGGGGCCTACGGCGAGGGCCGCCGCTTCCTGCCAAGTTTCACAGGGAGCAAAACATACGCCGTCCGGGGCCGAATCCCCCGTCTTGAATTTCCGGCCCAGGAAAGGGGCCCGGACCACCCTCGGAGGGCACCGCCGGCCTCCACAGGAGCCACCCCGTCCCCGGCCCCCCCCCCCTCCCCGGTTCGTGCCTCGGTTCCCGAGGACGGTCCGCCCGGGCTCAGGCCCCCGCCCCGCACGCCCTCCCGGGCCCAAACAACCACCTGCGGGGACGCAGGCCCAGTGTACCTCCCGCGCGCACGGGGGCGCGCACACACGCTCTGTGGTGCCTCTGTCAATCTCGCGGCGCCCCAACGAGACGGTGAGAGAGTGAACACTTACGTGATCGTATCTGACAGCTCTTGGCAGCTGGGCCGCTGGGCCCTGGATAGGATCTCTCTCTCCCGATCCAAGATTGAATTTGGGCTGAAACACGGGGCTCATTTAAACAGCAATTAAAGTGCCTTATAGACTGGAGGAGAATGGAATGATTAACGCAAAGAGTCTCGTTTAATGGGGATATTAAGTAAACTGCTGGTAAAAATGCCCATATATCATCCGCGGGGCCCTAATTGGCTTCCTGTTCCGCCAGCATGTGGCATTTTCAGGACGAATTACGTCCCTTTAGCGGAACCGTTGCTAATGCAATAAATCACGCCCGTGGATTTTAGCTAATTTCGATGGAGACACAAATTGCAGCCACAACATCCAAAGGGCTCGCAATTAAAGTTCGTTACGACTTCCAAGATGCGGAAAACAGGACACCGCAAAGCAAAGCAACACCACCCCCTGGCCGGCTGCCCGCGGAACCAGGGGGCGGAGCCCCAGCCCCACGCGCCTGCCCCCAGACGCTGCCCCCTCCTGACGCCTGGGTTCCAGCCTCCGTGCACGGCGGCCCTCAGCTCCCCCCGCCTCCCCCGGGGGTAAACGCAGCATCGCCTGGCGCAAAGCGGATCTCACCTCCAGACGCAGGCGGGAAGAGGTGCGCGCCCTTGTGGGCCCAACGGAGTCCGCGCAAAGGGCGGGTTCACACCCTGCCTCCCAGGACCTCAGGACGACGGGGCGGGGATTGGAAGCGGGTCTCTTAAGGGGCAGCTGAGTCAAAGGGAGGTCGCAAAGGGTGGGCTCTGATCCCGGGGGATTGGGGTCCTTGTAAGAAGAGAAGACGGGGTGCCTGGGAGGCTCAGTGGGTCAAGCGTCCGACGTCACATCAGTCACGATCGCACAATTTGCGGGTTCGGGCCCCGCGTCGGGCTCTGAGCTGACAGCTCGGAGCCTGGAGCTGCTTCAGAGTCTGTGTCTCCCTCTCTCTCTCTCTGCTCCCCCTTAAAAATAAACGTTAAAAAGTAAAAATTTAAAAACAAAACAACACTTACAACACAGACATGCACACAGGGATGCCCACGTGAGGACATGGGGAGAACATGGGGTCTACGTGCAGAGGAAGAAAGCCTCAGGAGGGACCAGCTCCGGCCCTGCCTGCACCTCAGTCTCCCAGCTTCAGCCCTGCCTGGACCTCAGACCCCCAGACTCAGCCCCACGTGGACCTCAGACTCCCAGCCTGAGCCCTGACTGGATGTCAGAGTCCCAGCCTCAGCCCTGCCTGGACCTCACACTCCCAGCCTCAGCCCTGCCTGGATCTCAGACTCCCAGCCTCGGCCCTGCCTGGATCTCAGACCCCTAGCCTCAGCCCTGCCTGGACCTCAGACTCCCAGCCTCAGCCCTGCCTGGACCTCAGACTCCCAGCCTCAGCCCCTCCTGGACGTCAGATTCCTAGACTCAGGCCCTCCTGGACCTCAGACTCCCAGCCTTGGCCCTGCCTGGATCTCATACTCCCAGCCTCAGCCCTGCCTGGATCTCAGACCCCCAGCCTCAGCCCTGCCTGGACCTCAGACTCCCAGCCTCAGCCCTGCCTGGACCTCAGACTCCCAGCCTCCAGGACTGGGAGAGAACAGATGTGAGTTGTTTAAGCCACCAGGTGTGTGCTATTTGTCACAGAGCCCGTGCTGACTCACACACATTCCTACGCGTTTTCACTCCCCTTGAAGCCCCACAGACACTTTACCAGCCCTGATTCACGGTCCGCATGCTGCTCTATGGTAATTTTTGCTGCAGATGTCCTGAGCGCATAGCAGACCCTCTCTGGATTTGAACTACACGTATTGAAACATTTTAAGTCAACTTTAATTCTACAGCTCAGACGTTTTGAACATCTCCCCTGAACCCACAGCTTGTGCTGAGGTCCTTGCTGGTGCGTCTACGAGTCAAAGTTCAGGCGGAGGGTGACAGGAGAGGAACAGCCAAAGGAAGGCGAGGAGGTTGTGACACTTTTCTCTTCTGGGGCCGCTGTGCAGAAGGCAGGTGGGAAAGATTTCAGGTCCGTGCAGCTCCCACCACAGCCTCCTGTGCATTTAGTAAACACCGTACGGAACGTGGGTTCCTGCCAGGACCAGGCACCGTGCCCGACTCAGGGGCTGGACGCCCTCCACCTTTGTCCCTGACGACCCACAATCCACACAAGACCCAGGCAGGCAGCTCGAGCGTCCAAAGTGACCATCGTGTGTTCCCTTGGCCTCCTGCTCCCTGGGTGAAATCAGCATCACCAAGCAGAACAGGATTCCAGCTCCTTCCGTGAGTGGACCCCGCAGAGGACCCGAGGGTTTTACATCACGCAGGTTGGGGGTCCTCGTAGGGGGTCCTGGGCCACAGGGGGAGATGCCCAGGGTTCATCACACAGCAGCTGACGGCAAGGGTTTGGAAAGAATGCAGTGGCTGGTCTAGGACCTCAGATGCAGGGAGAACAGCCGGGCTGCATGCAGGGGTCATAGGGAGCCACTGAGGGTTCTTGAGCAGTGAAAGTTCTAGAACATGGCAGGGTAGAGGATGCTCCTCTGTGAGGAGGAAGGCGGGGAGAGATTCCTGCATTATTTCTTCCCAAGTATTCATCGGGGCCACGTACAAATTCCTGCACACACAAAACGAACCCAACATTTGGGAGTCAGGCAAGCACAACCCATGCACGCAGGTTGGAAACTCCCAGGGGAGTGTGGTTTCCTCACTATGCAACACAGCAAGGGCAGGGCTCGGGCCCCCGGAAATGCTGAAATGTGCACGTGTTTCGATGGGGTGTGTGCGTGTGTGTGTGCATTTGTGTGTGTGTGGGGGGGTGAGCGAGGTGCGTGTGTGCACATGTGTGTCCATTTCTGTACGTGTGTGCTGTGAGTGCACTGGGCTGTGTCTCGAGCGTGTATGAGTGTGGTGTGCACGTGTCCAGGATGATGGGGACAACACAGGGGCCTGAGGACGTTCATGTTTCGTTAACGGTTTCTGCCTCTTAACTCTGGATGTTTGACCTCGACATGTTTTGACCTCAATCCAGAATAAATATTTTAAAATTAACTTTAAAACATAAAGTAGTTAAATGTATGTCTAAAAGCACATTGATTTTTTAAACTAATTTTATTTATCTGACGTATATGTTTTTTTTTTCAACGTTTATTTATTTTTTGGGGGGACAGAGAGAGACAGAGCATGAACGGGGGAGGGGCAGAGAGAGAGGGAGACACAGAATCGGAAACAGGCTCCAGGCTCCGAGCCATCAGCCCAGAGCCTGACGTGGGGCTCGAACTCACGGACCGCGAGATCGTGACCTGGCTGAAGTCGGACGCTTAACCGACTAAGCCACCCGGGCGCCCCTGACGTATATGTTTTAAGTCCATCAGGATGCACGTCAGCACCCCGTTTGGGTTTTTGCCAGCCGGATGTTCATCCGTGGGGTAAATGAATTTCGAGCACCTACTGGGTGCCGTCTGGAGGTCCTAGAGGCTGGAAATGCCAGGACTGAAGGTCCCCGAAGGCAGGGTTCCGGGCTGGCAGGGAGGGGATTTTCATGTGAAATGCTGACAGGATGTACTTGGAGAACAAGCGAAGCTTCATGCAGATGTGGGTCTTGAGGGATGCATAGGAGTTCGCTGCACTGACAAATGAGGAGCATTGTCCGAGGCAAAGCAAACCACACAAAGGGGTCCATTGGCATTGGAACATGGTGTCATCCTGACCTCTAACAATCTGAGTGACCTTGGCCGCAAACCCGGGGCTCCCGCTGAGAACTACAGATGTTTGACAGTGAATCTGTGTAACGTTAAAATACCCGACCCATTAGTACTGAGAAACAGTGGTGAGTTACCAAATAACCAGATGTGGGATGTGGTAAAAATGAACACAGAAAATCAGGACCGAGACAGAAAACGGCGGGGGGGGGGGGGGGGGCAAGAACAGGTGGGCAGAGAGGAAACAGAGTAAGAAAACAGCATCCGATAATCAATAATAATGGATCGACAGAATGTACCAGGGCTGTTGTTCAAGTACATAGATTGTCTGACCGGATTTGTAAGATATAGTTTGCTAACATGAGGCACAGCTTGAGAGCAGGACAGAGACACGGGCGCCTGGGTGGCTGAGTCGATTGAGCATCTAACTTCGGCTCAGGTCATGATCTCACATTCCGTGGGCTCGAGCCCCACGTCGGGCTCTGTGCTGACAGCTTAGAGCCTGGAACCTGCTTCGGATTCTGTGTGGGTATGCCCCGCCCCTCCCCCGCTCACGCTCTGTCTCTGTCTCTGAAAAATAAATAAAAAATATATAATAATTATACAAGGACAGTGGGGCGCCTGGGTGGCTCAGTCGGTTGAGCGCCTGACTTCAGCTCAGGTCATGATCTCACATTCCGTGGGCTCGAGCCCCACGTCCGGCTCTGTGCTGACAGCTGAGAGCCTGGAACCTGCTTCGGATTCTGTGTGGGTATGCCCCGCCCCTCCCCCGCTCACGCTCTGTCTCTGTCTCTGAAAAATAAATAAAAAATATATAATAATTATACAAGGACAGTGGGGCGCCTGGGTGGCTCAGTCGGTTGAGCGCCTGACTTCAGCTCAGGTCATGATCTCACGGTTTGTGAGTTGGAGCCCCACCTCAGGCTCTGGGCTGATGGCTCGGAGCCTGGAGCCTGTTTCAGATTCCGTGTCTCCTTCTCTCTCTGCTCCTCTGCTGCTGACGCTCTCTCTCTTTCTCAAAAATAAACATTTGAAGAGAAAACAAAAGGACACACATAGAGTAACGGCTGGAAGAAGAGAAACAATGTGGATCTCAGGCACACGCAAACCGGAAACACAGCGGGATAGCGATACTGACGTGGGACACAACACTCGCTAGGGTAACAGGTGCTGCTGAGTGCGAACCAGGAAGTCTGAGAGTAACACAGACCTGGAGCCACCAGGAAAATACAGCGGCACTAAACGTTTGTCCTCAGGGTGAAAAATCCTCAAAACACATAAAGCAAAACCTGAGAGAAGGAAAGAGGGTGCAAATTCAGTGCGGATGTGCACGTTTGGGCAGGACGATAGACCAAGTTGCTGTAGAGAACATGCCGGAATTGTGCCCCGTCAGGTGCAGCAAACACACGGTGTGGTGCTTCGAGGGGACCACGTTCCCAAACACGATCACATTCTGGGTCATCCTGTGAGGCTCCTTACGTATCAAAGGATGGACAGCATATGATCTCTGACTGTCGCAGAATTAAACTAGAAAGCGTGTTTTTTTTTAAAGTTTCTATTTATTTATTTTGAGAGGAGGCGGGCAGAGACAGAAGGAGAGACAGAGAATCCCACGCAGGCTCTGAGCCATCAGCACAGACCCCGTCACAGGACTCGAACTCACGAACCGCGAGACTGTGACCGGAGCCGAAATCAAGAGTGGGACGCTTAACCGACTGAGCCACCCGGGCGCCCCAAGAAAGCAGTTTTTTAAATGATGTTTAGGGGCGCCTGGGTGGCGCAGTCGGTTAAGCATCCGACTTCAGCCAGGTCACGATCTCGCGGTCCGGGAGTTCGAGCCCCGGGTCAGGCTCTGGGCTGATGGCTCAGAGCCTGGAGCCTGTTTCCTATTCTGTGTCTCCCTCTCTCTCTGACCCTCCCCCGTTCATGCTCTGTCTCTCTCTGTCCCAAAAATAAATAAACGTTGAAAAAAAAAAATTTTTTTTAATGATGTTTAGACAGCTCCCCAAACGCTTGGAAACTCAGTGATATGCTCCCAAGGCACCAGCACATCAAGAACGAGCCCACAACACAAACCGGAAGATAATTTGCATGAAAGTCTTGTCCTAACAGAACAGGTCTCTGTTTTTTTCGTTTCCTTTCTGGCCCTAAATGTGTATTTTACAAAGGAAGGAAAGCCGAAACCCGGTGTCCAAAAACTCTTCTGAATTAGTTAAGAAGAAAGCAAAACAAATTAAACCCCAAAAAATCAGAGGACCGGGAATAATCAAGGGCAGAAATTAATGAAATAGAAAACAACGATGTAACCGAATCAATAAAACCAAAAGTTGTTTGCATAAAAAGACCAATAGAATGGATAAACCCTGAGAAAGACTAATAAAAAAGAGAGAGAAAGAGAGAGAACGCACAGATCAGCAGAATCAGGAATTTTTTAACGGAGGGGGACATTGTTATAAATATTTAAAACAGGCGTATGGTAATAAATTGGAGAACGTAGATAAAGTGGACAAATTCGGAGAAAAACACCACGCATCGCGACCGAGACAAGAAAGAGAAAATCTGATTCGTTCCGTATCGATCATGCAGATTGAATCCATATTTTTTATATTTTTTATTTTTTTTTAATTTTTTTTAATGTTTATTTATTTTTGAGACAGAGAGAGACAGAGCATGAATGGGGGAGGGGCAGAGAGAGAGGGAGACACAGAATCGGAAGCAGGCTCCAGGCTCTGAGCCGTCAGCCCACAGTCCTACGTGGGGCGCGAGATCACGCGAGATCACGCGAGATCACGCGAGATCACGCGAGATCACGCGAGATCACGCGAGATCACGCGAGATCACGCGAGATCACGCGAGATCACGCGAGATCGTGACCTGAGCTGAAGTCGGACGCTTAACCGACTGAGCCACCCAGGCGCCCCAAATCCATATTTTTTAAACTCACCATAGCGAACTATCCAGACCCCGATGTCACTGCCCAGGGAAAGCCCCCAAACATCGGAGGCAGGAAAAAAGAACACACTGATCTTACACAAACTTGCAGAAAATAGAAAAAGAGAGAAGATTCCCCACTTGTTGGTGAGGACCGCACGGCCTTTGTACCAGAATCTTCTGAGACCATTTTAAGGCCACGGAGCAACCACATGAGGACAGGAGACAAGAGTCAGAAGACGGAGGGCAGAAACCTAGGACGTGGGACCCCAGTGGCCTCACGGACCCACCGCCCAAACCCAGAAATCCTTACACGGAGACCAGAAACGGAGACGAGGGTCATCTGCGCCTTCCTGGGGGCTCAGGGCGACTGTGCAGCCCAGCTGCGTGACGTGGACACATCTGTGGGTCCGTCCGTTCCCACGGGGCACACACCTTCCGCGTGCTGTTCCAGACGTCATGATGCCCCCCAGATCCCCCTCCAAGGAGGGCCTCACCACGCAGCAGCACGGAGGGCCGTCACCAGGCACCCTCCAGCTCCCTGGTCTGCAGACGCGCCCTCCATGCAGACGGCTGCCCGCCCAGAATCACAGCCTCCCGAGAGTGAGCCAGGCGGGTGCAGAAGACTGGCCGTTATGGGCCCAACATGGGACAACTACAAAGGGCGTGCCTTCTAGGAACGCTCCCACCACAGCCTGCAGGACCCCCAAGATTTCCTGCACTCGGGCTTGCTCCCCGCCCTTTGGGGATCTTGGCCCCTGATGAGTCCCCCGCCCTCTAAGCTCCCAAATGTCTTCTCTGCCCCTGCCGCCGGAGACCCCAGCCCACAGCAGGTGCACCCGTCCGCTCAAGCTTCCCCTCGTCTTTCCTGGCCTGCGTTTCCCTTGGCCCCAATTTGCTCACCTTTTTTTTTTATCGGTATCAGTGTTATCAGCACCGTCCCGTCGCATTTTATGCCCTGCATATAGGTCAACGTGAACTGTTTTTCAAACAACGGGCTATAAATTTTCAAGGGTGAATCCCTTGCCACCTCAAAGGAGCTTGCGATTTATCTTTCCGGGCTGGGAATACGCGGTCCCTGATTAATTTGCGTGGAAAAATCTGGGAGTTCACAGCCAAGGCGTTCTTGTGATCAGACTTACCTGGAGCCCGGACAGGGAGAACGTTCTTATGATCAGACTTCGGTTTCTCCCCAAAGCCCTCCCGAAAAGACGGAGAGCCGATCCTGCCATGATGTGGTGACGCTCACGTTCCGCTCATCTGGGACCGCGTGACAAAGCCCGGCCCCGCCAGGGGCCCTCAGTCATTGCGCCGGGAGGCGGGTTGGGGGCTCCTGGAAAATCGCCCAACACAGAGCCCCGAACACAGCCTCACCTCCCACCACGGCCGGACCCCGTCTTTCCAGAATATTACACCTGCAGGGCAGCTTCAAAAACCCCAGTCCCGGGGCGCCTGGGTGGCTCAGTCGGTTAAGCATCCAACTTCAGCTCAGGTCACGATCTCACGGTCCGTGGGTTCGAGCCCCGCGTCAGGCTCTGTGCTGACAGCTCAGAGCCTGGAGCCTGCTTCAGATTCTGTGTCTCACTCTTTCTCTGCCCCTCCCCCGTTCATGCTCTGTCTCTCTCTGTCTCAAAAATAAATAAACATTGGGGCGCCTGGGTGGCGCAGTCGGTTAAGCGTCCGACTTCAGCCAGGTCACGATCTCGCGGTCCGTGAGTTCAAGCCCCACGTCGGGCTCTGGGCTGATGGCTCAGAGCCTGGAGCCTGTTTCCGATTCCGTGTCTCCCTCTCTCTCTGCCCCTCCCCCGTTCATGCTGTGTCTCTCTCTGTCCCAAAAATAAATAAATGTTGAAAAAAAAAATTAAAAAAAAAATAAACATTAAAAAATTAAAAAAAATTATTATTAATAGAGAAAAGATTGTCAGCTGTGCATTCTTTTTTTTTTGTTCTTTTTAAAATTTTTACTCAGTTAACTTACGTGCAATGTTGGTTTCAGGAGTAGATTTCAGTGATTCATCACTTGCATGCAACACCCAGTGCTCCTCAGAACAAGTGCCCTCCTGAGGTGCCTGGGGGGTGCTCAGCCCGGTAAGCATCTGACTTCGGCTCAGGTCATGATCTCACGATTCGTGGGTTCGAGCCCCACGTCGGGCTCTGTGCTCACAACTCAGAGCCTGGAGCCTGTTTCCGATTCTGTGTCTCCCTCTCTCTCTGCCCCTCCCCTGTTCACGCTCTGTCTCTCTCTGTCTCAAAAATAAATAAACGTTAAACAATAAATAAATAAATAAATAAAACCCCAGTCCCGTGTAGCAAGACTACACGAGTTGTGACTCCAGTCACGAGGGGAAACTCCCGCGATGCGCAGTGGTCACGGGCGAGGAGACCCTCCCCCAGGAAGCCTGATCTTCCTAATTGATACTGACGAATGGAATGACAGACAGCAAGCGATTAGCTCTTTAATACACACGGCACTGTCGGTGGCACGGACGTCTGTACACACAGCCGAGCTGCACACGCGTGCGGGTCCCCGGTTTGCAAGGGGGACGCTGTCCTTGTGCTGTCGTGATGACGACTGCCTCTGCGGCCGGTGGGCTTGTTCTTACTGCCACGAGCGAGAACAGTCCCCCGGAGATGCAGGGTCGCTTCCCACGGGAGCAGGCATCTCACCGGTCCTGCCAGGTGCGGGGTCTGCAAGGGAGAAACCGACCTTCTCCGAGATGACAGACGGGTCCCCAAAAAGGGATGTCCACATCCTGTAACCAGGAACTGTAGCAGGACTTTATTTGGAAACAAAGGCTTTTGAGTTTCTAATTAACTGAAGGGTTTGAGACAAACTCATCCGGGATGACGGTGGCCCTGAAACCAATGGCAGGTGACCTTGTAACAGACAGAACAGGACACACATACACAGAGGAGGAGCCCCATGAAGCCGGAGGCAGACACAGGAGGGATGTGGCCATGAGCCCAGGGGCGCCTGAAGTCCCAGAAGCTGGAAGAGGCAGGAAGGACCCTCCCCTGGAGTCCCTGGAGGGAGCACAGCCCTGCCTGGATCTCAGTGGCCCTGCCCCTCCTGGATCTCAGCAGCCCTGCCCTGCCTGGATCAGCAGCCCTGCCCCTCCTGGATCTCAGTGGCCCTGCCCCTCCTGGATCTCAGAGGCCCTTCGCTGCCTGGACCTCAGGGTCCTGCCCCTCCTGGATCTCAGCAGCCCTGCCCTGCCTGGATCTCAGTGGCCCTGCCCTGCCTGGATCTCAGGGGTCCTGCCCCTCCTGGATCTCAGTGGTCCTTCCCTGCCTGGATCTCAGCGGCCCTTCCCTGCCTGGATCTCAGTGGCCCTGCCTGGATCTCAGGGGTCCTGCCCCTCCTGGATCTCAGTGGCCCTGTCCTGCCTGGATCGCACTGGTCCTGCCTGGATCTCAGTGGTCCTGCCCACCTGGATCTCAGTGGTCCTGCCCTGCCTGGATCTCAGCAGCCCTGCCCTGCCTGAATATCAGTGGTCCTTTCCCGCCTGGATCTCAGTGGTCCTGCCCTGCCTGGATCTCAGTGGCCCTGCCCCTCCTGGATCCCAGTGGTCCTGCCCTGCCTGGATCTCAGTGGCCCTGCCCCTCCTGGATCCCAGTGGTACTGCCCTGCCTGGATCTCAGTGGCCCCGCCCCTCCTGGATCTCAGTGGTCCTGCTCTGCCTGGCTCTCAGTGTTTGTGCCCCTCCTGGGTCTCAGACTGTGTCTCCGGAGCTGGGGGAGGAAGCGTGTCTGTTGTTGTCACCTCCTGGTTTCGGGTTATTTGCAGTCCCGCACACTCCTGCAGATGGGCACACATGCTCTCCCTGGGTGAGCCGTGTCAGGGAAGTCTGTCTGGTCTGTAAACTGTGGCCCCAGGGGTCCTAGGATCAGGGTGGAAGGCCTCGGCCCCTGTAGGCAGCCTGGGGTGTGTGCTCTCCAGGCCCCAGAATCGAGCAGCGCTGAGGCTCTGAGCCTGACAGCTTCCCAGCGACTCCCCCGCAGGCCCTCAGCAACGCCCCCAGCTGGCAGCCTGACATTGTCACAGGGCCCTTGTGGCCTGGAAGTCAGAGAACAGGTACCCCGAGAGCTTGTAAGGCTCCGTGTGATGTCCTGAGTGTCGGGCCAAGGGCAGCAAGCCCAGCAGAGTGGGGACAGCCCGCCCTTTCGAGCCCGCATTGGGCCGTCGGGCCAGCACGCTGGTGATTCCACGGTCGGCAGCCAGGACGGGGGCCCCTCCCCTTCCTGTGATCGGACGCTGGTGCACGTCCCCTGCATAAGACCGGACACACAGTTTTGTCCTCGCGGGCAGAGTCTGCTCTGTGTGACATCACTAAGCACCACAGGCTGGAGGGCAGGAGCCACAGACATGTGCTTCTCGCAGAGGCTGGACGTGTGAGATCCAGGAGGCCGGAGGTCTGAGACCCAGGAGGCACAGATTTTGTCCCTGGCGAGGGCTCCTCCCGGCTGGCAGACGCGTGCCTTCTCAGAGTGCCTTTACATGACGGCGAAAGACCCGGGCTGTCTCTTCTTATAAAGGCACTAATCTTACCGGATCAGGGCTCCACCCTCATGACCCCCTCTGACCTGAATCACTCCCTTCGTCCAAATACCGTCGCGCACGGGGGGCAGGGCTTCAACATACGCATTTGGGTGAACACACTTTAGCCCACCACAGTGACATCCCATGGTCTCCGCTGTAGTAACTCGGCTTGGTCAGTGTCCCACCAAAGCCAGCACGTCAATGGAGGGGCTCGGCTGTGTTCTAATGGATGGTTACACTGAAATCTGAATTTTGTATCTTCTTCATGTGTTATGAAATATTCATCTCGTCACTTTCAGGCATTTAAAGATGTAAAACCAACACCGCATTGATTTCAGGTGTATGAAATGTCCGGGGCAGGCAATTCAATGAAGATAAGCAGTATATTATACTGGTAGCTTAGGGCTGGGGGGGCGGGGGGTGGCGAATGTGAGGAGTGATAGAGAAAGGCTGCAAGGTTTCATTCTGAGGTTCTAATGTCGTGGACAGTGATGGTGGCACAAGTCTGTGAATTCTATGTCAATAAAGTTGTTTAAAACCTTGCAAAAATCATTGTTAGCCTGTGGGTGGGCCACACCAAAGCAGGTGGCGGGGCAGTTTGCCCACACTCCCCCGAAGACATAGTAGGTGTTCTGTGACTGTCCAAATCCAGCACAGACATGAACACAGACACAGGCGCCTGGGTGGCTCAGTCGATTGAGAACCCGACTTTGGCTCAGGTCATGATCTTGCGGTTCGTGAGTTTGAGCCCCGCGTTGGGGTCTGTGCTGACAGCTCAGAGCCTGGAGCCTGCTTGGGATTCTGCGTCTCCCTCTCTCTCTGCCCCTGCCCTGCTCATATTCTGTCTGTGTCTCTCAGAAATGAATAAATGTTAAAAAAAAAATTGCAAATCACCAGCTCTGAAAGTGCCTTTCCTTGGGGAGTGGAATTGTCTGTCCTGGTGTTTGCGTCCTAGCGTCCTAGCCCGTCTCGAGCTTCTGGGACGGAGATGCCCCAAAAAATATGTTTACATTTCATATCATCCCGTCACGATGGATAATTCTCCCAGCAACCTGCTCCTGAGACAGTGGGCACCATCGCTGGGCACGCAGGGAGGTTCCTAAGGAAATTGCCTGGGACGCGACATGGCAGAAATAAGACAAAACCACAGGCGTCACAGGCGGCCACGCAGAACTCCCCATGGGCCCATGAGAAGCTGCCACAAGTTCTAGTGTTCAAGCATGGAATGCGTCTCACGCCCGTGGTGTAACCCGGGTTTCAGGAGGTGAGAAGGGGCGGCCGGATCGCCTCCTGGGGGGGCCTGTGGGACCCAGAGGTGGACATCCGTGTCCACACCCAGGGCCGTGGCGTCCAGAGCCAATAAGCCCCTGCGTGTTGCTCTGGAATACCACGTCCTCCCCAAGACAGATGGAAAGAGCAGGGACAAAAATAAACATTTCCTGCCACACAGGCTCACATGTGACAGGAAAATCCCCTCAAGCTAAGGGGGGGGGACAGGGGCCAGGCTGGGCCACGGGGGGGGGGTCCCCGCCTGGGTGCAGAGAGGGCGTTTCGTTCCTTCGGGGGAGACAGGGCGTCCCGAGAGAGGGCTGCCAACACACAGGCACACAGATGCACACACAGGGCTGTGCACACTCACAGGGACACACACATGTGGCTACGTACACACAGGGACACACACATGCGGTTACGTACACACAGGGACACACACACGCGGCTACGTACACACAGGGACACACACGTGTGGTTACATACACACAGGGACACACACACGCACACGGTTATGTACACACAGGGACACACACACGCACGGCTACGCATACACAGGGACACATGCACGTGGTTACATACACACAGGGACACACACATACACATGGTTATGTGCACACAGGGACACACACATACACATGGTTATGTGCACACAGGGACACACACACATGGTTACATACACACAGGGGCACATACACACAGTTAATGTACACACAGGGACACACGGTTATATACACACAGGTCACACACGGTTATATACACACAGACACAGATATGCACACACAGTCATATACACACAGGCACACACGGTTATGCACACATACAGGGATACACACATACACAATTATATACACACAGGGACGCACACACACAGTTATATACACACACAGGCACACATATGTATGCACAGTTACATACACACAAGCACACGCATGTACACACAGGGTTAAGCACACTCACAGGGATATAGACACACATGGTTACATAGACACTCAGTGACAAGCACAGACACAGGGTTATATACACACAGAGACACACACACGATTTATGTACACACAGGAATACACACACACGGTTATATACACACAGGGACACACATGCACAGTCATATACACACAGGAACACACAGTTATGCACATGCACAGGGATACACACATACACAATTATATACACACAGGGACACACACACATGGTTTCATACACGCACAGGCACACATATGCATGCACGGTTATATACACACAAGCACACGCATGTCCACACAGGGTTAAGCACACTCACAGGGATATGGACACACATGGTTACATAGACACTCAGTAACAAGCACAGACACAGGTTATATACACACAGGAATGCATATACATGGTTGTGCACACACAGGCACACGCATGCACATACATAGTTATGCACAGTCACAGGGATACACACACAGTTATATACACACAGGAACACACGGTTATGCACATGCACAGGGATACACACATACACAATTATATACACACAGGGACACACACCCAGGCACACATATGTCTGCACGGTTATATACACACAAGCATACGCATGCACACACAGAGTTAAGCACACTCACAGGGATATGGACACACATGGTTACATAGACACTCAGAGACAAGCACAGACACAGGGTTATATACACACAGGGACGCATATACATGGTTGTGCACACACAGGCACACGCATGCACATACACAGTTATGCACGGTCACAGGGATACACACATAGTTATATACACACAGGAACACACGTGGTTATGTACGCCCACTGGGACGTGTGCACAGACCTGTACACACAGTCGCATGCACACGGGCACACACAGCCATCAGGTATGCACCCACACTCATATGGGCATACAGGCACACGCAGATGCAGGTCCACACCGTCACACACATGTGCACACTCGTACGTACAGAGAGACACATGCACACAGATACACGTGTAGGCACAGATACACACGCAGATACGAATATGCACACGCATGCACACGCACTGATACACACAGGGACACATGCACACAGACAGACACACACAGGCACACACGGGCACACAGTCGTACACACGCCCACACGCACACACAGACACATGCCCAAGAACTCATGTATGCATGTGCACACACGTGCACATACACACTCACACATAGGCACATGCATACACTCATACACACAGCCACACCCTCGTACACGCACATACACACACAGACGTGCACATACACGCCCGGGCACGCAGTCAGACGCACGTGGCCTCCTGTGCGCGCTCACACCCAGCAGCCCCCGTCTGTCAGCAAGCAGCAGCCACGAAGTTTGGGGGGCGGCGTGCTTGTCACGCGGGGGCCGCCGCGGACCGCTGCGCGCGAGCGCCTCGGTTTCCCCCCCGGGCCCACGGCCCTCGCCGCCGTGGGGTTTGGGAAGGGTGATTAGCGGGTCTCCGGGGGCCGGCAGGATGGGTGCGGGAGGCGGCTGGGAAGCAGTGCCCAGGGGCGGGCGGGGCGCCGGCTTAATAACCGAGCTCCCAGGGCCGCGTGCGTGTGGGTCCATCGCAGGCATAATGTGTCATAATTTGGCCGCCGATTGTGACAGCGCGGGCTGACTCGGGCATTAAATCATCGCCCTGGGGGATCCTCACTCTGGCAATTTCTGCCGGCGGTCTGTCATCTCGTCCCACACAGTACCTATCATTTCTGACATGATTGGATCAGAATTAGTCAGTACATTTAGATGTAAATTAGACACATCCAAGAATGCTAATGAGCCCAGAAATGCAGCCGCGTGTAATTGACAGGGGAACAGCTTCCTTCCGCGTGACGCCACGTTCGCCTTATTAGCACCCTGATAACAGAAGTCGCGTATCAAAAAAGTGGGGAAACTTTTTCGAGGGGCATATTTGACTGAGCCTTAAATCCCAAAGAAGTGCACAGCGCGAGCTCGTCCTGTGGTGACGGCGACCGCCCCGTCCCGACGCAGATGCAGACGTGGCCGGCCCCTCGCCAGGTGCCAACCTGCCCCCGGCCACCGCGTGCCGCCCTCCTGACACCCAGGCCACGGCCGCCCTGGGGTCCACGTCTCCCTCCCGAGGAGGCGTGCGGACCACCTGCTCCCCACTCCACCTCGTGTGCGCGTGGGGAGGGCGGCCCCGGGGGGCGCTGCCGGGCCGGGGCGCCCCCTTGGGCCCCGCTTCCTTCTGGGGTGCCCAGGCAGCCCCCCAGGGTGGCACGGCCTGCCTGCACCTCCTGGAAAGAGCCCTTCCCACGGCGGTTTCCCGGACCCCGCGGCCGTCAAGCCGCACCTTCTGTGACCCGGCCAAGCAGCAAGAGCCTGGCAAAAATGAAGCTGGCCTCCCCTCCAGGCGGCCAGGCTCAAATTAAATTACCGGGTGCTTATTTGGGCTGTCACCTGTGTTTAGGCAGCGCCCGGACGTGCGGAACTGTAACCAAACATCGGCAGCGCCCCTCCCCACATGTCTGGGTCGCTGCCTGGAAGGCTGGGCTGGGGCGCGCGGCCCACAGGGGCTGGGGACAAGGGAAAATAAACCGCTGTCAGTGACAGGCTGGGAGAGCCGTCTGCCGGGACCGCCCGGCGGGGACCACTCGTGGGTCCACACAGCCCACCCCGGGGCAGGAATCCCAGCCACCTAATGGGGGTTTTCAGGGCAGCGACTCAGACTGCCTGTGCCGTAAGCAGGAAGCCCACGCTGGGCAGGTTTGGTGAGCACGAGCACGGAGCCATCAGGTGAGCAAACGTCCGCTTTGCTGTTCCCAACCTCCGGGTGGTGACACTCCCCCTGGCTTTCCTGCACCCGCGTGCTCAGAGCCCTGCGTATTTGCCACGGGGCGCCTGGCTGTCACAGTCTGCAGCGGAAAGCGGGTGTTTCCATCCACCTGGGCAGCATCGGAGGGAATGTGCCCGTGGCCACCACATCCAGACGCACCCCCCCCCCCCACCCTGCCCAGCTGAGATCTGCAAACCCCAGAGTCCCAATGCAGCATACCCCGCACCCTGCAGAGTCATTATAACCCTGTCCCTTAAAATCACCTTCATTTCTTTTCAAAATCAAACACGACACCACACTGATGTGGTTTCCCTACACCAAGCACCGTGCCTCACACTCACGTACCACCAACGACGGCCTCACTTCTTTGCCGGACTTTGCCATAAAGCCCAAAAAGAGAGAGAGAGAGAGAGAGAGAGAGAGAGAAAGAAGAAAGAAAGAAGGAAAGAGAAAAAGAAAGAAAGGAAGAAAGAAAGAAAGAAAGAAAGAGAAAGAGAAGGAAGGAAGGACAGAAGGAAGGAGGGAGGGACGACGGGAGGGAAGGTGTCTGGTGGGGACAAGAGCAGACGAATCTGGGCAACGCAACGCGCCCAACGCCGTGTTTCCAAACCAACGTCCCGCCACGTCTTTAGGCTGAAAACACGGCAACGCTCCGGACACGGGCTGCGTCACCGCGGGGCGTCTGGGCGGTGAGGGCGCCCCTGGCGCATCCCCAGCGCCTGGTTTCTTTCTCGGACGTGGCGCCCCGCGGCCAAAGTGGCGCAGAGGCCGAAGCCTGGCGCGTCCCTGCCAGGAGGGAGGAGGCGTCTCCCGCGGAAGCCGAGGGCGGGTTGCAGGGGCCGCGCGGGGCTGGGACGCCGCCCCCCGGTGTTGCTCCATGGCCACAGGGGCTCGTGACGCAGCCGAAACGCCGGCTCGATCGTCGAGCACCCGCCGGCTGCTGTCGCTCCGCCCAGGTCTGTCGCCGACCCACGGACGTGCCGCCTTCTTTCTGCACGACGTCCAGCCTCCACGCTGCCTCTGCACCCAGAAGGCTCAGCTCCAGCACCTTGCTCCGCGGGGACGCGCTCCCACGCCCAAGCAGCGTCCACGTGTGGCCCGCGGAACCCCGGTTTCGGAGCCTGCAAACTGATGTAGGTTCACCTCGACCGGAGGGGGGCGCAGTTCTCCGGGGTGGGGTGTGCCGTGCACCCGGGCGTGTGAAGCAGCACGTCTGGGCCACAGAGCCACACGCGGAGTGCGCCCCTCCGGCCGTGACGAAGCTGAAAATGTCCCCTGACACCGCGAAGCGTGCCCGGGGAGGCCGGTCGCGCCCGGTTGAGGACCACCGTCCGCGGTGACCTCGAAGGCCTTGTTTCCGGCTTCCCCAGAATCTGGGGCGTCTGCTCCTTCCCTCCGGGGGCGCTTTCTTCCCACTCGCAGATGCGTTTACCGTCTTTCTGCGCTTAATATCTATACTCACAGAGTCCTCTGCTGGCTGAACCCCTCGACTCCATTCAACTCAACAAGACTCTTTTGTTTCTCTCATGGGTCTTTGCCCCAAAGCTCTCCCCGCAAATAAATGCACGTGCCCTCCAGCCCAAAGAACACACCGGAGCAGAAATAAGACACATGGGCTGAGGCTGAAGCCTGAAGGACTCCGGTCAGCTGCCAGGAAGAACTTCCCCGTTGCCAGAGGCTGCATTGCCCGCGACTCTCCGAGAGGGAGGCACATGGACAGAGGCGGCATCATTGTGAGCGGACCACACTTGGGACCGGACCACAGCCCCCCGCCGGGTTCCCAGCTCTGTTGCACAACGTCCGGGGTGTCATGGGTGTTTATGGGACAGACGCCCAAAGCCACTCGGAGGACCAGCAGTACCTTCCCAGTATCGCCCAGACATTTCTGCGTTAACTGGAGAGATGCAGGCTCCGTGCATGTGCACGTGCAGGGGACAGCGTTTACGCTGGCTGCACACGGCATCGTGCAGAGACCCCTGAAGGGCGGGACCCCAAGGAGGACACGTCGCTGGTTTGGTTGGGGTGCCCTGGGTCCGCCGGGGGTAGCACCCCACGCACTGAAGTCACAGCCCGATTCCACTAATTCCGCCAAAGCGTTTGATCGACGGACCGGATGTGTGAGTGGACGCTGTGCCGTTTAAGGGGCTGGAGCACAGAGCCCCGAAACTAACTTTCCAAGATCCCGAGAACCCACATTTGGTCACAAACTGCAAAATTAACACGAGGACGGGCTCCTCCTCGTTCTTGGGGTCCGAGCGTCAGCTGTCCCCAGGACAAAGATGGCACCTGTTCTCTCCGAGGCACCCGGCCGTCCCTCGTTCATTGTACCTACCGTAACGATTGGTTATCCCCTCCTCAGTTTCTATATATTTGCTGGCCTCAGAACGTTATCGAAATATCCCATTAAATAGAACAGAAACCCCAACAAAGATGCCAGCAGGAGCTCAGTGGCCCTCCACGGCTGTGGCCGAGAATGTGTGTAGCCAATGGGGGTGGAAAATTAAAGAGTTTCTCCGAGAAACCAGAGCTGGGGATGAGTTTGTTTTGTGCAAACATTACAGGTTTGGAAAGCCTTTGGGCAAATTTCACTGGATTTCAGGGAACACCTTGAACCTGGTAAGGGCTCGTTACCTTTCCTCCTTGGATGAACTGACTAACCAACCCACAGTTTTCACTCTGGCACTGGACGGCTTCAGGCACTTCGAGGAGGACAAATCCTTCGTCCACATGCAGTTTCCTCGGAAGGAGCAAGACGCCAAGCAGAGGAATGAAGACTTTCTGAGGCCCCTCCAGCCCCGTGCGCCCCAAGTGGTTCTGAAGGACGCCTGGGCTGCCTCACAACCCAGTCTGAAAGCCCCTGGTCCCCCAGCCAGGACTCGCTGACTAGAGGGATAACTAGACTGATGCTATCCTTCCCAAACAAAAACTACCAAAATTTAAGCCTCAGACTCTGGGAGTCGTCATGCTTGGGGCAGAATGGAGTTTCGCATCAGTTAGAAAACATTCACAGCCAGATTTTAAGCCAACTCAAAGTATCCAGGGCGCATACTATCAGTGTTGTCTATGCAACTTGAAGGAAGGTGGCAACGTGACGCTTGCTCGCTTAATCCGTTCATCCAAGCTGGATGGCTCCGAGCCCCACGAGGTGTGTCCGCCATCTTGCTTTACCTGCGGTCTCGTGCTGTGGACAAACAAGACTGATGTGGTGACGTGCCAGCTTCACTCAGCACTCCGAGGACCGTCCGCGGGCTTGCTTTGCAAACGCCATGTGAGGTCATGCCCTTTCCGGTTCAAGGGACTGTCCACACCACAGCCCCGTGCTCTTGAACGACTCATTGGATGAGAACACTCAACCAGCTGGAATGGAAAACTGAGCCGTGTGTATTGTGGGCCATCTGCTGGGCTGGTGTTGACCAGGCACTTGTGATGTTGACTTGGGCACATGAGTTGATGTTTGGTAGACATGGAGAAACTCCCCTCTTCTGTGGGTTCCATGACACCGAGGCATTAAAAACATAATGGTAAGAGAATGGGAAGGGCTTTGTGATGGACACGCCCATGTCACACGCAGGTCTCACTGGACACACTCAGGTGGAGTCCCACCTGCCTATCCCACCACTTTGGTCTCCCTCAGCACCAGGGGGGAGGGGTCCCAGTGGTTCCACAACCCCAAAGGGCTCGTATCTGACCTGAAAGCCCCCAAGAGGTTGCCCGGCCATGGGAGTCTCCTCACACCTGTCCTGAGATCACTGGGGTTCAGGGACACCTGGCGAAAGACACACCTGTGTTGGTGATGTTACCGCCATGGGATCCTATGCAAAACATCCCAGCGAAACTCAGGCAGGAGAAAGGATGCTCAGCCCTCAATGCAGGACCAGACCACCAGGCATGGCGCAGATGACACGTTCTGTGAATCCAGAAAACACAGAGAACAGCCCACATGCACCACACTGGGTTCTCACATCCATGGTGTTGATTGTGTTCTCGGTCATGATGTCAATGTCAACATTCAGGACAGGTCACACTCCCTACAAACTTGGGAAACGTGCCCATTATAGGGCCAACGTGAGACTCAGAAACCAGGATGCCAAAACAAAAGCAGGTGTGTGATACGCATGATGTTGGCAAGTAGTCAACATCAGTTCACTGAAAATGTCAACCACGGGCACTGGGTGGCTCAGTCGGTTAAGCATCCGACTTCAGCTCAGGTCATGATCTCATGGTTTGTGGGCTTGAGCCCCGCATCGGGCTCTGTGCTGATGGCTCAGAGCCTGGAGTCTGCTTTGGAGTCTGTGTCTCCCTCTCTCTGCCCATCTCCTGATCACACGCTCTCTCTCTCTCGCTCTCAAAAATAAAATAAAAACATTCTTAAAAATTTAATCAAATGTCAACCGTGGATGACATCTGGCATTGTCACATGAATACCGTGTGAGCACACGGGCTTCCCGTTCTGCCCAGGACATCCACGAAGGATAGTCTGCAGTCACTCTGGCATCGGTGGCTTGAAGACTGGGTTTCCATCTCATCCTGAAGATATGGGGACCATCCCTGCTGGTCCGTAGATGAGTTACAGGCAGAGCATCGTGGCGGCTCTAGGGTCCCACAAAACTTGGCGTTGCAAACATACACCTGGCACCACTTTCCCACCATGAAATTACCACACCATTCCCTCCCAGACCACAGTTGGGTTGAGGGACCCCATGGTACTTTGAGGATTTCTAGACCGAGCACCGAGTAGACACAAGGCAGATGCTCACAAGGTGTTTGTTGATTGACTGAACAGTTAGCACACTGGGTATTAATAACCACATGTTTCAAAATGGTGTCCTTCTACCCTGTCTCGTTCGTCTCGAGACTTTGTGCCACACGAAAGGCACAAAAGGCGTATGGGCAAGAACTTGACCTGGTAATCCTCTTAATTGGTTCCTCACGCGACTAAGAGCAGCATTGGCAATGCTCCTTGGTACAAATTGGACTCAAAGGAACCTGAGTCTAACAAAAATGTCAGTAACAGCAAAGATCTGATTAGTGCTGTGGGAGACAGAAAAAAATGTCCCCAAAGGCGTTCACATCCTAGTGCCCACGTGGGAGACAGAGTGATGTCCCCGAAGGTGTCCACGTGCCAATCTCCAGGACCCATGAATATGACCTTTGGTAACGTGCCAGGCTGAATAGAGGCCCCCTAAATGTCATCGTCCTGATCCACGGAGCCGATGGATGTATCAGCCCATATGGGAAGGGGACTTTGCAGATGGGATCAGGCGTTCTGATTATCCAGGCGAGCCTGGCTGCATCACCTGTATAAGAGAGGCTGGGGATCTGACCCTGAGGAGGAAGGACACAAGGTGCGACCAGAGACAGGACCATGTGCCGAGCAGGTAGAGAAGGCACCCTCTAGAACGCGGGCGTCCTGTAGACACTGGGAGGGGTGACGAACCTCATCTTCTGCCCCCAGCCTCTGGAACGAACACAGCCCTTCAGACACGTGGGTTTTACCCCGAGAGACTCATCTCACGCCTACGTCCTCCAGAGCTCTGAATGGATAGCCACCCTCCTCCCCGCCACCGCGTGGACCACAGATAGCACCCAAAGAATACAGCTCTGCTGAATAAAGAAGAATTTTAATTTTCGATTGCAAAGTCATCCCATGCCACCTCTTGAGGTGCCCTCAGACGGCCACAGGCGCCTGTGAGAGCTGGTGACCCCTCCTCGACCCCCCAGCAGGGCACCAAGAGGACCACCCGCACGGGGAGAGTCACCTTTGGCCACAATTAAGATCACAGCACGCTGGGCTCCGCTCCGCGTAAGCAGTAAAACATGTGCATGCAAAGTCTTTGATCATTTATGTTCTCGTGCCTCAGGTCTACACTCTCATCATCTCTAGGAGCCCAACTTCAACTTGGAAGTTAAGTTCTCCGAAAGAGACAAGTGGCCTGAGTGTTCCAGGCAGACCAAGGGTTTTTCACATGACCCATGCTCATGGCAACCGGTGCCGTGGCCCCAAAACGAGATAACAAAATAAGGACGTGGTCGGGTTTTTGCTTTGATTCTGCGGCCCGTCTCCCAGCACCCCTCAGTGAGACCTTTGCTGCTGTGTCTCTGCTGCTTAATTGTGAGCTGTCCTTCCAGGACCAACTTGTGCCACGGTGTCACCATTTCATCACAACTCCCGTCCGTCTGGGGAGCTTCTCCTTGGCATGACGTGTATGTCTACAGAGCACAACAGGGGCACCGTTGTTACTGCCGTTGTCAGCCACGCATGAGGCACGTGCCTCCAGAAATGCATGTGGAATTTTGGTGGAATGCAAATATTATGGGCTGAACGGTATCCCCCTGCCACCAAAATCTCCTATATCAGAATCCCCATCACCAGCACCTCAGAAGGTGGCCTTAATTAGAAATAGGGTCGTCACAGATGCAATCACTTGGGATGAGGTCATTGCACGTCAGGGTGTGACAGGTGTTCTTGTAAGAAGGGGAAATTTGGGGAGAGAGGTGGATGTGCACGCAGGGAGGCCCTGTAACCTCGCAGGCAGAGATTCGGGTGATGTGCATACAAGCCAAGGGGCACCAAGGGTTGCTGGAAACTGCCAGAAGCTGGGAGGAGATCGGAACAGATTCTCCCTCACAGCCCTCCATGGTAACCAACCTTGAGAACACCTGGACCTCAGAAAACCCAGTGCAAGAAGGAACAGAAGGGAGAGGCAGGGAGCCTGGCCAGGAAACAATCGTGGCGAGCCAGGAGAGGTGAGGGGAGTCCCTGGCCTGAGCCGGGAGGGGGGAGGTGGAGACAGAAGGACAGAACCAGGAGGTCATGAAGGACAGAAGTTAGCACGACATGGTGAGCCCTGAATGCAGGGACAAGGAGCAGAATAAACCCGGGAATCTCAAGTGATTTTGGAATCCTGGCCCGGCACATGAGGGATGGAGACATTAATGATGTCACTCATCCAGATGGGTGTTCAGGAGGAGGAAAAGTAAGCTGGAAACAAGACGGTGCCTTCACAGAAAGTATGTGCAGTAGCAGACTTTCAGGCAAGCCCATGAGGCCTTTGTGGTCTTCCTGGTGGGGGATCATCAGAAAGAGGTGAGGCTTTTTGTGTCCATTAGCAGTAGCCATTCAGCCTGGGACCCATAGTTCCGCCATTACTATGGGAGATTTGTCCTAAAGCTGCAAAATGGACAGTAAGTGCGAAAATATATCCTTTCAGGAAGACAAGAACAATTTTCCAAGAATCTGAGACAGAGGTACCTTTGTAGAGAGCCTAAGATGAGACTCAGTAAGCTGAGTGACTTACTCAGCAGATGATGGATGGATGGGTGGATGGATGGATGGGTGGATGGGCAAATGGACAAATGGATGGATGGATGGATGGATGGACAGATGAATGGATGCAAGGATGGATGGATGGATGGATGGATGATGGGTGGGTGGATGGATGGATGGATGGGTAGGTGGGTGGATGGTTGGATGGATGGACAGATGGATGGATGCAAACATGGATGGATGGATGGACAGATGGATGGATGCAAACATGGATGGATGGATGGTTGGATGGGTGGGTGGATGGATGGATGGATGATGGATGGATGGGTGGATGGGCAAATGGACAAATGGATGGATGGATGGATGGACAGATGAATGGATGCAAGGATGGATGGATGGATGGTTGGATGGGTGGGTGGATGGATGGATGGATGGGTAGGTGGGTGGATGGTTGGATGGATGGACAGATGGATGGATGCAAACATGGATGAATGAATGGATGGATGGATGGATGGATGGGATAATGGGTGGGTAGATTGATGAATATATAATGGATGGGTGATATATGGATGGATGGGTAGATACATGAGGGATAGATAGCTGCATGGGTGGATGGAAAAGCAC
Source organism: Prionailurus bengalensis (assembly GCF_016509475.1). NCBI lineage: Eukaryota > Metazoa > Chordata > Mammalia > Carnivora > Felidae > Prionailurus > Prionailurus bengalensis. Next base: position 351,943 of record NC_057361.1, on the reverse strand, counting down.
CCACAATACCCCCCAGAATTTAATATGGCGCATGGTCCCCACGTGGTCACCATCATATTCCCTACCCAGTCTTCCAGGAGAGCAGAGGCCACACTTTCCCCATGAGCCAGTGAGTCCCCAGCACCCTATGCCTAAGACATGGTCAATAATCAACACCTGTTTGAACAAGCAACTGAATCAACGATTTACTGTTGTCCTTTGATTTAACCGGGTAGACACCCAGAAGGACTGTGGGAAGAAACATGGCTACAGGGATTTCCTCCAGTCACCTGCAGCATGATGGTCTGCACACCGCTAGTGGCTCTAACTGATGGGTCTCGTGTACTGAGCATCCGGGGAGCTGCCTTGCAGATGAGAGAGGAGGAGGGAGAGGGGACCAGGCCCTGGGATGACCACACAGGCATCTGCTTTCAGGGGCCCAGGTGAGCTCAAGGTGAGTACAGGTGAGCAGGTGATAGAAGCTAGGGGATGCACGCCAAACTCGGGTCTGATCCGTTCCAGAAAGGTAAGCTGTGTTGGGACCCTTCATTCGAGTACACTTGGGTAGCCAGAGCTTGGGGAGGGGGCAGAGGTGGTCACAGAAGGACCATCGCTCGGCCTGGAAGACCAGGGCCATCCCGCCGTGTGCAGGAACACAGCTGGACCTCGAGGGGGTGAGGCCGTGTGCAACACGTCACACAGAGGAAGTCACGTTCTGCACACTCACACTTGCACGTGGATCTCAGGTGCTCAGATCATGGAAGCAGAGGGCAGACGCGGCTTCCAGGGGCTGGCGGTCGGGAGACGCAGAGACGTCTCCCGCGGGGCTCGAACCCACAAACCGTGAGATCACGACCTGAGCCAAAGTCGGACGCTCGACCGACTGAGCCACCCGGGCGCCCCTCAGATTTTGATTTCTAAATGGTGACATTTGCTCCCACGTATGGCTGGGTCCTTTGCATCTAAACTTTCTCTCATCTGTTTCACATTTGTTTACACTGAGCTTATCCAACTGTTTCCTGGGGACCATCTGATGTCCCGGAAACCACACAGACTCTTCAAAAGCCTTCTCTGCAAAACCAGGAATTTGAATCTTGCCATCGTGGAAAGGAATGTGCACTGCAAAACCCACAGCAAACGGTCTGGCCTCTCTCCTCGTTGCTGGCATTGTAGGCGCTTAGTAACTGGACCCAGACATTACAGGCACTTCTGTCTTCCTCTAGGTGCTTGTATGGTGGCCCCAGAATTCATGCCTCCTCGCAAACTGGAAATGACACTTTCCTTGGAATTAGGGCCTTTCCAGATGTAATTAAGAATCTCCACATGAGGACCTCTGGGATTGAGGGGTGTAGCCATAAATCCAATGACAGCTGTCCTTGGACGGAAGACAGACACAGACACAGAGGAGAAGCCACATAAAGATGGAGACAGAGACAGGAGGGATTTGGACACGAGCCCCAAACACCTGGAGCCCCAGAAGCTGGAAGAGGCAGGCAAGACCCTCCCCTAAGACTCTGGAGGGAGCATAGCCCTGCCCTGCCTGGATCTCAGTGGCCCTGCCCGCCTTGGATCTCAGCAGCCCTGTCCTGCCTGGATTTCAGCAGCCCTGCCCCTCCTGGATCTCAGCGGCTCTGCTCTACCTGGATCTCAGCGGCCCAGCCCCCCCTGGATCTCAGCAGCCCTGCCCCCACTGGATCTCAGTGGTCCTGCCCTGCCTGGATCTCAGGGGTCCTGACCCTCCTGGATCTCAGCGGCCCTGCCCCTCCTGGGTCTCAGTGGCCCTGCCCTGCCTGGATCTCAGTGGCCCTGCCCTGCCTGGATCTCAGGGGTCCTGCCCCTCCTGGATCTCACTGGCCCTGCCCCTCCTGGACCACAGCAACCCTGCCCTGCCTGGATCTCCGCAGCCCTTCCCTGCTTGGATCTCAGCGGCCCTGCCCTGCCTGGATCTCAGTGGCCCTGCCCTGCCTGGATCTCAGGGTCCCTGCCCGGCCTGGATATCAGTGGTCCTGTCCCTCCTGGATCTCAGCAGCCCTGCCCTGCCTGGATATCAGTGGTCCTGTCCCTCCTGGATCTCAGCAGCCCTGCCCTGCCTGGATCTCAGGGGCCCTGCCCCTCCTGGATGTCAGTGGTCCTGCCTGGATCTCAGCGGCTCTGCCCCTCCTGGATTTCAGACTTCTGTTCTCTGGAGCAGGGGGAGGATGAATTTCCATTGGTGCAGGCCCCCAGCCTGGGGTCCTTTGTTACAGACACTGTGGGAAATGAAAACGTTTGCATATGGTTAAATTTCAGCCTCCAAGAATAAATGCAAAGAGGGGACTTGCTCTGTCCTAAGTGACAAGTGAGCAGAAGCCCCTCTCACTCAGTCTTGGTGGTCAGATCTCCTGCCCGATGAGGCTGGACCCCCCTTTGCTCTGAGGTCCCAGAGTGGAGGGTAGAGAGCCATTTCCAGATCATGTCGTGGCTGCAATCATGCCTGCATTTGTCAGGTGGTCACCCCCTCGTCCTGGGGCGAGGAGCCCAAGCCTGGCCCTTATCTGAACGCAGACAAGGAACAGACCCTTTGTGGCCGCTCAGGAAGGACCTGCCAATGACACAGCTCCCGCCAAACCTGCCATCACTCAGGACCGGCCAGCACAGTTTGGGATGTTTTGGGGTCCCGACTCCCACAACCTTAACAAGATTGTACTCAAGTCTACTGACTCCTGAGAAGGCATTTGCAGCGATTAGAAAACCCAAGAGATGTAAACATTGCCCACTCAGAACCGTGCACATGCGTGTTCCTGGTGACACCACGCACAGCAGCCCAAAGGTGGGAACGAGTCAAGTGCCCATCCACGGAAGGGCAGATACACAGACAGCCACGGAAGGGCAGATACACAGACAGCCACGGAAGGGCGGATACACAGACAGCCACGGAAGGGCTCACACACAGACAGCCATGGAAGGGCGGATACACAGACAGCCACGGAAGGGCGGATACACAGACAGCCACGGAAGGGCAGATACACAGCCACGGAAGGGCTCACACACAGACAGCCACAGAAGGGCTCACACACAGACAGCCACAGAAGGGCTCACACACAGACAGCCATGGAAGGGCGGATACACAGACAGCCACGGAAGGGCAGATACACAGCCACGGAAGGGCTCACACACAGACAGCCACGGAAGGGTGGATACACAGACAGCCACGGGAGGGTGGATACACAGACAGCCACAGAAGGGTTCATACACAGACAGCCACGGAAGGGCTCACACAAGACAGCCACGGAAGGGCTCACACACAGACAGCCACGGAAGGGCAGATACACAGACAGCCACGGAAGGGCAGATACACAGCCACGGAAGGGCTCACACACAGACAGCCACAGAGGGGCTCACACACAGCCACGGAAGGGCAGATACACAGACAGCCACGGAAGGGCACATACACAGACAGCCACGGAAAGGCCCACACACAGACAGCCACGGAAGGGCGGATACACAGACAGCCATGGAAGGGCAGACACACAGCCACGGAAGGGCTCACACACAGACAGCCACGGAAGGGTGGATACACAGACAGCCACGGGAGGGTGGATACACAGACAGCCACGGAAGGGCAGATACATAGACAGCCACGGAAGGGCTCATACACAGACAGCCACGGAAGGGCAGATACACAGCCACGGAAGGGCTCACACACAGACAGCCACAGAGGGGCTCACACACAGACAGCCACGAAAGGGCACATACACAGACAGCCACGGAAGGGCTCACACACAGACAGCCACGGAAGGGTGGATACACAGCCACGGGAGGGTGGATACACAGACAGCCATGGAAGGGCTCATACACAGACAGCCACGGAAGGATGAATAGACAGAATAGGGCCCGTGCATGCAAGGAAATGTTACTCAGGCCATGAAAGGGAAGGAAGCCCTGCCATGTGCTGCCACGTGGACAGACCCAGAAACCATGACACTCAGTGAGAGAGGCAGATACATGAGGCCACATCACATGTGATTCCATGGAAATGAGAGACGTGGAATGGGTGAATCCACAAGCAGAAAGTGGATCCGTGGTCACCAGGGGCTGGAGAGGTGGATGTGGGGGGGGGGTGTGGGACTGTCAGTGGGGACGGGGTCTCCTTTTAGGGAGAGATGAGAATGTTCTGGAACACCAGAGTGGTGGTTGCGCAACATTGTGAGTGTGATAAACACACTTGAGTTGTTTGCTTTATTTTTTTTTAATTTTTTAAATGTTTTATTTTTTATTTTTATTTTTTTGAGAGAGAGCGAGAGAGAGACAGAGCACGAGCACGGGAGGGGCAGAGAGAGGGAGACACAGAATCGGAAGCAGGCTCCAGGTTCCAAGCTGTGAGCACAGAGCCTGACAGGGGGCTCGAACCCACGAGCTGTGAGATCATGACCTGAGCCAAAGTCGGACGCCTAACCAACCTAGCCCCCCAGGCCCCCAGAGCTGTTCACTTTAAAGCAGTTGATTGCATGGTTTGTTAACAGAAAAGCCTAAAAACACCCAAGGCCCCGTGCTGACGTCATCCGCAGCCCTCGGTGCAGGCACCTGTGTCCCTGCCCCAGGCTGAGTCGGCCCCAGGGCTCTGCCATCTGCAAGGAAGGGACACCCTCCGATTACACAAGAACGCGGGCCCCTCCCCGACAACCGCCCCAGAATCACTGTGGGGGGCAGCGGGTGAGGCGCGCAGCAAAGGGGGAGTAAGGGTGATTCGGAAGCCAGCCAACCCAGGAGGCCCTCCTGCGTACAAAGCCGGGGGTCCCCTGCTGCCCGCGGGATGCTGCCCAAAATAAATCGGTCGGCGAGGATGGCTTGCATCTGGCAGGATATGAAAGGAGGAGAGGGAGAATCAGCGAAGACAATGGCCTTGCTTCGAGCATTAATATTTCACCAGGCGCCGGACCTCCCTGGACTGCAAATTAACAGTAACCAGGCCCCACAGGGCCCTGCCTCCTCACACGCCCAACCCCCAGCCCATCATCGTGTTCCTTAATCGCATTCCAGATATCGCTAATCCCCCCCGCGTCTCCCCCAAACCCCCTTCCTTCCTGGAAATGAGATTTTACGCTAGAAACCAGAAGCGCTTTGAGAAAGTTGCAGGAAACGTGTGATTCCTCACCACCCGCCTCCGTGCCCAAGGGCAGCACGGCGGTGTCCCCTCGGCGCCCTCGTCTGGGCCTGAACACCTGTCCGCCCGCATCCGGGAGAGAGCGCCGGCTAATGACAGACACGGGCCCAGGATCCCAGGCCCCGGCCATCACATCCTCTAACCCTCGCTGCCCTCGGCTGACCTCCTTCCCACTCTGACAAAATGTCTCCTTTGGCCGGAAAGTTCTCAAGCTTCATCTCGGCCTGGCAAGTTTGAAGCAAATTGGACGAGCCATTTTTGACTCACTAGGCTCTGAAAAATTAATATGTTTCTGACTTTTGTGAAAAGTGTCCAAACTTTTTCTGCTCATAACTCAGAAAAGGGCCAGCCTTGGAGAGTTTCACCTTTCCCTGCACTTGGCCGAAAGGGGAGGTTTTTAGAGAGGAGGGGAGGTTGGGGTGGGATTTTTTTTTCTTTTTTCTTTTTTTTTTTTTTTTGGATTCACTATCATTGCACTTTGGGTGGGAACAGATTGATGGGGTCATGAAGGCAGGAATAAGCTATCCTGTGGGCATTGTCCCATAATGACGTTAGCTATGCCTTATCAGGCCCTTGAACACAATGGCCAACGGATCTGAGATTCTAGCTTATATTTAGCAAAGATTAAAGGTGGCCAGATCAGAGATCTCCAGCACTGGTTTTCCATATAGGCTTCCTGGGCATCAACCACAACAGCTTTTCCCTCCCTTACTTGGCCACCTTCAGTCAGACTGGTGTCCAGCATGACCCCACCTCATAGTTATCATGAATCTTATATTCCTTTCCATGGGCTGACCTATTGGCCATTCCTGAAAGCCTCCCTGGAGCTCTAGCAGAGTACCCACCCACAACCGAACTGAATGTTCTTGTGCCTTCTCTGACCTTCATTCCCATGTCCCCCCAACAAGTTTGTCCTACTGAGATTCGGACCCCAGTTAACTGGGAGTCATTCCCACTTGGTGGGACCCAGCCCCACCTCTCTCTTCAGCATGGCCAGGGGATGCGGACATGCTCCCTCCTGCCCTCCCGGCATTCAGAGACTCCAGGGAATGGGGCTCTCCGTCCAGCACTTGGAATGTTGAAAGAAGGACGCCGATCAGGACCAGTTGAGAAATTCAAGATGGCGGCAACAATGGCTCCAGGGTTCAAGGCAGCTGGTCAAGGTCTTCTTGACCCTCTCTCCTTGGGGTCTGTTGCACTTTCCGAGACCAGTTCTTCAGCCTTCCCATCAAGTGTGAAAACTGCCAACGTCCTTCCCAGATTCATACCCGTCTAAGTCAGTCTTAGTCTCGTGCTTCTGACAGACTTGAGTCATGTGGCCCCGCTCCTTCTCCAACCTTCACTCCCACCCCATCCAGGTGGATAAATTAGCAGCTTCAAGACCCTCTGCATTCTGCCTGGAAAATAAGTGACACGTCGTCTTCTCTGTAGATTTAAAATAAATCACTTCTGGGGGCACCTGGGTGGCTCAGTCGGTTGAGCGTCCGACTTCAGCTCAGGTCATGATCTCGCAGTTCATGGGATCCAGCCCTGTGTTGGGCTCTGTGCTGACAGCTCAGAGCCTGGAGCCTGCTTTGGGAAAAAGTAAAAAAGTAAACGTCTGCTAGTTCTGGTAGGTTCAACTGGGAGGAGCTTGGGGTAGGTTCAACTGCTCTCAAAAGAGAAACGTGGATGCTTTCTCTGTGAAGGGAAGAACCCACATTCTGCTCCTGCTGCCTCTGAGAGATGTGACAAGAAGACACAGTGTGACAGAGTACATGCTCACGCCTGCACCCACGTCCTCCCTTAGAGCAAATCACCACCTGTGACTTAATCGGGTGAACAGTAAAGCTTCTCCATCAAAGCTGCTGAGCTCTCTGGGTATAGACGTTTCTGCTGTCTCGTCCACCCTGCATGGAGCGACCCCGCTATGGTGGTCTCTCCCATGTTAAAACAGTGAAGTCACGTCAAGCCGGGCTGCCAGATGGCATGAGAGTGGCCGTCATCATCAGCACAGTCAGAATCTCTCCGAGTCCCTCCAGGAAACTCACAAGACCGACCAAGAGCAGAAGTCAGCCATGTGTGACCCAGACCTTTGGTGCTTCTAGGAGGTGAAGAAGGCCATGAGGTTCAAATTCATGTGATCGACTCAATTGTAGAATTAAATCTAAACGAAGGGGGACAGACGTGGAGGAAGGAAAGTATGTAAGTTCTGACAAAGAGGAAAGAATAAAAAGTTGTTTTAATGGCAGGAGAAAGAAGACTGAAACTAGGACAAAAGCATTGACTATTAAGTAGGTAACGGGTGGAAATCAGAGCATATTGTGGTTAGTGCAATAATGGCCCCCAAACACATTCACATCCTAATCCCCACGTGGTGGACAGAACAATGTCCCCAAGGATGTTCACGTCCTGGTATCCATGTGCTGGATGGATACAGCAATGTCCCCAACGACGTCCATGTGTTAGTCCCCAAGCGGTAGACCAAATAATAGTCCCCAAAGATGCCCATGTCTTAACCCAAAACCTGTGAACGTAGGCAAAAGGGACTTTGTAGGTGTCATTACATTAAAGATCCTGGGATGGGAAATTATCCTGGATCACCCACGGGGGAACAGGGTCGTCACAAGGGTCCTCACAAAAGGGAAGCAGGAGTTCGGACAGGAGAGAAAAAGCTAAGCTTCCAGCTTTGAGGATAGAGGAAGGAGCCATGAGCCAAACAATACAGGAAGCCTGTCCAAGCTGGAAAAGGCAAAAAGCCTGAGTGTTTTCTGGAGCCTCTAGAAGGAGTGCAACCTTGGCAACATATCATAGACTTCTCACTTCCATAATTATAAAATAATAAATTTATGTTGTTCCAGCCACAAAGTGTGTGGTATTTCATTCCAGCAGCCACAGGAAGCTCATGCAGATCTCACTTAAACTGACAAACCAGAGAGCAAGGGGTTAAGACAGCAAGCAGAGGTGGGGCGGGGGAGGGGGGCACTAAAATATCCAAATGCAAAGCTAAGCCCTAGAACAAGAACACACACCTTCCCAAATTTGAGAGCAAACTTTTACACTTCTTCAATACAGGAAAAACTCATCAAATGCAGAAACAGTAAATATAACACAAATGCTAGTCATAACATAAAATCATATGGCTGCATTGACACCAAACATATCACTCATTTCCATCAATGTGAATTTTCATCCCAAAGTAACTTTAAATATATTTTTAGATTTTTTTTAAATGTTTATTTATTTTTGAGAGAAGGAGAGACAGTGTGAGCAGGGGAGGGAAAGAGAGAGGGGGAGACACAGAATCCAAAGTAGGCTCCAGGCTCTGAACTGTCAGCACAGAGCCTGATACAGGGCTCAAACTCATGAACTGTGAGATCATGGCCTGAGCTGAAGTCGGACGCTTAACTGACTGAGCCACCAAGGCGCCCCACAAAATCACTTGTAAATATTAGTTAAAAATCCAACATAAAGTAGTGGCAACACCCCTTTATGAAAATAATACACCATGGCCAAGTGGGGTTCATACCAGGGATAAAAGGATGGTTTAAGGTTACAAAAAAGTATTAATAGAATTCACACAAAACTAGGTGTAAGGAGTAAAGTCATCTGAGTACTCCGTGACAAAATTCCTGAAAACAGTGACAAAATGAGGAACAGAAGGCTGGTTAGTAACATGATATATACACACATTGTATATATATGTATGTGTATATATACACATATACAAATACATATGTAATGCCCACTACTATTTAACCTCATGCTGGAAGCATTAGCTAATGCAATCAAGACAAAAGAAAATAATCCGACTTATCAGACTTGGAAAATAAAAGGCAACACCGTATTTATTTTTCAAATGATATGATAGAAAACCCAGACAACCTTACAGGAAACCTTAGACACCCTAGAGAAATAACGACAGAATTAATTCAAACAAGAAAAGTTTTGCAAGGCGCCTGGGTGGCTCACTAGGTCGAGAGTCCGACTTCAGCTCAGGTCACGATCTTGCAGTTTGTGGGTTCGAGCCCCGTGTTGGGCTCTGTGCTGACAGCTCGGAGTCTGGAGCCTGCTTCCGATTCTGTCCCTCTCTCATAAGTAAATAAACATTAAAAATAATAATAATGAAATAAAATCTTTAAATTAAAAAAATAATCCTTATATGTATATAAAGACAATGATACATAGATAGGTAAATAGATATGATGGATGGATAGATAGATATGATGGATAGATGATAGAGAGATAAATAGACAGAAAGATAGAAAGATACATAGATATGATGGATGGATGGATGGATGGATGGATGGATGGATTAGATAGTAAGATAGAATGAAAGATAAGTGATAGATTAGGTAGATACGTAACAAAACAACAAAACAAAAACATGAGACTCACGCTAATGCAGCTGGAAAGTACCAGGAGGCCACCAAGTATGTCATGTGACCCGTGGCATGTGTCCTGTGTCATGCATCCCCGTGGCTCCCTCTCCAGAGATGTTTACGGGAACAGAACTGCTCTGAGTCCCTGGGACCAGCGGGGCTGGATTGGAATGCAGCTGTGAAACTCCCACCACGTCACTAACCCTGTCTCCGTTGTCAGGGATAACCGTGCAATTAAGAAACTAAAAACCGAGGCAAAACATCACCAAAATGCACAAAACTATTTGTGTTATGGTTTCCTCTGTCTTCAAATCTCTCCTTTATATATATTTTATTTTCAGCATTAAAAATTAATTAGTAGGTCTCGCCTCATGGGCCATTCTAAAGCCAGCTGCACAAAAACAACAAGAAATTATAAAATCTCACGCTCGTCTCCGATGGAAAGCACGAGAATCTAATAGCAGAAAGGACCTCTTTACCCAGAAAAATGCCAAAATTGAAATTCCGAGCTGCAGCAGGGGAGACCGAGGGGAAAACGCCCGTCAGCATTGATCTCTTCATTTGCAGAAATAATCACTTGTTGTCGGAGACATATGTGTGGTTTGCATGCGTCACGTGGGCGTGCACGAACATGCGTCAGTCAGCACCTCCGAGGGCTGTTTGAAGTCCGGGAACCTTGTATTTCACAGGTCGCTGGTCTCACGTCGGGAGCTGAATCGTGAATGACCGTGGCTCCTGTGTGTGCGTGCTGGGGTGTGTGAGGGTGTGTGTATGGGTGTGTAGAGGTAAGTTTGTACGTGGTGTGTGCCTGTCAGTTGGAGGTGTAAATGTGTTTGTAGAAATGTGTGTGTGGGTGTGTCTAAGTGTAGAGGAGTGTACACATGGGTGTGTGTTTACGTCTGTGTGCAGCTGCGGGTGTGCAGTGTGAATCGTGTATATGGTTGTGTACGTGTGGGTGTGCATATGTGCACGTGCGGTGCACGTGCACTTATGCACGTAGAGATGGGCGGGTGTGCGTGTACAGGTGGGTCTCGGTGTGTGCATGCAAGAGTCCATGTGTCTGTGAGTGCACGCGTGTGCCTGTGTGGGTGGGAGTGTGTTTTGTCCTGCCTGTGTTCTCTTTCCCGCGTCTTTGTCTCTCCGCGTGGAAGCTGGGCTTGCACGAGAGAAACACGGTCTTTTCCGTGTGTCCTTGTGTCGTGCACAGAATGCGTGTGCCGCACAAAGGGTCGTGCCCGGGGCCGGCCCCGCGCATGGGGACCCAGAGGTGGGCAGACGTCCCCAGCCTGCTGGCTGCCACCTGTCCCCCGTCCCGCGGCTCAGCAGCCAGGTGTCTCCCACGGGAGCCTGCATCCGGCTCTCGGATGAGCGCACAGCTTGTGAAGACATCAGCCCCACACACAGCGCGGTGCACGCAAGGGACTCAGTGTTCCCGGCACAGCAGCCTGGAGAGCGGACCCGGCTGGCCGGCCACGGTGCCGGTGCCGACGCCGAGCACCCGGACCCCTCGCTCTGCCTTCTCCTCCAGGGACGCAGCTGCCCCCTTCCCGGGGGGCACCCCCACACTCACACCTGGCACCTGCCGGTCACCCGCCCCCTTCCCCGGAGCTTAGGGACACCCGTCCCGTGGCTGTATTTGTTTACCACGCTCACCAGGACGCCTGCCTCTGCATGCCAACCCACAGGCGCAGGGGTTCCCGGCCTCACCCCCCGACCCCTCCGGGTCCGGGGGAACCTCCTGGCACCTGACTGCTGGCTCGCACCCCAGAGGGAGGACAGCCAGGCGCCCCACAGGCCCCCGTCCTGGAGCGCGGTCCTGCGACGGCTGTGAGGCAGCTGCCCTCGCCCCCCCCCCCCACACACCTCCCCGGCCCCTGCCCCCCTCCACCCCCCCACAGCTCCTGCCCTATGTTCTTAACGCCCACGTCTCCGCCACGAGGAACAAATATGATTTCTGATTGAACATCGCTTTATTTGCCAGTTCTGTGGTCTTTTCTTATCTTGTTCCACACCGCTCAGGCTTTGTGGTTAAATTATGTATTACGGTCAATGTCAAAACAGAGAAGATGTGTACCCTACAGGGAGCTGGCTTTTATTCGTGATTAGGGTGAAGTACGTGCCGCCTGTCAGCGAGCGGGGCCGGGCCCAGCGTGGGGGCCGCGGCGCAGCGGGGCGCTACAAAGGCGGCCCCGGCTCCCGGGACGCCCCGCGATGGATCGGCCCGGCCCGCCCGCCCCTCTTGAAAGCCGGCTCGCCGGGCTTCAATCTGAAAGCTGTCAGCCGCACCTATGGACTCATGTCATAAATCAAACGCAAAGTGCGTGCGCTGGGGAGCTCGGCGGATGTCATGTACCCGCTTGTACTGTGAGATCTTCTGAAGGAAAACGGTGTCAGAATAAGGAAAACTGGCGGGGAATGTGGGGTTTTTTCTTTTTCTTTTTTTTATGCTGAAAAAAAAGGAAGAAAGAGAGGAAACGGCAGAAGGGAACGCCTGACGAGACCGGCTGTAAACTTTCCCCGAAAACTTGCACGGTTCTGAGAGCTGGCCGCCGGCCCCCGCAAATTAATCCGGGGGCGCTGGGTGGGGGCGGCGGGGGCGCCGCGGGGCCCCACGCATCGATTTTGCTTCCCGGGTTCACGTCTTGACGAGCATTTGTCAACACGGGTTCGCATTAGCTGCCGGCCAGTCTGGGAGCCACAAGTCCTTCCACGGCGGGAGGAAGAGCAAAGGCAGGAGGGACACGGCGGGACGAGGTGCGTCCTGGGCACCGAGGTGGGTGCCCCGTGAGGGTGCCGGGGTCACCTGCGGGCTCACCTGGGCGCACCCCTGCCGGCTCACCTGTGGGCTCACCTGTGCACACACCTGTGGGCTCGCCTGTGGGCACATTTGTGCACCCACCTGCCACCTAACTTGCCGGCTCACCTGTGGGCACACTTGCAGACACACCTGTGGCTCACCTGTGCACACACCTATGGGCTCACCTATGGACACACCTGTGCACACACCTGTGGGCTCACCTGTGCATACAGCTGCCGGCTCACCTGTGGGCACATCTGTGCACACACCTGCCACCTAACCTGCCAGATCACCTGTGGGCACACTTGCAGACACACCTGTGGGCTCACTGTGCACATATCTGTGGCCTCACTATGGGCACACCTGTGCACACACCTATGGGCTCACTATGCACAGACCTGTGGGCACTCTTGCAGGCACGGCTGTGAGCTCACCTTTGCACACACCTGCCAGCTCACCTGTGGACACACCTGTGCACACTCCTGTGGGCTCACCTGTGGGCACATCTGTGGGCTCACCTGTGCACATACATACCTGTGGGCTCAGCTGCGGGCTCAGCTGTGGGCTCACCTGTGGGTTCACCTGTGCACATGCATACCTGTGGGCTAACCTGCGGGCACACCTGTGGACAGGTGAGATGCCTGTAGCCCAGGGCTCTGCTCTGCAATTTCTTTCTACCCCTCCTTTGAAAAGGTTCATCCGTGCAGAGAAAAAAAGGCATCAACAGCCCTCTGTCTTGGTTTCTATCTCTTCTTCATGGCAGGAGCTTCTGGGGAAATGGGACCCTTCTAAAGTGTGTCCTCCTCAGACAGAACGTGGGTGTGGGCAGGGGCTGTGCCATCGGACCCCCAGGCGTTAGAAGTCCTGCTCTCGGCATATCCACCCAGGGACCCCGAGTGTCTCCCGGTTGAAGAGGTGCCCCCAGTGTAGCGGAGTGAAGCAGGTTGCTGCAGTGACCTCTGTCTCCCCCCTCGCCAAGTCCCTTCAGGCTGGACTAGGTTGGCCCCGCTGTGGGAGGCGGGGTTCAGCCACTCAGTTGAGGCTCATAGGGGTGCCAGAGACTGCTGCTCCCTTCCTCTCGCACCCTTGGGCGGGTCCGTGTGGGAAGGGGTGGTCTCGGCCAGTATCCCCAATCTCTCCCGTCTGTGGCAACACTGTAGGAGACACAAGACCAGTGTGCGCACCTTGTGACTGACCTAAGACCAGGGTGCACACAGTGTGACCGATACATGACCAACGTGCACCGGGCGTGACAAATGGATGACCAGTGTGCACCCAGTGTGACCAATACAACACCAAGGTGCACCCAGTGTGACTGATACAAGACCAGTGTGCACCCAGTGTGACTGATACATGACCAGGGTGCACCCAATGTGACCAATACAACACCAAGGTGCACCCAGTGTGACCCATACGCAACCAAGGTGCACATAGTATGACTGATACACCCAGTGCGCACCCAGTGTGATACATGACCAAGGTGCACCCAGTGTGACAAATGGACGACCAGGGTGCACCCAGTGTGACCGATACAACACCAAGGTGCACCCAGTGTGACCGATACAACACCAAGGTGCACCCAGTGTGACTGATACAAGACCAGTGCGCACCCAGTGTGACTGATACATGACCAAGGTGCACCCAGTGTGACTGATACATGACCAAGGTGCACATAGTATGACTGATACAAGACCAGTGCGCACCCAGTGTGACTGATACATGACCAAGGTGCACCCAGTGTGACAAATACATGACCAGTGTGCACCCAGTGTGACCATACGCAACCAAGGTGCCCATAGTATGACTGATACAAGACCAGTGCACACCCAGTGTGACTGATACATGACCAAGGTGCACCCAGTGTGAAAAAATACATGACCAGTGTGCACTCAGTGTGACCAATAGAACACCAAGGTGCACCCAATGTGACCAATACAACACCAAGGTGCACCCAGTGTGACCCATACGCAACAAAGGTGCACATAGTATGACTGATACAAGACCAGTGCACACCCAGTGTGACTGATACATGACCAGGGTGCACCCAGTGTGACCAATACAACACCAAGGTGCACCCAGCGTGACCCATACGCAACCAAGGTGCACCCAGTGTGACCGATACAACACCAAGGTGCACCCAGTGTGACTGATACAAGACCAGTGCGCACCCAGTGTGACTGATACATGACCAAGGTGCACCCAGTGTGACCCATATGCAACCAAGGTGCACATAGTATGACTGATACAAGACCAGTGCACACCCAGTGCGACTGATACATGACCAGGGTGCACCCAGTGTGACAAATACATGACCAGTGTGCACCCAGTGTGACCATACACAACCAAGGTGCACCCAGCGTGACCCCTACACGACCGAGGCGCACCCTGTATCACGCCCCATCAGCCCAAAATGTAATAATGTACGACAGCGTATATTCCTTACAAACGCGTGACACAGACTCCCATACATGTGTAACCAACACGTGGAGAGAAACAAGTTTCATAATCTCACAGAAACCAGGACGGTGGGGACGTCTGTTGAGGAGATCTGACCAAGCAGGTGTGGGTGGGAACCTCCTGGCTGTTGGAAATGTTCTATCTCTGACCCGCGCGGTGGCATGACCCGCGTTCTATCTCTGACCCGCGGGAGGACATGTTGTTCGCAGAAAGCCATCGGGGGGTGCCCAGTGACCCTGGGGCCGAGAGAACAAGCACTTTGAGGCCAAAACCATTCCTCGTCTCTGGAATCGGTACCTCCCACCCTCGTGGACAGTGTCCTCTCTCCTCCCTGATCTATTTCACCTTATCTTATCTGTGCCTCATCTGCTCTCAACCCACTGGATGGATTCTGCGGCCCAGAAGTGGGTCGTTGACCCGTGGACTGAAAACAGGTGCCTCCGTGGTGTCCTCGGAGCGTGAACGGAAAGGTGGGAGCCCTGGTTGACAGAAGCCCGCAGTCCGGAGACACGTGAAGAATTATATGCCAGATGGGTCCTCGCAGAGCCGGCCAGAGGAGCGTGTGGGTGATGGCGGGTGGAGAGAGAGGGCAGGACCCCCCACGCAGCACCCAAGCATGTAACACGACTCGTGGGTCAAGCAAAGCCCTGCCATGGCGTCAGCCAGTTCAACGCTGAACGCACCTCAGTTCCCACCTCCTGAGTCCCACCTTTCCTCCGAGTCGTCCACAGATAGAACCGCTCCCAGCTGGGTTGAAAACAATTAGCAATCCACCCGCCCACGTAAAAGTAGCCGTAAGAAGACACACTCGTCTTTCAGAGGTAGACATGGAGCTGTTGACAGACAAAAAGACTTTGATGGGTTGGCCTCTTTTAAAATCCCCCAAATGAGAAAGGGAAGGGGAGGGGAGAGAAGAGAAGGGAAGCGAAGGGAGAAAAAAGCACAGAAAGGAATGTGCAGGAGAGCAGGAGGAGAGGGGGAAAAGATCAGTGAATTATGCACAATCATTGGAACAGGGACGGAGGGAATTCGAGCTACAGTATGCTGTTCTCAAGTTTTACAAATGTTTGAAAATGTCCGTGGGACTCAACCTGAGCTGCCATAACAAAGAACCCAGATGGGGCAGCTTCCACGATACACATTGATCGCTCCCAGTCCTGGAGGCTGAGAGTCTGAGATCCAGGCGGGACTAGGTCTGGGAGTCTGAGGTCCAGACAGGGCCGAGGCCGGGAATCTGAGGTCCAGGCAGGGCTGAGGCTGGGGGTCTGAGATCCAGGCAGGGCTGAGGCTGGGGAATCTGAGGTCTAGGCAGGGCTGAGGCTGGGGGTCTGAGATCCAGGCAGGGCTGAAGCTGGGGGATCTGAGGTCTAGGCAGGGCTGAGGCTGGGGGTCTGAGATCCAGGCAGAGCTGATGCTGGGGGTCTGAGATCCAGGCAGGGGTGAGGCTGGGAGGCTGAGATCCAGGCAGGGCTGGAGGCTGGGGGTCTGAGGTCCAGGCAGGGCTGAGGCTGGGGGGTCTGAGGTCCAGGCTGGGCCATGGCTGGGACTCTGAGATCCAGGCAGGGCTGAGGTTAGGGGTCTGAGATCCAGGCAGGGTTGAGGCTGGGAGGCTGAGATCCAGGCAGGGCTGAGGGTGGGGGTCTGAGATCCGGGCGGGGCCCAGGCCCAGGCCCAGGCCCAGGCTGGTTCATCCTGAGGCCTCTCTCCCTGGTGTGTGGACACAGCCTTGTCCCCCTGTCCCCCGGCGTCATGCCTTTGTCTGTCTGTGTCCCGATCTCCTGTCTTCCCCAGTCCTATGGGATCAGCACCCCCTACTGACCTAATTTTGCCGTAATCCCCTCTTCGAAGCCCCACCTCCCAATCCAGCGCCACTGAGGTCCAGGTGTTGGGGCGTGCACTTACGAATTTGCGTGGGGCACATACTTGGGCACTAGCCAGGCCCATAGTTTGAAGACTGTGCTGGTCCGTGACGGGTGAGTCAGTTCTGGCAGCCGGACACACGGGGACAGGTGGGGGGGACCGGGAGTGAGCCCCACAGTCCGGTGGAGCATGTGGGACACAGGAGGCGTGCAGGGCGTCGGGCTGGGCCGTCCTCGTCGCTAGGTCCCATCCCAAAGGGATGTAGGTCCTTCTCCCAGAAGGTGAGATCCACTTATCAGTGACGCGATCGGTCATCGTCACCGTCTCCTGGGACGGCCGACACCCCTCCCAGCACGCAACAACACGTGCCTGCCTTCCAGAGGGGACAGCCTCCAGCAGGTTCCAGCACCCTGCCCCAGGGGCACGTGGATGCCGTGCTTTGGGGTGGGGGTTGTTAACGTGGCCTCATCCTGCAAAGCCTGTGGGTCTCCTTCCCAAGGGCCTCCGCCCCCGATTTCCCCTTGTCCCCACCCGTTATGAACAGAAAGGGGGACACGGACCCTGCTTCCATCGCACAGACACCCACGGGCGCCCCCGACGTCAACAGCGGGTCTCAACCTGCCACAGGAAGTTAAACATCAAGCAAAACACAGAGAGCGTCCCGTCGAAGAAAGCTTTGAGTTTGCCCCCCGAGAGTGCTTTGAAAGAGAAATACCTTTGGGGGCGCTTTCTCATCCCCCTCCCTGCCCTCCCTGCATCCCTCCCCCCTGCCCTCAGGCCTGCGTCCCCGGGACCCCCGCCTGAAACTCTGTCTGGCCTCGGAGAGCCGTGGCCAACGGGATCCAACGTGATTCGTGGGCAAACCCTCCCTTTAAAGGAGGGTGTGCAGACTGGAGACCGGCCTTTGGGCACACAGAGCCCCCTCCGCAGGCAGCGGCCCCCACGGGCTACGAGCAGGGGCAGGGGCACCCCGGACTCTGCCGGTGCAGCCCCACGCGGTGGGTGCCGGTCCCCGGGACCCCGGGCACGTCTGCCTCGGCTTCGGGGGGCCGGCCGTGTGCGTGTGAAGGAACCGCCAGGCACGGGGAATCGTTCCTGACGTCCAGGCCTCATTAGCGCCTGCACACTGACCTCCGCGTCTCCCCGAATCAAACGGCCACAGCCGCACTGACGTACCCAGAGCCCAGACCAGACAGGCCCACGCTGGTGAATACTAATAAGGAGTCATTACCAGAACCGCACTGGGGACATATGCTAATGCGCCTCGTGCCGTGGCCACCCGGGGCCCCCCGAGCTCTACAGACGCGCCGGGCACATCCAGACCCCCGCCCACAGCCCAGGACACCTGGCCCGCCCTTCTGAACACAGGGGTGCGCACAGCCAGCTGTCCCCCTGTCCCAGGTGCAGTCCAGGCCTAGGAGGGCTCCAGGAGGGCCACACACACGTGACCCGCCACTTGGTCTCCCCAGGACGCCCTGCTCACCCTCCCCGTGGACCTCACAGCTAGCACGAATGCCTGTGTCACTTGCTCACGTCTGTGCCAGCGCCCAGGCTCACCAAGGCCACCACCTGGCCGGCCGGGTTTGATCCTCGGGCTCCAGTCGCCCAGCCGGGCCGGGGGCATAGTCACCTGCTGCTGAGGCGGGGACCGTGCTGCCCTTTGCTGCTGTCTGTCCCCCCAGGGACTCTCTTTCTCATCCTTGAGTGCTGACACGAGCCGTGAGGACCGCATGTGTCTACCCTGTGCAGAACTGTGTCCCCCAAATTCCTATCTTGAAGTCCTGGCCCCGGGGCGAGGCCCCGCCTGGATCCCGGACTCCCAGCCTCCAGGACCCTGAGACAATAAATGTCTGTCGAAGCCGTCCCGCCTGGGGTATTGGCTATGACACTGTGACAGTCCCACAGCAGCCGTGGCAAAGTGCTTCGACTACACGTCACTTACGTGAACGCACGCACAACCACAGCTAGCGTGCCTCAGACTTCCGGCTCCCGGATGTTGGGAACACAGAAACGAACTTGTAAATGAAACCCCAGGCCAGTGGCAAACCCTGCAAAGTCACGTTCCCCACCCCTGGTCAGAAGCCAGTGACCCCACCCCACCCCCAAACGGGGCAATTCTGGCTTCGGGGAAGGTGGTCCCGGTGACACCCTGGGAGAGGGTCTGACCTGTGTCAGATTTCCGTGTTTCGATGAGCACACAAGGCTCGTTGGGGTCGAGCCACACCGGAGGGAACATGGCGGGGCCAATATGGAGACCTACAACCACGTCTTCCAGACCAATGGGGGCCCTGCGTGGGGGCCCTGAACAGCCCCAGGACCCCCAGGTGTGATGGAAATATTCTGTGCACAGCACAGGACACGCAGGTGGGCATGCTTACGAACACGGCCAAGGGCAGCCGTTGACGTCCTCAAACCTTTCCCTGGCAAAAATTTTCAGCACACGTGGCTGCTTCTCAAATTAGTGAATGGATAAGCCCATTTCTCAAATTAATTAATGGATAAACCCATTTCTCAAATTAATTAATGGATAAACCCATTTCTAACAAGGGGTTTTACGACCCCCTGTAACTAGTACATTGTCTCTGTATTCGTTACTGAATCACAAAAATACTCACATACGCCTTGCATGGGACACTCTCCTATGCCCAGAATCACCAAAACGGACTTACAAACTGGGTCCCCTGCAGAGCAATAAAGTCTGGAAATTCAAATCTCAAAGATCAGTTCAAGGGGCACCTGGGTGGCTCGGTCGGTTGAGCGATTTTGACTCAGGTCATAATCCCAGGATCGTGGGATCCCCTTGGGATCGAGCCCCAAGCTCAGCATGGAGCCTGCTTGAGAGTCTCTGTCTGTCTCTCTCCTCTCTCTCTGCCTCCTTCCCCTGGTCACGTTCTCTCGACACATACAATGAAAAATAAATAAAGACAAAGATGAGTTTATTGCCACAAGCGACGTTGTGACGACGTTGGCTTTGCTGGACAAAGACATCGACCCGACGTGCTGGACGGAATCCACTTCTGAATTCTGACCCCAGTGCTCTCCACCCAGAAAATGCCTTTTTGAATAAGCACGTAAAATCAGTAACAGAATGTGAGTATTTGGTTTCCTACCGCACGGTGGTCAGACATCACCTTCCAGCAAAACACCGTGTGCACCACAAGCCGTCAACCACCACCTTCAAGGCCGTGGACGACCACACGGAACTACAACGAGGAAACGTGGCTCATATTCCCCAAACTTTGAGGAAATAAATGGGGCGTATAAAGGACAGGTTTGCCACAAATGGGATACTTTCTTCTCAAGCGTATTTTGGTGAAATTTGATAAGCGTTAGGCGAATACGTCCACGTGAGTTTCTACGAATGTAGGGAGCGTTGTAGGAATATGAAGGGAATCCGCCCCCAGCTGGGCTGTGGGAGTTTATTTGACAGAAGCCTGTCTGGGGTGATGTAAGACATAACCCCAATTATGAGGTTAAAGTCAAAGGAACTATCCTCTCCCAGCTGTGGAGAACAGGAGCCTGAGGTCCAGGGAGAGGCAGGGCTGCTGAGATACAGACAGGGTAGGACCACGGAGATCCAGGCAGGGCAGGGCCACCGAGATCCAGGCAGGGCAGGGCCACTGAGATCCAGGAGGGGCAGGGCCGCTGAGATCCAGGGAGGGCAGGGCCGCTGAGATCCAGGCAGGGCAGGGCCCCTGAGATCCAGACCGGG
The DNA here is from genome assembly GCF_016509475.1 of Prionailurus bengalensis. Lineage (NCBI taxonomy): Eukaryota > Metazoa > Chordata > Mammalia > Carnivora > Felidae > Prionailurus > Prionailurus bengalensis. The sequence goes on along the minus strand of NC_057361.1, from coordinate 331,634 downwards.
CAGGGCCGCTGAGATCCAGGCAGACCAGGGCCACTGAGATCCAGGGGGGCAGGGCCACTGAGACCCAGGAGGGGCGGGGCCACTGAGATCCAGGGGGGGCAGGGCCACTGAGATCCAGGCAGGGCGGCTGAGATCCACGAGGGACAGGACCGGTAGATCCGGGCAGGGCAGGATCAGTGAGATCCAGGCAGGTCAGGACCATACTCCCTCCAGAGGCTCCAGGGCAGGGTCTTCCCTGCCTCTTCCAGTGTCTGGGGCTCCAGGCGTCCCTGGGCTTGCAGCTGCGTTCCCCCCAGCCCCCCGTCTCTGTCTCCGCCTTCACGCGGCTTCTCCTCCTTGTGTCTGATTTCTCTCCCTCTGGACGTCAGCCAACACTGGATCTTTGAGTCTGGCTCCAAAACTGGGAAAGAATAAATGTCCTTGTGTGAGGACATCCGCGTGGAAGGCCACCCACACCAACTGTAGACAGTCCTTCAGTGGCTCTAGCTGATGGCTGACACTTGCATTTTCCTGAGCCATAGGCTCCCCTGCCAGGGAAGGCAGTGTTTAGTTCCTGGCCCCGTTTCCGGCCACTTTGACACCCCTGCCTGCCTTTGGCTCACCTGTCTGTAGCTTGGACCCCCTTTTGCCCATGCATTTTGCCCCTCACTGGGCACCCAACACACCTAGACCCCACCCCACCCGTCCCTTCCCTGACGACAGCCCCCAGTTTCCAGACTGCGCCCCCCCCCCCCGCCGCCGCAGCCCGATTTCTAGCCTTGGATGGGCCCCAGCAGACCAGACCACTGCAGGGGGGACCCTCCCCTCCCCCAGGGAACGGGCCTCCTCAGACCAGACTGGGTGTTGTCCCGCCTTCTGCAGGATGGGGAGCCAGCCCCAGCAACCAGCCCCAGGCCAACGCCGCGGTGGGGTGGCGGGTGTTTCTCCCATCAAGGACGCCCACGGAAAACTGCTTCCTCATCATGCATTCGACACACAAACGTTCCTTCCCGATCACAGTTGGACGGAGAGCTTTTCTCCCTAATTCAGCCCTAATTTATTTATCTTAAGGCAGGCAATGCACAGTAATTTCATAATAAAGGGCTCCCAATCAAAGCTTACCTTATCCAGAGGTAATTAATACAAAGCGTGTTGAATTAAAGATGTGAGTCTTGACTCTTTGGCAGGGGGTAAGGGACATGGTCTCGGGGGCCCACATTATGCCTGAGACAGACCAATTAACACCCTGCATCGTCTTTTATGTTAACTTCAATTAAGGTTTCTTAAAATTTTTAAAGTTATTTTCTTCCTTCCTGTCTCCGAGTGTCAGACCCCACATCAAAGGGCCGCTCACGGAACAGTCCACAGGTAACGCTCATTTGCACACAGGTCTGGAGGGGCCGGGCTCACAGGCGCCCGGGCAACGAGCTCTGTGGGGCCGGGGTCTCAAGGAAGAGGTTCAGCGAGAGAGCCGTCCCCACGAGGAGCACGGGGAGGGTGTCCACGGACATGTCCACACTGCAGGCAGGAAGGGCGCTCGGTGGGCGAGGCCCAAGCCAGGCCCTGTCCTGCAGCCATGGCGTGCTCACACACACAGGGTGGGCACGAACGTGACCCATCCCGCCCTGCCTGCTTGCTTCCTACAGGAAGAGCCACGGTTGTCCGTGCAGGGAACAATGCACGGTCACAAAGGACTAGAGCTGGTGGAAAGCAAGGTATCCCAGGGCCTCATTTCCTCCTGAGGCTCCAGGGGAGGGTCCTTCCAGAGACCAGAGTCTGAGATCCAGGCAGGGCAGGGCCCCTGAGATCCAGGAGGGGCAGGACCCCTGAGATCCAGGCAGGGCAGGGCCACTGAGATCCAGGCAGGGCAGGGCCGCTGAGATCCAGGCAGGGCAGGGCCCCTGAGATCCAGGCAGGGCAGGACCCCTGAGATCCAGGAGGGGCAGGACCACTGAGATCCAGGCAGGGCAGGACCCCTGAGATCCAGGAGGGGCAGGACCACTGAGATCCAGGCAGGGCAGGACCCCTGAGATCCAGGCAGGGCAGGGCCACTGAGATCTAGGAGGGGCAGGGCCACTGAGATCCAGGCAGGGCAGGACCCCTGAGATCCAGGAGGAGCAGGACCACTGAGATCTAGGGGGGCAGGGCCGTTGAGATCCAGGCAGGGGAGGGCCACTGAGATCCAGGAGGGGCAGGACCACTGAGATCCAGGCAGGGCAGGGCCGCTGAGATCCAAGAGGGGCAGGACCATTGGATCCAGGAAGGGCAGGACCACTGAGATCCAGGAGGGGCAGGGCCACTGAGATCCAGGAGGGGCGGGGCCACTGAGATCCAGGCAGGGCAGGGCCACTGAGATCCAGGCGGGGCAGGACCACTGAGATCCAGGCAGGGCAGGGCCACTGAGATCCAGGGGGGGCAGGGCCAGTGAGATCCAGGCAGGGAAGGATCACTGAGGTGCAGGAGGGGCAGGGCTGTGCTCCCTCCTGAGGCTCCAGTGGAGGGTCCTTCCTGCCTCTTGCATTTTCTGGGGCTCCAGGCGTCCCTGGGCTTGTGGCCACGTGCCTCCTGTCTCTGCCTCTGTCTTTATGTGGCTTCTCCTCTGTGTCTCTTATGAGGCCACCTGTCATCAGATTTAAGGCCACCCTGATCCAGGACGAGCTCATCTCACATCCTTCACTTAATCTCATCTGCGGAGACCTTTCCAAATAAAGCCTCACTCACAGGTGCCCAGTGGACGCAGGTGCAGGGGGGACACTAGTCAGCCCACTACATGCGCCTTTCGCCCCCAGGGCCACCTCCTACCCCACAAGGCAGACCAACGGATATCCACTAACGAAGCACAGACGTTCACTGATGGGAGTTCAGAGTCCACACTAGTGCCCACCTTTAAGTAACTTCCACTTGTCAAGTTGAGGGTCAGCATCAGAGAATAACACGTAGTATTGTGCGAAAAAGCTATCGAGATTCGTGTCCCTACTTTACCTCCGTGCCTTTGCAAGCCTGGATCGTCTTCAGAGCTTACACCACAAGAGGTCACAGCAGGTGGAGTTAGAAGCAGAGAGGACCACGTGGCTTTCCTGTATGAAGAAAACGACGTTTGTGGAAAGGCCCGGACAATGCGTTTTTTTCACTAACTTGTTTTTACTACAGTTCACTGTAATGGGTTTATTATTCTTGTAGTTAAACCGACAAATATTTTTTTTTATTTTTTTCACATTTATTTTTTATTTTTGACAGACAGAGCACGAGCAGGGGAGGGGCAGAGAGAGAGGGAGACACAGAATCCGAAAGAGGCTCCAGGCTCTGAGCTGTCAGCACAGAGCCTGATGCAGGGGTTGAAGTCACGAACCGTGAGATCATGACCTGAGCCAAAGTCGGACACTCAACTGACTGAACTACCCAGGCGGCCCAAACCGACAAGTATCTTTAAATACTTTCTGTTTTTTCATTTTCCCGGGAATATGGCAAGTTGGAAATCTGGTCCAACGTGGTCCATGTGCATAGGGCTGAGCCCCACGAACCAGGAGGTCCGGGGGTTCTCAGTAACAGTTAAGGGTGTAAAGGACGCTGCTGGTCGGACGAGGGACTGGGTCTCGGCCAGTGTGGTCCACAAAAAAGCTCAGGGAGAGCCGTGAGGCAGACAGAGAGACGTGGGCTGTCCGGCCATGTCCCCGTGTTTGAGCTCTTACCCTACACCCCACCCCCTGGAAACAACGCACCGTGAACCTCTGTGCTGAGATGTGAGGACTCCGCCCTGCAAGGAAGCACTGTCTTTCACCCCAATTTCACGGGAGGATGGCCAGAAATGTACAGCTCCTACCCCATTTCACACAGGCGAACTGAGCACAGCGTGCAAGTTACATCATAATCGCGTGACGGGCAGCATTTTGCGGGTCTGATGAGTTCCCAAACCGATCTGCCTGCCGTCTAGGGAAACTTCCAGACGCCTATGATACCTGTACATCCGTACTCAAACCCGCGAGCATCAGACAGTTAAATACAGAATGGCGGTAGGATCCATCCAGCAGTTTGCGTGTGAGGCGTAAAGTCCGACGAACTGGAAAGGGTTCCAATTCATGCACACAGCTGTCCACGCAGCTGTATTCACATGCTCCAAAGGCAGAAAGAACCCAAAGGCCCAGGGATGGACAGATAAATGCAATGTGGTCCATGCACTGATGGAATATTACTCTGCCATGAAAAGGAACACAGCTGTGGCACCTGCTATCCCGTGAACGGACTTCGAGGAGGTGAGAGGCTCATAAGCAAACCCAGACGCACGGGAGCACATCCTGTGTGATCCCGTTAATAGAAAATATTCAGAGCAAACAGACAGGAAACGGATGAGTGGTCCCCGGGGTCTGGGGGAGGGGACGCAGGTGACAGCTAACGGGGACGGGGTCTCCTTTGGGCAGCATGAGAGTGTTCCGGAACCAGGCACAGGTGATGGGCCCGCAACACCGTGAATGTGTCAAATGCCCCTGGGTTGTTTGGTTTAAATGGTGGATTTCGTGTAACACGCATTATGCCCCAAAACACGAGACGCCGTGAGCAGTTAACTGAACGAGAGACACCTTTTTGAAAGCTGTGTCACCCCTAAAACATACCAGCGGCTTCTGAAAGCGCTTTCTCCCCTGTGAAGTACCCTCCAGATGGTGGCTGTTCTGATCACCCCGATAATAAGGACCCTGCTCGTGCTGGTCACCAAAGGCCAGCACCCGGGGATCTGCCTGAGACACGCCCACAAGGGGGGCTGACCTCTCCCCGTGGGGGTCTAGCCGGACTTCCTGGTAAGTGCCTCACTCAGCCCCCTAAGACCTCAGAAGAAGGATGCTTCCCTGGAAATGGTCCTCTCCCATCCAGGTATCTGTCTGCACCCAAGGCCGTGAGAAAACAGCACCCCAGTCTGATGCCCCCACAGCGCGGACGCCGACCCCCCAGCCCGTGCACGGACACGAGCCCTCTGGCCCCGAGAACGTGCCTCATTCACTCCTGCAGATGCTCAGAACCTTCCTCCGAGGTTTCCGGAATCGTCTGCTGTCAGTGACTCACCTGTGCTCACACGCAGTGCGAAAGCCCCTGTTCTTTCCAGACCAAAGCAAGCCAACCGGGGCAATCAGAAGACAGGAGAGGCAGCACATTGACAGGCCGGTGAAGCCCCAGCTCCGGATCCCGGCCGCGAGGCTTGACGGCCTGCTGGCCGGCATCCTGAAGACGAGGAGATCAAACCTGACCTTTGTGAGCAACGCGGAGCACTCTGGCCACGGGCAGGGAGAGCTTCAGCGCCAGTGAGCCTGGCGGTAGGAGGGTCGGGGCAGGTGAGCGCTCCGGGGACCACAGCGGGCTCTGCCCCTCCGTTCTCGGGGTCAGACCACCTTCCTGCGGCCGAGCGCGAGGCTGTGCGCACACAGCAGCACGAAGCCGGGTCCCAGAGGGCGTCCCTCGCGCCCAGGACCAGGCAGGAAAGCACGAGACGGGCGTCATCATCGGCCTTGCGTCCTGGCCTCCGTGGAAATCGGCGCTGCGCCCTTGGCTCGACGGAGCGCCAGGGCGCGCGCAGGTCCCTGGGGCACGCATCTGCCCCGGGGATGCAGGCCGCTCTGGGCCCGTGACCGCAGCCCCGTGACTGAAATGCGTCCACGCCCGTCCAGTTGGCTTCCGCAGCTGGAGAAAGAGAGGCACCCTCGCGGGCCCTCTTCCGTTCCAAGGCAGAGCGGTCTCCTCCTGCGCCCCGGACGAGGCACCCGTGTGGGCGCGCACTGACCCCCTGGCAGGAGCACGGCCGGTTGCGGTAGGAACAGACCAGCCGGAAAGCGGACAAGCAGAACCGGGTGCAGGCACGCGGGGGGAGTATCACTGAGCCGCGGAGAGGAACGCAGCTCCCACACCTGCCGCCCCGTGGGCCAACCCTCAACACACACTGAGCGAGATAAGCCAGGCACGAAGGCACAAATACTGGACGATTCCGTCCATGAAGAGCACAGCACAGGCGGATGTGCAGACAGAAATCGGGGCTCGCGGTTGCCAGGCGGATGCCGGACACGGGGGCTGAGCCAGTCGCTCAGCGTGCACGGGGCTGCGGGGGCGGCCAGGACGGAGATGACCGTGCCCGGGACGGGGCTGCTGGGGGAGAGGGACAGGAAGAGCACACGAGCCCCAGACATGCCGCGGGAGGCCCGGATGGGGCGGGCTGTCACCTGGGCAGGGACGGACGACCGAGGGTTCTGGGTCCCCGAGGCCGGGACCTGCGCCTGCACAGCTGCCCGAGCCCAGCGCACGGGCCACGTGAGGGTGGGAGGTGCACACGTCGCGGAGGGAGCTGGGGGCGGTGCAGGAAGGTTGGTTTCCGGTTCCCAGGGTACATGACGTCACAGAACATGGCGGCGACGTGGGCACCAGCAAATGCGGTGTTTTCAAAACAAGCCTGCGTGGAGGGCGGGGCCGTCCTCCCGACGGAAAGGCACACACGGAACCTGTGTCCCTCCGCCTTTGGTGGCCCCCGGTGCCGCGCTCCCAGCAGGCAGCCGGCGAGTGAACCGACCTCTCAAGCCGTGTGTCTGCCCCTGCAAAGGACAGTGTCACTGCAGTGCAGGGGACACTGGGGACGGGTAGGCACAGGAGCATGACCGTGGTGGCAGTGACACTGGGAGGGGCAGTGGCACTGATGGTGGCCAAGGTGAGGGTGATGCTGGTGGAGGGGACACTACGGGGGCACCCTGGCAGCGATGGTGGCCGAGGTGGAGGTGACAGGACTGGAGGTGACACCAGAGGGACAACGGAAGTGATGGTGGCTGAGGTGCAGGTAGTGGTGGCTGGGTGGAGGTGACCCTGGGTGAAGCAGGGGTGACAATGATGGGGACGGTGTTGAGGCACGGGTGGAGGTGACCATGATGAGGGTGGTGGCTGGGATGCAGGTGATGGCTCCGTGGAGGCGATGCTAGCAACGCTTTGGGGTTGAACCCCCCTCCCACTCTGCCGAGCAGCGGCTCCCGTGCAATTCGATTTCAGAACTGGTTTGCAAACGAAGAAGCCAGGAGGGAATCGTCTTCTCCTTCCCTGTCTTAGTTTGACTTTTCAAGAGGCTGAAATATAACATATACAATTATGGCAAAGGGGGACGTCTCATGAGAGCCGGGGGCTGCAGGGACCCGTTGTCCCCCAGGAACGAGACCACGTGGCTCCGTGACAGCCCCCACAGGTGCCTGGGTTGGATTGAAACACAGAAGAACACCTTATGGCCCAGCAACTGCTCTCCAGGTGCCGACCCAGAGGAAGCAGACACGTTTATGTAGAAACATGTATGGAGATTTTCGCAGCAACAAATTTTCACAGTAGCCAAGAGGGGGAAGCAACCCAAGCCTCTGTGGGTGGACTGATGGAAGGGTGGGTGGATGGATGGATGGATGGGTGGATGGATGGATGGGTGGATGGATGGATGGATGGATAGATGGATGGATGGTTGAATGGGTGGGTGGGTGGATGGATGGATGGATGGATGGACAGGTGGACTGGTGGATGGATGGATGGATGGAAGGACAGATGGATGGATGGATGGAAGGATGGATTGATGGATGGATGGTTGAATGGGTGGGTGGGTGGATGGATGGATGGATGGATGCCGGTGGATGGATGCATGGATGGATGGATGGATGGATGGACGGACAGGGGGACAGGTGGATGGATGGATGGAAGGATGGATGGATGGATGGATAGATAGATGGATGGATGGATGGATGGATGGATGGATGGAAGGATGGATGGATGGAAGGATGGATGGACAGGTGGACAGGTGGATGCATGGATGGATGGATGGGAGGACAGTTAGATGAATGGATGGATGGATGGATGGATGGATGGAAAGGTGGGTGGATGGATGGATGGGTGGAAAGATGGATGGGTAGACAGGTGGATGGATGGGCAGATGGGTGGATGGATAGGTGGACGAATGAATGGACAGATGAACAGGTGGGCCAATGGACAGGTGGATGGATGGATGGATGGATGGATGGATGGATAAACCACGTGGTCCATGCACACAGTGGGATGTAGCTCAGTCTTGAAAAAGACGGAGGTCCTACACCTGGCATGACATGGATGGACCCTGTGTGAGACAAGCCAGGCACAAAAGGACAAATATTGGATGATTCATGTACATGAAATGTCCAGAACAGGCTGATTCGTAGACAGAAAACGAGTGGAAGGTTGACACGTAGACACTGGGCAGCAAGGGTGGAGCTGGTTAGAGAGCATCCACCATCATCTCCAGAACTTGCCATCTCCCCACACTAAGACTCTGTCCCCATGAAACACTGACTCCCTGTTCCTGTCCGCAGCTGCTGGCCCCACCATCTAGTCTCTGTCTCTATGGATGAGACTCCTCTAGGGACGCCATATACGTGGAATCACACAGGATCTGTCCTTCTGTGACTGGCTTATGTCACTGAGCATCACATCCCCAAAGTCCATGCGCATTGTAGCAGGTGCAGAACATCCTTCCTTTTCAAGCCTGCGTAACAGTCCACTGTGTGCATGGACCACATGCTCCTTATCCTTCCGTCTCTGGACCTTGGTTTGTGGAACATGCCGTGTTTCAAAGCTGCCCTCTGACACTGAGGTGGTTCCTGCCTGTGTTCCTTCCTCTGGGCTCTGGCCATGTGTTCCCGGGAGAAGCCCGGATGCTGTGAGGAGACCTGACCAAGCAGCGTTGATGAGAATGTGACGTTTCTGGTGCAGTAAAGAACAACACGCCCAGGCCGACGGGGTCACAATTTGGAGGGTGTGTGGAAACACCAGAGGGAGGTCCCCCTTCCTTGCTGTTTCCATGCACCTCGCTGCCCCCAGGACCCACGTCCTTCCCCGGCCCGAGGCTGGCACCTCATCATGCCCCCGTCTATGTCAAAGGTGCTTCCACGAGCACACAGGCCGGGAAGCCTTCAGGCCAGGAGGAGGAGGAACCAGGGGCCACTTCTCCGAAGAGAAGCTTCTCTGAAGAGCCAGACGCACTGGGCACCAAGGTCACCGTCAGTGGCAGGAGGACATGCCTCTCCCACCCGGAGCCACGGACAGTTTGCAGGGCTGACGTACGTGCAGGGGACTGCGTTCCGGAACCATCCAGCGGGCTCCTGCCAATGCCTGGCGTCCACTGGGGTCTGGAAGGCGCACGTGCACGCTTTCCTTGGACTCTTGTGACCAGTTAAACTCTCTGTGCAAAAAAAAAGAAAAACAAAAAAAACCCACAACTTGTGAGAGTTTCTGGAAGAAACAGCACAAAGTGGAGAATGCAGATGTCCAGGGAGCTTGCTCGGAAGGGGGTTCACAGGGCGACCCTGAGCCAGAAAGTCTCAGGAAAGGATGTCAGTGAATCCCTGCCAGGTGGCCGTGCGTGTGGACCTCACCCGGCTGGGATCCGTCGGGGTTGGGGGGGGGGGGGGATCCGTCAGACGGCCCCATACGTGTCCGGAAGGAAGAACTTCACCTGGCCTGTTCCTGACAATCGGGAGGGGGGATTTTGAGGTTTCCTTCACTGGAATCGCCGGCCGGGGCTGAGAGAGTGGCATGCAGGGCACCCTGGACAGCAACTCCCCGTCCGTGTGCATCTGACCCTCGAGATGAGCATTAACCTGTGTGGCCTCCGCCCGGCGGGGAAACATCAGAAATGCAGCCGAAGCCGTGGCTTTGTCAGGGAAACCCGTGGCCTTCGTCACATCAGCTCTGAGTGTGCTGATTAACCTTCTAAACGGGACGTCCCGCACAAGCACCTTGGGGGACACACGTGGGGGCCGATTCGCAATGAGAGCGGGAAGGAGAAACCCAAGGGCACAAGAAACGTGTTTCTGAAACATTTCCGTGGGTCACACTGCCATCGTGTGGCTGCGTGGGAAACCGACCTCCAGGGGCCGCCGGCGTCCCGTGCCCCCTGCTGACCCAGCCCCGAGCTCCGTCCCTGCAGGGGACACGCGGGCGCACCCGGTCCCCACGTGAACCGTGAGAGGAGGAAACACATCTGCACCATTCGTTCGTGGACGGCTGTGGCAACGGCAAAGTGTGGCCTGTATGTTGTGCGTCCAGGAAGGCTGTGTTTTAGAACGCACGCATCCTAGGAGATGCATTCCGGAACATCCTGAGCCGTCGAAATAATTTCCAGACGGCTCAGGAGAAGACGCACGTGTCCTGAGATGCATGGGCGCCCACGTCTCACGCGTGCGCGTGGACCCGTCTGTGTGCGGAAGGAAGGGGCATAGCTTAGACGCAGACGCACGCACTTGACATAAATTGACTGATTGATAATGGATGGATACAGGCGAGAGACAGAGGCACGGAGGGAGGGGAGAGGGAGGAAGGAGGGAGGAGACGGGGGAGAGAGGAGAGGGGGAGGGAGGGGGAGGGAGGGGGAGGGAGGGGGACCTTCTACCTTCTGTCTGAACCCTCAGGACCCTGGACCCCTCTTCCCCGCTGCAGGGTCTCCCTGTCCCGTCTCCGTGTCTGTCTCCCTCCCTGTCCCGTCTCCCTGCTCCAAGGACAAGGCTCCAGCACAAGCAATGTGTCCCAGGACGAGGGTTCAGGACCCCATTCGTGCACACGGACACTCAGAACTCCCCCGCCGTCCTCGGGAGCCCGCCCTCCCCACCTTCCCCGTGATCCCCAGAGCCTCAGCAATGACCTGATGCTCCGCGACGGAAGCCAGACACAGAAGGTCCCGTCGCCCGTGACCACGTCCGTGTGAAAAGTACAAAACAGGCACATCCATGGGGACAGGGAGGCTCGTGGGGGCTGGAGCAGTGCGTGGGGTCGGCTGAGAGTTACCCCCGAGGAGGGGGGTTCGTGCCTCAGTTTTCCCGCCACCAGGTCCCCTCACCTCTCAGCGCAAAGGCTCAACGGGCACCACACTCCAGGATCTAGGCCCACGTCTTCCGAGCCGCTCAGAAGGTGGGGACACCGCTGGGCACCTCCCACATCTGCTTGCGTCCACCCTTTCCGTGAAATCTGAGCTCCTCTCCGGGCCTGCGGGGTCCCCGCCATCTGGTCTCTGATGCCCTTCGGTTCTCAGAAGGCACCTTCTCTTTCCCAGAGCATCCTCTTTGCACATGCTGATCCCTCTGCCTCATTTGCTTTTCCCTGCGCTTGGCTGGTTCCTCCTGGCGCATTAGGTGTTGGCCTATATGTCGTTCCCCCTTCGTGGGCACCTCCGTGACCAGCCCACGACCGCATCTCTGTTCTTACCCCTGCCACACCCTGTGAGGCTGTTTTTGCTGGGAACTCCCCACAGTTCCCAGAAGTTATATATTATTTCGTTTGTCTATCACTTTCTGCCTCGTCCCTAATGACACTCGACAAGCATTTGCAAAGCTGAACTCGGCACGGCCGTGAGACCACAGTGGGAGGGAGGAAAGCTTTTCCTGGGCCGATTCCCCAGGCCCCGTCCCAATGCCAGAACTGCTCACAGCCTCTGTTTTCGTCCCTTGCGTCAGAGGCCACACACGTGATAAATCCTTCGCCGGCTCCGTAGCCTGCAGGGCCGGCCCCTCACGCATCACGGTCGGCGGCCACCTCCATGGTGTGGCTCCGGGGACCAGGAACACCGCCCCCCGCCCGCCACATCCAGAAATACCGCTCCCCCCGAGCAGCCCACAGGGGCCCGAAAACCTGTGCTTTCTTCTTCGGGGAAGAAATTAGAGGCAGGTGTCAAAACACACGTCTTGCCCGGATGACAAAACACATCAGACGTGGGCCGGCCACTAATGCCTTTGCCTGCAGTGAGCTTATCAGGATTCCCAGCAGGGCCTGGGGGGCTGAACAGGAAGGTTCCCGGGGGCCCCAAGAAGCGGGAGAGGAGGGACACCCCACAGGACACAGGCTCGGGTGTGCAGAGCCCAGGTGCCCCCTCGGGCCTCCGGCTCGGGACCCCCCAGCCTGACCTTCCGGTGCAGCCAGAAGGGCCGCGTCTGCCCCACTGTGACGTGATTGCCCCACAGAGACCCCCAGGCCTGGCCTGGTGCTCCCAACGTTTGAAGCAAACACCTACAAGAGGCACACAGCCCGTATCCATCGGGGCCGACAGTACGGAAGCAACAGGTGGGGACAACCTTAGCGCACATCCTGGGGACCTCGCTGCTTGGGGCAAAACCATCGTGTCAGAGACCCGCATCTCAGTAGAAACCACCGTGAGGTCTCCACGGATCGAGGGCCTTGGGGGCCGAGCCAAAGAGCAAAGGCCACCGAGAGACCAACGAGGGTGTTTGTACGTTTCCAGGGTCGGGGGAGGCCTTGCAACCTCCAAGGGCAGGAACTTACACTTTGCTAAATCTGACCCACGGATGTCAGGACATCACAAGGTGAATGACAAACTGGGAACGTTTCGCTCCAAAACTCTCGGTAGTCGACCCGTAAAGCGGCAACACGGGCCAGAAGACACACGTGGATGTTTCGCTAAAAAGGGACATTGGGACCTCACGGGGGATCACAAAAAATGCAAAATAAAGCAAAAACCGAACCGTAATGTGGGCTCAATCATGTCCCCCAGTAAGATACGTTGAAGTCCTGTGAATGGAACCTGATTTGCCAACAGGGTCTTTGTAGATGGAGTCAAGTTCAGATGCGATCATCCTCACCAAGGGTGGCCCGGAGTCCAATGACAGGTGTCCTTGTGAGACAGAACAGGAGACACGGACACAGAGAAGAAGCCATGTGAAGAAGGAGGCAGAGACGGGAGGGACGAGGCCACTAGCCCAGGGATGCCTGGAGCCCCAGAAGCTGGAAGAGGCAGGAAGGACCCTCCCCTGGAGCCTCTGGAGGGAGCGGGGCCCTGTCCCGCCTGGAACTGAGCAGCCCAACCTGCCTGGATCTTGGCGGCCCTGCCCCGTCTCGATCTCAGTGGTCCTGTCCCCCCTCCCCACCCCCCGGATCTCACTGATCCTGCCCCAGTGGGATCTCAGCAGCCCTGCCCTGCCTGGATCTCAGGGGCCCTGCCCTGCCTGGATCTCAGTGGCCCTGCCCTGCCTGGATCTCAGCGGTCCTGCCCCTCCTGGATCTCAGCGACCCTGCCCCTCCTGGATCTCAGTGGTCCTGTCCCCCCTGGATCTCAGCAGCCCTGCCTGGATCTCAGCAGTCCTGCCCTGCCTGGATCTCAGCAGCCTTTCCCTGCCTGGATCTCAGCAGTCCTGCCCTGCCTGGATCTCAGTGGTCCTGCTCCTCCTGGATCTCAGTGGCCCTGCCCTGCCTGGATCTCACTGGTCCTCCCCTGCCCGGATCTCAGTGGTCGTGCTGCTCCTGGATCTCAGTGGTCCTGCCCTGCCTGGATCTCAGTGGCCCTGCCCTGCCTGGATCCAATGGTCCTGCCCATCTTAGGTCTCAGTGGCCCTGCCCCTCCTGGATCTCAGCGGTCCTGCCCTGCCTGGATCTCAGTGGCCCTGCCCTGCCTGGATCTCAGGGATCCTGCCCTGCCTGGATCTCAGCGGCCCTGCCCTGTCTGGATCTCAGTGGCCCTGCCCTGCCTGGATCTCAGTGGCCCTGCCGAGATCTCAGCGGTCCTGCCCTGCCTGGATCTCAGGGGTCCTGCTCCTCGTGGATCTCAGCAGCCCTACCCCATCTGGATCTCAGGGTCCCTGTCCTGCCTGGATCTCAGTGGTCCTGTCCCCCCTGGATCTCAGCAGCCCTGCCTGGATCTCAGCAGCCCTGCCATTCCTGGATCTCAGTGGCCCTGCCCTGCCTGGATCTCACTAGCCCTGCCCTGCCTGGATCTCAGGGGTCCTGCCCTGACTGGATCTCAGTGGCCCTGCCCTGCCTCGATCTCAGTGGTCCTGCCCCGCCTGGATCTCAGGGGTCCTGCCCCACCTGGATCTCAGGGGCCCTGCCCTGCCTGGATCTCAGCAGCCCTGCCCTGCCTGGATCTCAGGGGTCCTGCCCTGACTGGATCTCAGTGGTCCTGCCCCGCCTCGATCTCAGTGGTCCTGCCCCGCCTGGATCTCAAGGGTCCTGCCCCACCTGGATCTCAGGGGCCCTGCCCTGCCTGGATCTCAGTGGCCCTCCCCTGCCTGGATCTCAGGGGTCCTGCTCCTGGTGGATCTCAGCAGCCCTGCCCCGCCTGGATCTCAGAGACCCTGCCCTGCCTGGATCTCAGGGGTCCTGCTCCTCGTGGATCTCAGCAGCCCTGCCCCGCCCGGATCTCAGCAGCCCTGCCCCTCCTGGATCGCAGAGGCCCTCCCCTGCCTGGATCTCAGGGGTCCTGCCCTTGGATCTCAGCAGCCCTTCCCTGCCTGGATCTCAGTGGCCCTTCCCTGCCTAGATCTCAGAGGCCCTGCCCTGCCTAGATCTCAGTGGTCCTGCCCCTCCTGGATCTCAGCGGCCCTGCCCCTCCTGGATCTCAGAGGTCCTGCCCTGCCTGGATCTCAGAGACCCTGCCCTGCCTGGATCTCAGGGGTCCTGCTCCTCGTGGATCTCAGCAGCCCTTCCCTGCCTGGATCTCAGGGGTCCTACCCTGCCTGGATCTCAGTGGTCCTACCCTGCCTGGATCTCAGGGGTCCTGCCCCACCTGGGTCTCAGGGGCCCTGCCCCTCCTGGATCTCACACTCTGGTCTGCAGCTAGAGAGGATGAATCTGCGCGTTAAGCCTCCCTGTCTGTAGTCCTTTGTTGCAGCTGCCCCAGAATCTCATACAGACCCCATTTCCACGTTGGCTGGCATTCGGGGAACTGATAAGGCCGCTGGGGGGACGGCTGTGCAGGGAATCAGGCAGTACAGCCTTCTGGGAAACCAATTCGGTGCTGGTGGCCAAAGGCTTGCAAACTTTGTCCAGGCCCATGCTTCCAGGAATCGCTCCCAAAGTCGTAAATCAGAGCTGTGCCCAGGGACCCCTGCGTGTGCACCCTCCTTCTGAGAAATTTACCGTGTTTAATCTGGAAACCAGCGAAATGCCGCCCGTCCAGGAAGCCGTTGGATCAGCCCGCGAGGAGCAACACCGTGAAAACTTTACTTCGCAAACTGTCTGCAGAGATTTTCAGCAGCAAGGAGAGTGTGCACTGTACGGTTTGAGTGGGGAAAACTCCGGATGTAAAACTATTTGCTCACCTGCGTATATGGGGGGGGCGGGGGAGGGGAGGAAACTGGGGGGCGGGGGGGGGATCGACTTTGTGGGAGGAAACAGCAGATTCCGTATCCGAGACCCCCTCTAGGTGCTGGGGTGAGTTGCGCCCTTACGTGTTTCAAGATTGCCTCGTTTTTTGTTTTTAGTTTTCCCCCTGGATTGATTTCCAGAATTTTCTGCAAGGACCCTGCCCAGATTGTTTCTGCGATCAGAGGGGAGCACCTCGTTAGTTTTGAAACCCAAGAGCCTCTTTCCGTCTTTGTGGGGACAGCAGCGAGACCTCCCGCACCACGCGGGACCCCATTTCGGGGGCGCCCGTGAGCAGACGTGGACCCCCTTCAGAGCCCCTGCGGGAAGAAAGCCCGGCCCCCTCTGCTGGGACCTGGCGTCTCGTCCTGGGTCACCCAGATGGACCGGCGTGAGGCAGCTCCCCGCACACAATGACCCACTTGTCATGCCTCACACGCAGCAGGTGCCAAGGCCCCCTGTGGGACCCCAGGCCACCCGCCTCTCTGGCCGCCCGATGTCCACACCGCTGACTCACAGGTAAGGGGCCCTGCCTTGAGCTTTGTCGGCACCCACAGGGCCCCCACCTGGCAGCTGCAGACACACGTTTCGGGAAGCCTGAAGCGTCCTGGGTGTGGAGGTGGCCTGTGCGGATGTGGGCGTATGCCGGCTGAGGTTGCCCTGACCCACGGGAAGCAGACTGTTTTCCTTAGCACGGCCCTGTGATGTGGGAGGCCGGCTGCGCCCTGGGGCCTCGGCGATATGTGCCCAAAACCGAGATCTCCCCGTCGGCCTGAACCTCCCAGACCACGGACTCTGGCTGTCAGGAACGTGGCCATTAGCAGGATTTACCATGTTTGCCGGGCTGCGTCTAGGGCGGGCCAGCTGTGTGTCCGGGCCGCGTGGTGTTCCTGGCGGGCCCCGGAGCTGTGGTGGCCACGGGGAGCCCTCAGCCGTCTCCTGGTTGGGCGTTCGAGGCCCTTCTTATGTCTCCTCCTCTGCCGGCCCCCCTGACTGGCCGTGAGACGCTCAGATGTGAAAGGAAGTGCATTTGAACTCGGCTGTGGTGGTATTGATCCGTTTCCTCCCCAAAGCAGCCACCGGGTCCACTCTGGGGTGGACGAAGGTACCCAGAAAGGAGGGTTTATTCCAGCTTCACCGAACTCACTCCGTGGGGTGGGGGTGGGGGCCTCTTGTCTGTGCCAAGGGCTCAGTATTCAGCGGACCACCCGATCCTGGATCGATGGTGTGGGGCTCTGCCGGGATGTAGGCACCCGGGCTCTCGGGACATTTGGGGGCTTGTACTCACTTCCGCCTGCCGGGAAACAGGATTCGTGTGCCTCCCACTGTTTGCAATGACTTCCGGCCCCCCTCCCCCGCCAGTGTCTCCCCAAAACCTGGATTATGAGGAAGAACATACACGCACGTTCACAGGACCGTGTGTTCAAGGCCTAGAGCTGGGAGCACACGACGTGCGGCCGTGTCTGAGGACAGAGTCAACGGCGAGCTCGTCACACAAGCGAGCGTGGACGTCAGGAGGCTACGAGATACCATCCCTGTCCCACGAAGACGGCAAGCTCAGAAACCAGAGAGGAAGCATGGCCAAGGATGTGCAGACGTGGTCGGTGGCACGTGATGCGGATCAGCCGCATGGAAAACACACCAGGAGGGAAAAAATCACACATTGGCTTAAGCCATCATCCACCCTTTCTTGTCCGGAATCGCCCCCCAAATCGTCGAAAGCGGGGACTGGAAGAGACACTTGCACACCCCTGTTCATAGACAGGACGTTCAGTCTCTACTAAGAGGCAAAGACAGCCCCAAAAGTCGACGGAGGGATGGAGGCATCAGGAAAATGTGGCCCGTGCACACCGCAGACTATTACGCAGCCTTGAAAAGGAAGGACTTCTGCACCTGCTATGATGTGGGTAGACCTTGGGGACGTGATGTTCGGTGACATAACGAGACACAGAAGGACAGATCCTGTGTGATCCCACGTATACAGGGTCCATAGAGCAGGCGTTGGACACAGAGAACAGACAGTGGAGCCAGGGGCTGGGACGGGAGCCAGCGTCTCATGGGGACACAGCTTCAGCCTGGGGAGGGGACAGTTCTGGACACGAAGGCGGGAAGCTGGCAAAGCAGCGTCAATGTCCTTCATGCGCCTGAGCTGTGCCCATAAAAGCCATTAACTCAGAAAATGTTACGCGATGTGTGTTTTCCCACAATGCATGAGCAGGGCATGCACGGCGAACGTTGGCTGAGCGGCCACAAGTAAAGGCGGGGTACGGTGCTCCCTTCAACGCATCCCGATAATTAGTTCCAGCCGGATGCTTGCATAACTCAGAACCGAGGTATCTGTTCTCAGATCTCCGTGAATCAGAGCTACCTAGGGTGTTCGGATGCCGAGTTACAACATAATTAGAGAAAATTGGTGGCTCTTTTCATCCGTATCTGGTCTCCAAAGACCTACATCCCCCGAGGTCAAGGTTAACGTCCACAGGCTTCGGGCTCTGTTCTAATGGGGTTCCGGAAAGGGGGCCAAGGCTCGATGAACAAAGTAGGCACGATGTGTTTGTAACACTTGGATTTTTTTTTTTAATGCGATGAGGGAGATTTAATTCCTCTTAATTACATGCTTTGTGAAAGCCCGTCCCTAAACTCGCTGAACCATTCAGAGGAAGACAAGAAGCACGGGGTAGACTTTTATTCTTGCTTGTAATTAACTCAAGATAAAATAAAGTAAGCCAGACCAGAAACCTCGCACAAGGTCAGAAAGCCTCCCACACAGGTCAACACACACGTGACCACAGAGAAGTATGCACGCGGCCCGGAATGGTTCTGATGCGTCTAGACACGCGAGGGGGCGGGAACGACGGGTAAGTTCATTTCAGAAATGGGGAAACCCCCACCAATTACGACCGACCGCTGAGAAAGGGAACTCTCCGGGGAAAGCAATTTTTTTATTATAACACTCTACTGCAGTTCAAAAAGAAAAGTACAATAGAAATCCCCTGTCGGGGCATCTGGGTGGCTCAGTCGGTTAAGCGCCTGAGTTCGGCTCAGGTCATGATGTCACAGTTCGTGGGTTCGAGCCCCATGTCGGGCTCTGTGGTGACAGCTCGGAGCCTGGAGCCTGCTTCGGGTTCTGTGTCTCCCTCTCTCTCTCTGCCCCTCCCCGCTCGCACTCTGTCTCTCCCTCCCAAAAATAAAAAAAAAATTTTTTTTATATCTTTTTTTTTAATTTTTTTTAACGTTTATTTATTTTTGGGACAGAGAGAGACAGAGCATGAACGGGAGAGGGGCAGAGAGAGAGGGAGACACAGAATCGAAGCAGGCTCCAGGCTCTGAGCCATCAGCCCAGAGCCTGACGCGGGGCTCGAACTCACGGACCGTGAGATCGTGACCTGAGCTGAAGTCGGATGCTTAACCGACTGAGCCACCCAGGCGCCCCTAAAAAAATGTTAAGAAAGGAGTTACGTCATCAGTGATGTGCTCAGGGCTAACCTGGGGGGACAGTGCTTCCCCCCCTCCCCCGGCCATAAGTGATTAAAGAGATATACTCAGTCCTGGAGACCTGAAGTTAAGGACTTCACGCTCCACACCTCCAACCCCGGGGCAGAGAGAGAGGAAGGCACAGGGGTCGCTGGTCTTGAGGAGCACGGATTCGGGACGCTGTCCCTCCAGTCCCGTGCCCGTGGACAGGTCGGCTGGACCTGCACAGAGCCTGGATCGACTGCACCCTGTTTACCGATAACTCTATTTTCACGCCTGTATCATTCCCCTTCCGGACGTGGACCGTCGAATTTCAGGGGAGAATTCACTTTACCGCTAAACCCATAGATCAGACAGGAGACTCCTCATCCGTGCTCATGACAGTGACGGACAAAAGCTAAATCTGGACTTGGAAGGACCCACTTTGCCTGAACCCTCAAGGTCGTGAAGCAGAGAGAGCCCCACGGGCCTCCCCTGGCGCCCGGCCGACTCGGGAACGAGAACACCCATCCTGAGTGGCCTCTGTGCACCTGCTACGTCTCCTGCAAGGTGACGATGGTTCTCCTCCCCCCGCGTGGCATTCCTGCCTCCATCCAATGCACCGCCTGCTAAGGAGCTTCAGGACCCAAGCTGATGCGTCCGTGAGCCTGCTCACAGCACGAGACCTCCGGCCACCCCCTCCCGTCGTCAGCACGGAGACCCCCCAGCAACCTGCGCCCACAGCCCGCGTCTCTGTGCAACCAGCTCGCGGCCCGGGAGCTGGGGGGGGGGGGGGTGTCCACAGCCCCACACGCTGCTCCCTTAAACACACTTTTACGGCCTGATAAACTAACAGCGTGTTTCTAATACCTCATGGACGCGGGAAGCTGCACACATTTATTGGTGCGGGGGAGGCTCATAACAGAAGGTTTACGGGCACCAGAGGACAAATCAGGATGTGTAGCTGGTGTGCACCCGTACGGACTTTCATGCACACAGCAGACTGGGGGGCACGATTCTATCTGATTGTGCGGCCGTGACGCCGTCTGACGTTAAGAGCGGGGCCGTTTGTGATGTCTCCGCTGTAATGTCTCCCCCGAGACGGGGTGGGAAGTGTATCTGCGGGAGAAACACCCTGGGGCTGGTCTGGGGTCCTCAGCCCGGCAGAGGGAGTGCTTGTGATCCCGGTTTATGGGGAAGGGTCACGAAGGACGAGGCGTTATGCACTGAGGGGGCGGGTCACCGGGTCATGACAGTGGACCCCCGTGGGGGATTCGTGTCCTTCTAGACGAGGCTGCAGAGACCCCCGGCCCCTCCCACCCCGAGACGACAGCCGGATGGGAGGCGGGAAGCAGGGGTGTCCGGACCCCGAATCTGCAGGTGCCTTGACTTGGATGGATTTCACCTCCGGAACCGTGAGAAGTAACTGCGCGCTATTTGTAAGCCTCCAGCCTGTGCCGTTCCGTCACATCAGCCCCGACGGACAAGGACCCCTTCATGGGAGCAGCTTCCTCAGCTCAGGGCTTACAGCTGACGGATCGGAGTTTTCCCGGGAACCCTCAGAGACACAGCTGAGACGCCAGGACCACAAGCGGGTGGGGCAGGCCGAATCAGGCCCCGGATGCCCACATCCTGACCCTTGTGACCTGCACACAAGACTTCATGTGCCAAAGAATCTGCAGATGCGACCAAGGGTCTTGACGTGACATCCTCCGGGATCAGGGTGGCCCTGAATCCAACGACAGGTGTCCTTACAAGACACAGCACAGGAGAAACAGAGGAGAAGCCACGTGAAGACAGAGGCAGAGACAGGATGGAGGCGGCCACAAGCCCAGGGACACCTGGAGACCCAGAAGCTGGAGGAGGCAGGAAGGACCCTGCCCTGGAGCCTCTGGAGGGAACACAGCCCTGCCTCCCCTGGATCTCAGTGGTCCTGTCCCTCCTGGATCTCAGCAGTCCTGCCCTTCCTGGATCTCAGAGGCCCTGACCTGCCTGGATCTCAGAGGCCCTGCCCTGCCTGGATCTCAGTGGCCCTGCCCTGCCTGGATCTCAGCAGCCTTGCCCTGCCTGGATCTCAGTGGTCCTTCCCTGCCTGGATTTCAGTGGTCCTGCCTCTCCTGGATCTCAGTGGTCCTGCCCACCTGGATCTCAGTGGTTCTGCCCCTTCTGGATCTCAGCGGCCCTGCCCTGCATGAATCTCAGCGGCCCTGTCCTGCCTGGATCTCAGTGGCCCTGCCCTTCCTAGATCTCAGTCACCCTGCCCTTCCTAGATCTCAGTCACCCTGCCCTGCTTGGATCTCAGTGGCTCTGCCCTGCCTGGATGTCAGTGGTCCTGCCCTGCCTGGTCTCAGTGGCCCTGTCCCTCCTGGATCTCAGCAGCCCTGCCCATCCTGGATCTCAGCAGCCCTGCCCTTCCTGAATCTCAGTGGTCTTTCCCTGCCTGGATCTCAGTACCCCTGCCCTGCCTGGATCTCAGCGGCCCTGCCCTGCCTGGATCTCAGCATCCTTGCCCTGTATGGATCTCAGTGGCCCTGCCCTGCCTGGATCTCAGTGGTCCTACCCCTCCTGGATCTCAGTCGCCCTGCCCTGCTTGGATCTCAGTGGCTCTGCCCTGAGTGGATGTCAGTGGCCCTGCCCCTCCTGGATCTCAGTGGTCCTGCCTCTCCTGGATCTCAGTGGCCCTGCCCCTTCTGGATCTCAGCGGCCCTGCCCTGCATGAATCTCAGTGGCCCTGCTCTGCCTGGATCTCAGTGGCCCTGCCCCTCCTGGATCTCAGTGGTCCTTCCCTGCCTGGATCTCAGTGGTCCTGCCCCTCCTGGATGTCAGTGGCCCTGCCCTGCCCAGATCTCAGCAGCCCTGCCCCTCCTGGATCTCAGCGGCCCTGCCCTGCCTGGATCTCAGCAGCCCTGCCCCTCCTGGATCTCAGCAGTCCTGCTCATCCTGGATCTCAGCGGTCCTGCCCTGCCTGGATCTCAGCAGCCCCATCCTGCCTGGATCTCAACAGCCCTGCCCTGCCTGGATCTCAGGGGTCCTGCCCTGCCTGGATGTCAGTGGCCCTGCCCTGCCTGGATCTCAGTGATCCTGCCCCGCCTGGGTCGCAGTGGTCCTGCCCTGCCTGGATCTCAGTGGCCCTGCTCTGCCTGGATCTCAGCAGCCCTGCCCATCCTGGATCTTGGGGGTCCTGCTCCAGCAGCCCGGCCTGGACCTCAGACTTCTGGCGTCCAGAGCTGGGTGACAATAGGTTTCTGTGACTTCAGCCCCCATCCTGTGGTCATTTGTTGTAAAAACGTCAGGCATCTCGCACATGCTGTGTGACCCTGACTGAGCCCAGACAGCCTGTGCCCCTGACACAGTGCCCTCTGCCTTTGTAGGAAACAGCGTGCAGTCCGGCCTGCTTGAGAGCTCTCAGGGAGGTGGCTGACCCCCGAGGCCCGTGGGTCCCGTTCCTCCACACCCCTCGCCCTCGTCTGGGAAACATTAACAATCAGCTCAGGACTGTCACGGCACGGCTGGCCCAAGAGACAGCAGTGGCAGCTGCAGTTTCGTGGCCTGTGGGCTCCCGACGGTGTGGGGCCGAGCGGTCCACACCCCAGTCCAGGCCCCACACACGGTTGTTGGGTCAGCGTGGGCGTCTGTGCAACGTCCCTGTGCACGGCCCAGCCTCGGCTGGAAGCGGCCAGGCTCTCATCCTGAGAGACGGGCGTCCATGCTGGGTGCTGTCGCAGCCCTGTGCCCTGGGGGTCGTTTCTCTGCATCCGCCCATAAATGACCGGGTACATTTCCCCCCCTGGGTCCTGCTGGAACAGAGAGGGTGGGGACGACAGCTGGGGGGGCCACAGGGAGGGATCCGACGGCAGATTGCTGTTGGGAAGGACAGCTTCCTGTGGACCAGAAGAGAACGAAACCCCCGGGGGCCGCGGCCCGCCTCGAGGGCTCCCCCCGACGGTCCCCCTCCAAGGGATGGTTCTCTGGGGACACAGGGCCTGTGTTCTGTTTCCTGGGGTCTGAGTTGTTCTGGGACCAACCCCTGTCTTGCAGGGTGTGGGGCTGTGGTCATTCCCAACACACAGCTGCTTGGCCCCGCATCTGTCAGGGTTTCTCACACGTGGATCCCTGGCGTGCTGGGTCTGGACGGTGGCTCGGGCCCCTTTGCAGGGAAGACACCCCCAGGTGGGTTTTTCCGGGGTGCTTTCTCCCTTTCTGTGCCCACCTCCACAGTCTGCCCAAACGTGTTGACGGCCGCACTCGACACACGCCTTTGGCCCTTTCCACGCTCTGAGTGGTCCCCTTCCCGACCTGCATGCCCTGGAATCTGCACTTTGGGCAGGTCTGTCCCGGCCACTTTGCCACGGACACTGGGGCTGTCCCACTGGGCCACACAACCCGGCCGGAAGACGCACGTGTGTTGCGTCTGGAGCCACAGCGAGATCCCACGGTCGTGGCCACCGGTGGGCCGGCCCCGCAAACACAGCCCGGGAGTGGAGGCTGGCGGCCGACCCTGGGTCACCTGCTGGCTTGTCGCACTCTGACCAGGAGGTGGCACGGTGTATTACGGGCCGTTTCCCCGTAACCAGCAGCACCCGGAGACGTCACCGCTCACAACAGCCGGTCCTCGGCCGGGCCACCCCGCCGGCTGGCCCCAGCTGACCCCGCCCTATTTATAGCTGGCATCTCCCAGCAACCGCACAAACACGGGGCCAGAACAGCTGAGAGGCAGAGGCGAGGCCCCAAGGTCTTAGATGCACAGATCTGCTTTCCGCACATGGGCCCAGAACAGACCCCCGCCCGGGGCGTGCGGGGTCCCCCGCTCTGGACCCACCGGCCAGCTCGGGGCAGCTGGGTTCTGTGACTCTCTGGGAGGGTGGGTCCAGTTCCTTTGGAAGGTGCCACATTCCCCGAGGCTGAGGTCAAGGCCAGCGGGGTGCAGGCAGGTCAGGAGGGCATGGTGTGGGTGGGGCCCCGGCCTCCCCCGCTGCGTTAGGCTCTGAGTGCCTTTAAAGGCACTGACCTGTCCCCTCTGCAAGGAGGCCATCAAGGCCCCAAGACTGGCATTCCTGCTGGCAGCTGACCCGGCCTGTCCCCACATTGGGCCCCTGGGGGTGTGTGTGTGAGTGACATGTTTCCCCAGGTGGGTCACCTCAGCTCCCCTCCTCCGATGGCACTTACAGCCGCCCACGGGCTTTCACATTCAGAAAGCGTCCCAGCCTGAGACGCCCTGCCAGCCCGAAAGCCTCATGAAAGCAAGACCTTTGGAATTTCGGGCGGGGGCCGCCTGGGACACAACACATGTCACAGCTGTCCCCGGCCGCTGCGTCTGCTGTTTTTATTTCGGCTCCCGGATGCCTGGACACCCAAACCCACGGGGTCGCAGGAACCCACCCGGAATTCCTTCCACCCAGGCTATTTCGCACCTCATGGTAAAAGGCATTTCACACTCAGGGGAATGAGCAAATTCCTGGCTCCTTCTCAAATGGCAAAAGGGAAGTGATGTGGCCCATTGGCCAGGCCGTCCTGGGGTCTCTCCTCTCTTCGTGCCGACACCCAGCCCGCCAGCGAAGTCGGGGCGCTGTGTCTGAGGAACGCGCCCCGAGTGCAGCCGTGTCCTGCCCCGGGTCCCCACCCGGGTGCGCACGGCCCTGCCTGTGGCCCCGGGCTCTCGGGTCACGCTCCCCTCAGCTGTCCATCCTCACCGGGGGCCCGAGGCACAAGGAGCCAGCCTGCTCTCAAGAGTCCTCCCCGGTCCCGAGAGCCGAGCAGGGGAAGAGACCCAAGTGTCCACGGACGGACTGATGGACACACGAAACGTGATGCACGCACCCAGGGCAATGTGACTCAGCCATGAAAAGGCACAGAGCTCTGACACCTGCTACTCCATGAACGGACCCTGAGAGTATGACGCCCGGTGACAGAAGCAGACACACGAGGCCCCGTCGTGAGCGATCCCGCTGTTCAATCTAAAAGGACCGGTGTCATGTTGTGCGAATTGCTTCTCACTAAGAAGAAGTAAGTTAAACATGCCAAACAGAAACGCCCCGGGGCCCCCATGTCACACGGAGAAGCAGCCCAGGCCCGTAGCTGCCCTGCAAGGCCACCCGCTCTGCCTCCAGCCCTGGACTCACCCCACAGGGCCTGTGCTGCTACTGGACTCTGCACCCGCGGCTGCACGCTTCCTCCTGGGGGGCACGCGGCTCCCACCCTCAGACCCTGCAGGGCCCTGCTCCGACCCACATGTGCTCACACCACCTTGGAACCCCGGTATCTGCTTGGTTTTCTTTCTGCCGGTGCATGGACAGATGACTGACAGACAGATCAATAGACAGGTAGATAGTGGATGGAGGGATGGATGGATGGGTAGAAGGTTGGTAAATAAATAGGTGATAGGCACATGATAGATAGACGATAGATAGATAGATAGATAGATAGATATGATGGATGGATGGATAGATAGATACACAGATAGATAGATACATAGATAGATAGATACATAGACACATAGATACATAGATACATAGATATGATGGGTGGATGGATGGGTGGATAGATACACAGATAGATAGATACATAGATACATAGATATGATGGATGGAGGGATAGATAGATACACAGATAGATACATAGATAGATAGATAGATAGATAGATACATAGACACATAGATACATAGATATAGAGATAGATACATAGATATATAGATACATAGATACATAGAAACATAGATGTGATGGGTGGATAGATATATAGATACATAGATACATAGATATAGAGATAGATACATAGATACATAGATACATAGATACATAGATAGATATGATGGATGGATAGATACATAGATACATAGATGATAGATAGATGATTGATAGATAGATACGTAGATACATAGATATGATGGATGGATGGATAGATAGATACACAGATGATAGATAGATACATAGATAGATACATAGCTACATAGATAGATATGATGAATGAATCGATAGATAGATAGATAGGAGATAAATCGATGACAGAGGGATGGTGATGACTGACAGATCAGTAGATAGATTATACATGGATAGGTAAGTAGTTGATAGATAAATGGATAGATCCACGATAGAAGGACGGGGAATAGATACAGACACACATTACTGACAGGTGGACAGACGAGTGGGTGGATGGATGGACACACAGATGATAGCTTAATAGCTGACTGACAGACGGATAGAGACATCGACCTCACTGATGCCTGGGGGGATAGATAACAGATGGATAGATGGGTGCCTGTCTGACCCCGACAGCCCACAGCTTGGACAATTGGGTCGGAACCACTGCCCAGCTTTCAGAGCTTTGACCCAGAGCCCCCTAGCTGAGAGCCCCTCCCTCTGGAATCTCCTTGGATGAGCAGGTCCAAAGTGGGAGAGAGAGAGAGGGAGAGAGAGAGAGACATCCTCGCAGGACAGAACTGTCAGCCCCGGGCGAAGGTGGGGAGGTGGGGACGAGGCAGGAAATGTCACCCTGGGCACCCACAGAGACACACACGGACACAGGTAAACAGACCCTCAGCCCTGCTGACAGGGAGGAGGCAGAGAGGCCACCCACCAGCCCAGAAGGTCACGTCCCAGCTGTTCCCCTGACCACAGCTGCTGGCTCCCGATCCCTGGCCATCGCCCCCCGGGGCAGCAGCCCAGCACAAAGAATGTCTGTGGGGGCACAATCCAGACGCACCTGGCTGGGGCCGGGTCCCAGCTCACGCGTCTGGACTGGACGGTTGCAGGGGCGGGGCCTGCAGGGTCTAGGGGCTCGTGTCTGCGCGGGTCCCGCCGAGGGCTTGGCCTGGAGCCGTGTGGCGAGGCTGGGCCTCCGTGCAGGTCGGGGCACAGGACGCGAACCCTAAAAACAGGTCACTGATGCCCAGCGGGGGGCCAGGACACGTTGCAAGGTCCCAGCCACGACCGCCATTTCCCTCGGGCCCACGGGGTGGCGCTGACCCGCCCTCCCCCTCCCCCACCCCCCAGCCGCCCCACGCTTACAATGCTGTTTCCTTATGCGTGTTTTTGCACAGTTGTGGCAAGTGAGTCTTACTGTGTGGTCCCGTGTAGTCAACGCTCAGTGTGACTGTCAACAGACGTTCCAGTGTCAACCACCCACCCCACCCAGAAACCAGGGGGGGTCTGTCCTGGAATTTCTCCGTCTCTCCGGGAAAACCGAACGGTAGCAAGAGTCTGGGGAAGGTTGTCCAGGCTCAGAAAGGCAACGTACCCCTCAGGGTCTGCCTCCCTCCGGGCAGGACATTTGCACGGAGTAGAGCCAGGTGCCTGAACCGCGGCGTGAGCCCGGGCGGAATGAACAAGGACCACGGTCTAGGGCGTCTCCCAGAATCTGTGGACGTCCTTCCAAGCGCCATGATTTTGCCCACGGCGGCTCTGAGCTCACTCGTCCAGCATTTTAACCAGCAGGCGAACGGACGCTGCTCTGTAGACAGACGACCACGTGATGAGGTGTACCCGGGGGCTCATGAGGACGCAGGGTCTGATTCTGGGCCGGTTGGGGGCTCAGTGACAGGAAGACAGGACACGGCGTTCACGGCCAGGGTTGAGGGGCAACCACGCAGGAGGGTATCCCCCCCAGTGGCGTTGCCCGTGGACTGGAGACTCCCCACCGCCCGCCCACACCTGCTGCTAAGGCCTTCCCGACAAACCCCTGTAGTGGATGCCAGGAGCCTCCCCGGGGGCCATCAGGGTGATGGCTTTTCCTGGACACACACCCTTTCTACAACCCTTCAACCGCTTGCTGACAAGCGAATCCCCCGCCACCAAAAATAAGGAGTAAATAAAACCACACTGACTTCCCCTCTAGCCTTCTTTGTCTGGTTTTTTGATCCTCACATCCTAGAGAAAAGATCCTCTTGGAATCTTCTGGAACTGACTGAAAGGCACGCTCGTCTTCATCTAGTGAGCTCACTGGCCCTGTGGCCATTCTGCGTGGGGTGCCCTGCTTTGTCGGGTCTCAGGACCATCTCTACGACCCCAGCGCGGACACACACAGAGCCCCTTTATCCACCAGAGCCGAGAAAGACAGTGTCAAGGAAGCTGCCGTTCCAGTACGGGATGTTGGGAGAACAAAGTGACGGGCCCGTAATGTCACACGGTCGTCCGTGGGTCCTTAACACTAAGACCACCTGCGTCTCGTATCGTGACGAAAACGCGTCCAGAACAAACACCCGTGTGACAGTTTTATACATCTTTCGCATTTGATTTATACGTCTTTGATTGAACGCACTGTGGCCAGGGGTACTCAGCACATTTCTGGGTATGAACTCTGGGTCTGTGGCACTTTTCCACAGCCAACAAGGGGGTCCGTCCGGATGCCTGAGATGCACCTGGCAGTCAGGTACGTGCCCCTGGCTCCCCAGGGCTGTGGGACCCTCTCAGGTACGTGCACCTGGCTCCCCAGGGCTGTGGGACCCTCTCAGGTACGTGAACCTGGATCCCAGAGCTGTGGGACCCTCTCAGGTACATTCACCTGACTCCCCAGGGCTGTGCGACCCTCTCAGGTACATGCACCTGACTCTCCAGGGCTGTGGGACCCTCTCAGGTATGTGAACCTGGATCCCAGAGCTGTGGGACCCTCTCAGGTACATGCACCTGACTCCCCAGAGCTGTGGGACCCTCTCAGGTACATGCACCTGACTCCCCAGGGCTGTGCGACCCTCTCAGGTACATGCACCTGGTTCCCAGAGCTGTGGGACCCTCTCAGGTACATGCACCTGACTCCCCAGGGCTGTGGGACCCTCTCAGGTATGTGCCTCTGGCTCCCCAGGGCTGTGGGACCCTCTCAAGTACGTGCACCTGACTCCCCAGGGCTGTGGGTCCCTCTCAGGTACGTGAACCTGACTCCCCAGGGCTGTGCGACCCTCTCAGGTACATGCACCTGGTTCCCAGAGCTGTGGGACCCTCTCAGGTACATGCACCTGACTCCCCAGGGCTGTGGGACCCTCTCAGGTATGTGCCTCTGGCTCCCCAGGGCTGTGGGACCCTCTCAAGTACGTGCACCTGACTCCCCAGGGCTGTGGGTCCCTCTCAGGTACGTGAACCTGGATCCCAGAGCTGTGGGACCCTCTCAGGTACGTGAACCTGGATCCCAGAGCTGTGGGACCCTCTCAGGTACATGCACCTGACTCCCCAAGGCTGTGCGACCCTCTCAGGTACATGCACCTGGTTCCCAGAGCTGTGGGACCCTCTCAGGTACATGCACCTGACTCCCCAGGGCTGTGGGACCCTCTCAGGTACGTGCACCTGACTCCCCAGGGCTGTGGGACCGTCTCAGGTACGTGAACCTGGATTCCAGAGCTGTGGGACCCTCTCAGGTACGTGGAGAGCCTGAAGAGCCTCGCTCGGACGTGAGCCGGTAACCAAAACAACTGAAAGCAGGTGTTGAAACAAATTCTCGTACACACATGTGTACGTATATTCATGGATATCTCAACATAGATTTTTTTTACAAAATCGATTCATGTTATTTGCCATATGGATTTCACCTCGATTCACAGGAATGAAAGGAATGAAAGGAAAGCTGGCAAGTCGACCCCACGTCTCACGGCTAACGGAGCCGGGAACCCGCGACCTAACGGGGTTTGTACGTGTCCTGAGGACCCCGGGGGTCCCTGGAGCCCAGACGAGGGAACATCTTCCTGCCCCTGAGGTAGCAAAGAAGGGACAGACGGTAACGTTCAAGAGAGTCACCCTGGAGAGTCACCCTGTCTGGACACCTTCCTCATCAGAATGGGGTCCGCAGGCGAGGGGCTCTCAAATCGCTCTGAGTGGAAGGACCCCCGTGGTGTGTCTCATCCGAGGAGCGGAGTGCCCCAGGATGGGCGAGGAGGGGTGAAGCGGTCCCTCGGCCGAGCCCAAGTCCACCGGAACCCTGCCTGAGCCCCGCCCCGTTTCTCCATTTCCCACCTTTAACGTAGAGTAACCTTGACAACGAGCCTGCTGTTCTCCCAACAGAGGAGAGAAGGAAGGAGGCCGTGTGGACGGAAGCGGTGGACGTGAGGTGACACGGAAATCTCGATACGCACACGGGACGCATAAGCGATGAACCGGAGACCTGAGGAATTGGACTAGGCCACCACCACCGCGCGTGGCCCGGCCACAGTTTACGTCTAGATGCCCCTTGATTGACTGTGGCTCACCTGCTGCATCATGGAAAAGCCGAACTTTGTCACAATAAAATTAAAGCGCTGCTGTATGCGATTCGCCACGTTCTCCGTAAAGTGTGTAACAAACCAGGAACCACAACGCGGGGCTGCTTCTAATCGCAGATTGCCACAATGGTTTAGATCAAAAGGGGGACATAACTGCCCATGAAGGGGTCTTTTTCTACTTCTTATTTTTTTGGTACGACTTTTCCCCATTAAAATGGTTAAGTTTCGTCTAAAATTATTACCTCCTGGAACAAAAAGCACATTTTTGTCCCAGGAAGAAAAAAAAAAACAATTATGCTATTCAATTCGCCGCTACAAAGATGTAGTGTAATACGAGGTAATAAAACAGAAAGAACAATATAAAGTAAGCGTTGCCCAGATTAAACTGCCTGATGGAAACCTGACAGAGCGGAGCAAGTCTGCTTTATTGAGAAGGCTTTCACAAACGTGTAATCAATAATAAAGTTTATACATCCTGTCTCCTGACTTGATTAAAAAATTCTTCTATTTATTAAATGCGTCCGCGTGGCTCTGAGCCCTATGGAAACAGCTGTGCTGAATCTGGGGTCGTTTTTCTTCCGAGAACACTCAGCATTCCGCACCAACCTGCTGCGTTTTCACCTTCCTCGAACGCAGACGCGCGGGGCTGGGACGATTCACGTTCGTCTCGGAGAGGACTTGACCCCACCATGGTGGACTCTCTGTCTGTGAGGGAGGCGGGAGAAAGGACGCGGAGATACGGGTGCCGGGAGTCGGCATTCTGCATCACCCGAAACGTGTCGTTTCTGCGGTAAAATCTCACCCCTGTGATTTAGGACGATTCCTGCTTCCAACGCACAGCACAATAACAAAGAGTTTTAATAACCGGACTCAAGGTCGGAGCTGCAGCCTTGAGGGCAGCCCTAATGCTCCAACTGGGGACGCTCGTCTCCTATTTGTTCCTGGCCAAAGGCGCCTGTCCGCACAAGAATGGTGGCAACATTAGGAGCACACGGGTACGCACAGAGCACCAGACGTTACAGCAGAAGTGGCTCCCGTGTGCCTGCACCCTGCTTCCACAGCCGATTCTCTGCCCGCCACGCTATGTATGGCAGGACAAGGCGAGTGGGAGCTTGGGAGGGAGAAGAGGGAGAGCATCTATCTGCCCGCTCGCAGGTCACAGCCCCCAGCCTCAGCCCTCGGCTCTACTCCATTCACCCCCACTTGGAGGAGCCCCGCCTACAGGAACGCATCATCCATTCAAATGACGTGCCCGCCGGCTACAGAAAACCACACGGCCTGTCCCTGCCTGGCCTCAGAGGGCCCTCTCCTGAGCATGGGGGGAGGGAAGTCGGGAAGGCAGTGAATTTGCTCCCTGGGGTCACCTGGTCAGCAGCGCCCCTCCCCGCTAGCTGCAGACACACACATGCGTGCACACACACACCACAATAAGACACGTAAACACACACTCACACACTTACACAAATATCCATAATCACGCATACACATAAGCACACACACACGTGCGCGGTCCACAGACACCATCACACACATATACACACACGGTCACACACTCGCACACACGTCTCTCCACAGATATTTTATTCCTAAAATGGGGTGCAGGTAGATAGCACTGCTGAGCAGCAAGACTCAGGGGGTGTTATTTTTCCAACCAGGAAGACACGGGCTCTGGAACTGCGGGCACATGGCTCACCCCCCCACTCACCCCCAAGAGGGCAGGGCCCTCTGTTCTAGCAGCGAGCTTCAGACTGTTCCAGAATTCTGATGACTACAGCAGGTAATCGGGGCACCTGCACGTACGGCTTCAGTGCGTGCTGGTCTCTGTGGGAGTTCCGAGATGGGGGTGGGGGGGGCTCTGCTACATCGAGGAAAAACCCCATGTCAGCTCATCTGTTAGCACTGTCTCCAGAACAGACCACCCCATCGATGCATTTATTGATGGACTGAGTAAAAACCTACCGTGTCCCAGGCACTCTCTAGGGGCTGGCATCCCAGCAGTGACGAAAACCAGGTCCCCTCTGTCAGTACAGTCTAGGGTGGTGCTCCAAAGGGCACATTAAATCTAGAGTCAGAACCTAGAAACATACACATAGAACATAAAAAGTAACCAAATCAAACTTCTACGGATGTAATAACAACGTGTGAGATGAAACACACCGAATGGGATTAACAGCAGATAAAAAATCAGAGATTAGTGAACATGAAGATGTAGCAATATGAAGATATAGGAATAAAAACTATCTCAAATGAAATGCAGAAAGTATGAAAATTGCGTAAATGAAGAGAGCAGGCTGAGAGAGAGACGGAGTCATGGAAGACGGAGACAGAAAAAAAGTTTGAAAAAATAGTGGCCGAAAACTTCCCAGATTTGGTGAAAACTGTAAATCCCAAAACTAGGAATTCTAACAAACTCTAAGCACACAAGCTCTAGAGGAAAAGGACATCAGGGTATGTTGTAATCAAACTGCTCCAAACCAGAATGAAGAGAAAATCTTGAAAGGAGCCAGAAGTGGGGAAAGACACAGCGTATACCTAAGACCAAGACAGCCCTGAAGGCAGATTTCCTGTCAGAAACAGTGCAGAAAAGAAGGCAGTGGTGCAAAGAAAACTGTCAGCCTCGAATTCCATACCCAGCAAAAGTAGCTCTCAGGAACACCGCAAATGTTTCCAGGCATATGACGAGACGTGTGACAGCTGAAAGAATGTATCACTAACCCAGCCTCAAATTCCATACCCAGCAAAAGTAGCCCTCAGAAAAACCACAAATGTTTCCAGGTGTATGATGAGGTGCCTGACAGCTGAATGCATGGAAGCGGGTCTTAAAGCAGCAGGAATCCATCACCTCCCTTCTGGAGACCAGACACCTCAGATCCAGGCAGACCAGGGTTGGCTCCTCTTGGGGGCTCTGAGGGTGCAGCCGTTCCTCTCCCGATGTCTGGAGCAGCTGGTGATTCTTGGCGTCCCTTGGTGCATGGACGCATCCCCCACCCCATGTCCACCTCTGTCTTCACATGTCTTCCCCCCACGTGCACGTGCATGGCCAAATGTCCCCTTCTTACAAGGACACCAGACCTATCAGGCCCCACCTGCATCCTCTCGTTTGGACTTGATTACCTCTAAAAGACTGCATGTCCAAATTTGGTCACATGCTGAGGTCCTGGGCATTAGGACTCCAACACGTGAGTTTTTGGAAACAGCTCAGCCCGTAACGGATGTGAACGGCACACATCTCTCAGTCCCTGTGTCCATCCCTTTGCATGGGCTGTCTCTTCTGTGTAGAATGGGCTCCTACCCCCTCACCCCACCTCCTCCTCCCTTGCTGGAACTGCCACCTCCCCCACATTGCTGGCAGTCCCCAAGCATATCATCCTGCTGTTCACCAGTTTCCCCCAAACTGGGAGCTCCTCGAAGGCACATCTCCCTGGCTTTCCTTGGGGTCTACGTGAGAACGTGAGTCCCCGTGAGTCTCTTGAGTTCCGAAAGGACCACAGGCAGGGCAGGGGTGAGGTGCCAAAGCCAAGGAGGGAGGATCTTTTGGGGATGGTTGGTGATCAGAAGCAGCCCTGTGTTAGTAACTCTGAGGAAAGCATCTGGGGAGGGGTGCCTGGCTGGCTCAGCAGCTTAAGACTCTGACTCTTGATTTCGGTTCAGTCACGGAGCTCGTGGGTTCGAGCCCCATGTCGGGCTCTGCGCTGACAGTGCAGAACCTGCCTGGGATTCTCCTCTCCTTCTCTCTCTGCCCCTCCCCTACACATTCTGTCTTTCCCTCAAAATAAATAAACTTAAAAAAAGAAAGAATGTGGGGACATGACCGTGCCCAATGGGAAGTCAGAGGGCCTCACCTCTAAACGATGCGTCAGGGTCTAGAGGATTTATTGACCGCCAAGGGGGCCCCCGCTTGCAAGTGAGTTGGCGTGCCAGGAAAAGTGTGGGAAGGAGGCACCTTCAGACACAGCAGGAAGACGGCCAGGATGGGAGGGGGACACCTACTGTTCCCCTTGAGGACAAGAGCGGCCTCTGCAGAAAGCCGGCCCGGGTCGTGCTGGGGCTGTGGCCTCAGACCCCGACATCACAGGTTTCACGCGCTCTCTCACGAGCTGGGTGCACGGTGCCCAAACCGCAGAGATGTTAGCCCATGTAGGAATCCCTCTGTGTCACCGCCCACACCAGCACGACCACGGGGCCTCATCCTTCCTCTTCCTCCACCTGTTCGCCAGAAATAGAGCCGCTCGGGTCGCCCGCTGTCAAGTGCCTCGCGGAGGTATGCGCCCCCGACGCCGGGCGCCCGCTCTGCATGGGATCTTTTTAGAGTGTCGACATCCAGCCCACTTGTGCTGTGGCCAGAAATAACCTGTCCCGTTGGGATGTGCAAGGCATCCGGGAGACGCGGGCTTGGGAGCATCTAGTCCAGCCTCTGTGGGCACGGCTGCTGGGACGGGACACACGAGGAGAGACAACGTCCTACAGGCTCCACCCGACCAGACGCGGGAGCCCGTCTGCCGTCCACGCTTCTGCATTGACCTGTTCATCCCGAGGACTCACAGTGATGTTTTCATCTTAAAACAAACAAGGGGCACCGGGGGGGGGGGGGGGAGGTGCTCAGTCATTTCAGCATCTGACTTCAGCTCAGGTCATGATGTCACGGTTCACGGGTTTAACCCCGGTGTCGGGATCTGTGCTGACAGCTCGTAACCTGGAGCCTGCTTTGGATTGTGTGTCTCCCTCTGTCTGCCTGTCACCTGCTCATTCTCTCTCTCTCTCTCTCTCTCAAAAATAAATAAACATTAAAAAAATTTTAGGGGCCAAAAAAAAGAAATTTTTTTAGGGGCGCCTGGGAGGCTCAGTCATTTCAGCATCCAACTTCGGCTCAGGTCATGATCTCGAGGTTCATGAGTTCAACCCCTGCATCAGGCTCTGTGCTGACAGCTCGGAGCCTGGAGCCTGCTTCGGATTCCGTGTCTCCTTCTCTCTCTGCCCCTCCCCTGCTTGTGCTCTGTGTCTCTGTCTCAAAAATAAATAAACATTAAAAAATTAAAACAAACAACAAAACAAAAAGTCTTCCGTCTGCTGTCTGTCACTATGATTATGTGCGTCTTGACCACAATCTCTGCTTCAAGAGCTAGAAATGCAGCTCGATGGTGCTCCCGGCACTCAGCACCCACCGAGGGATCCCTCCTGGGAGCCCCAACGACGGTGACCCGGGCCTTGTGCACCTAGCTGTGTTGCAATCTTGCATTTACACACCTGCGGTCCCCGCAGACGCGGAGCCCCGAGTCCCACTGCTATCCACTCTATGCCCCGATTGTCACATGGGTCACACGGCACCATGATTATCCTAAGATGTGCCTGTTCCTGAGGTCGGACGCGCAGGCAGTTTCCCCGGTGCCCTTGCAGCCTGTGGGAGTGGGGTTATCACGCGTCATGGGCACAACCTGTGGAATGTGTGAACAGGGGGACCTCTCTGCTTCTGACAGAAGTGATTCAGCGTTCGGTGAAAATGTATCACTCCTCAGAGGGCAGTTGGGTGCACAGTCCCACGGACAGGGGACCCTTGTGCCGCCCAGTGGCCTGGAGTCATTTCTGGGGGACACCCCCCACACATGTGGCCTCTTCAGAGAGTCCTTGTGTCCTGAGGGTGCCCGGCCACCATCACAGGATCCCCCTACAGAGTGAGCTCCTCCAGCCACAGCAAGAGAAGCCGCACAGCTAGCACCTAAAATCCACAGGTTGGAGGGCAAAGCCATAGAGGCAGGCTCTGTCCCCAAACCCCTCCCCCACCAGGCTTGCAAAGTCTCCATCAGGCCAGCCGCCTCTGCACCCCCAGGGGGAAGGACAGCACCTGTCCACAGACCCTACCCGACAGCCACCTGGAGAGGCTCAGCAGAAAGCTGGGAGGAATTCGAGGCATGGGGCAGGTGTGGGGACAAAATCCATGTATGTGCAAAAGTTCAAAGCCATCTTGATAGTTCATGGGGTTATGAAAGTAATGCAAAGAGAGATACCAAATTATATATAATAGAGTGTACTATGTTATATTGTTACGGGATATGCATACACATATTATCTGTAACTGTTCTGTTATACAACGTATATACACATATGATATATTTCTGTAACGTATTACATACTCATGTATTACATAAGTATACGATATGATTATATTTTCAATTCTATATGCATATGATATAATGTTGAGGAATATTAGATATATAGTTCTAATGCACATAATTTTTGTGGATACGTGTATGTGTACTGGAAACTCTTTGCTCATCTGGACGCCAGTGAAAACTTTCACTCACAGCCTCAGATGTTCCCCTGGGTCTTTCTGTGTGCACATATGTGATTTACGAACCAGTGGTATGTTTATATGGACTGTAAAGGAAATACTTGTACTTTCAACCTTTCCATTTATTATCTATCCGTTTTATCTATCATCTATCTAATCTATTCATTCATCCATCCCTCCCTCCATCCATTTTCTATCCGTCTATCGTCTGTCCAGCCCTCCGTCCATCTATGCATCCATCTGTCCATCTATCTATTCATCTGTGTATCGTGTATCTATCATCCATCCCTCATATCTATCTACCTATCATCTGTATCCTTCCATCCATCCATCCATCATATGTGTCTATCTACCTAATCGATCTATCCATCATTATCTATGTATCTATCCATCCATTATATCTATCATCTATCTGTCCATCCATCCATCCATCCATCCATCCGTCCATCCGTCCATCGTATCTATCTATCGATCTATCCACCCCTTATGTCTATCGTCTATCTACCCATCCATCCATCTATATACTATTTATCTTCTTTCTTTCTTTCTTTCTTTCTCTTTCTTTCTTTCTCTCTTTCTCTCTTTCTTTCTTTCTTTCTTTCTCTCTCTCTTTCTTTCTCTTTCTTTCTCTCTTTCTTTCTCTCTCTCTCTCTCTTTCTTTCTTTCTTTCTCTCTTTCTTTCTCTCTCTCTTTCTTTCTTTCTTTCTTTCTTCCTTTCTTTCTCTTTCCTTCCATCTATCATCTACCTACACCTCGTTTTCACCCCATGTCTGGAAGGAAAATCAGACCCATCGTGTGTGCTACTTTTCAAAGACTCAAGGGCCAATTGCCTTTGTGCATTTCCAGGGAAATATCTCGCACCGTCTTGGACAATGTGATCAGGTTTGGTTTCAAGTCGGTCAGAAAGGAGACTGAAGTTAACAACACACTTCTTTCATGTAACCCGGTTCTGACTCTGCCACAGTCCTGGCCGTTAGCAAAAGGCAATTCGACAAAAAGCTCACGAGCTGTGCAGGCAAGATGGGTCTTGAACCACCCGCATCACTGACGGTCGTGGGAACGTTCTGTGGCTCCCAGGGAAGCCGTTTGCTGTACGTGAACCTCAGAAACGTCACCAACTCTGAGAGGTCGCCCATCGTGTCACCGGGGGAGCATGTCAGGGGCTGAAGCAGGCCCCCTGTTCCCCACACCATCTTGTCCCATCTGTGATGTGAGCACAGGGTAGACAGGATGCACCCAGCACTGTGTCTGCTTGGACCCAGAGGAGCTCTGTGCCCCCACGACTCCCAGAAAGGCTCACAGAGCAGTGTGTTTCTGCCATGGAAGCGCCTGGTGGCGTTCGACACTGAGGATTAGGAGTTAATTACATACTTCGGATTCTGGAGCCAGACAGTAATGCGGCTTTAATGCCATGCGTGGCTGTGATTTCCTGAAATCTGCTGGTACATAACCTCTGGGGCATGACCAAGAGCCCTTAAAATAACCTGACTTACGTGCTGCCAGAACACAACTTAATTCAGCCGTCCTCTGCAAGGGCATTCTTTCCACACGGGCTGCTTAGGAGGACACAGCACGTGGCTGGGGCCGGCAAAGTTGGGGCGTCCTCCTGAGCCATGGGACGGCACTGTGATGTTGGGGGAGGGGGCAGCCCAGGCTCGTCAGTTTGTCCCAAGTCGCCCCCACAATGCTGTTTAAGACCATCATCCTGGACTTCTGCTTGTACACAGAGTCGGGCCTCCATGCTGTGTTCTCTTCCCAGGGATCCCCAGTGGGTGAGTGCCCCCTGGCCACACGACAAATGACCACACACTGGGGTCCTAGAACAGCATGAACTCATCCTCCCCCAGCTCTGGAGACCAGAAGTTTGAGATCCAGGCGGGGCAGGGCTGCTGAGATCCAGGCAGGGCAGGGCCGCTGAGATCCAGGCAGGGCAGGGCCGCTGAGATCCAGGCAGGGCAGGGCCACTGAGATCCAGGCAGGGAAGGGCTGCTGAGATCCAGGCAGAGCAGGGCCACTGAGATCTAGGAGGCGCAGGGCTGCTGAGATCCAGGCAGGGCAGGGCCGCTGAGATCCAGGCAGGGCAGGACCACTGAGATCCAGGCAGAGCAGGGCCGCTGAGATCTAGGAGGGGCAGGGCTGCTGAGATCCAGGCAGGGCAGGGCCGCTGAGATCCAGGCAGGGCAGGACCACTGAAATCCAGGCAGGGCAGGACCACTGAGATCCAGGTAGGGAATGGCCACTGAGATCCAGGCAGCGCAGGACCACTGAGATCCAGACAGGGCAGGGCTGCTGAGATCCAGGCGGAGCATGACCCCTGACACCAGGTGGGACAAGGCTGTGCTCCCTCCAGAAGCTCCAGGGAGGGTCCTTCCTGCCTCTTCCAGCTTCTGGGGCTCCAAGGATCCCTGGGCTCCTAGCTGTCTCCCTCCCATTCCATGTTCTGGAAGTTAGGATATGGACATTTCTCTTGGGTAGCCCCCATTTGACCCATTACATGTGTTTACCTCGCCATAATTCCTTCCTGAATAGGTAAGACATTTAGAGATTCTCACACGCACACATGCACACACACGCACACAGACACACACAGCCACGTGACCCCACCGCAGACAAGCATTTATATCACATTTCAGTCCTGTTGTACCTAAGCAGCAGAATTTCTGGGTCAAAGGCCAAGTCTATGTTTAACCCTTGAGAAACCAGCAGACCAAGTACAAACTGCACGGCGTCCCCTGTGTGTGACACGACTCCCAGGGGCTCCCTATCCCCATTACGACAAGGCCCTACCAGCCGGCACAGCTCACACGCCAGCATGTTATCTCGGCCCGTGGGCTCCAGCCAAGAGCCTTGGTTCTGCCCAGACACAGGGAGCTCATTCCTGCCTCAGGACCCGCCCCCTGGATGCATTCTGTGCCTGGGACCCTTCCCCACATTTTCAGGGCTAATTCCCAGTGTTTTGTGTCTCCAGACTGCGCAGCTGAGAGGAGCCAGCGAGACCCTCTGGAACAGTCCTTCACAGCATCAGAGACACCCCCTTTGCGTCGCCACCCCTCCCCAAGAACAGCAAGCCCGTTTCTGCCCTCACGCTGTGTGCAGTAACCAGTCCTTAATCAAGATTATTCACGTCTGGAAACAGAAAGACCTACAGTCACTGTCTTTTCCGGGT
The DNA here is from genome assembly GCF_016509475.1 of Prionailurus bengalensis. NCBI lineage: Eukaryota > Metazoa > Chordata > Mammalia > Carnivora > Felidae > Prionailurus > Prionailurus bengalensis. Next base: position 292,468 of record NC_057361.1, on the reverse strand, counting down.
GGGTGGGGGGTGGAAGAGGAGATCGTGACTGGAGATTTTTGTTCTCTTTTTCCTGGGCCCATATTTTTCAAGTTCCCTCCAATCAGTCCGTATGTATTTTATAATCCTCCAAGAAAGAAAGAAAGAAAGAAAGAAAGAAAGAAAGAAAGAAAAAAGAAAGAGGAAAAAGAAAAAGAAATGATCCAAATCACTCACTTTGGCTATCTGAAATACAGCCCCGTGTCGTTAAGAAAAATGCTCGGGGTCAAATGTAGGTCTTCAGCAGGAAAAAAAACAGCGTTTACCACAGCAAGCACCGACCGGCTGCCTTTATGCTGACGGACACAGAAGACAGTATCACATCCCAGATCCTAAGAGTTTCTGCCTCATTTTTCAGGGGCAGATGTATGCCCTAGCAAGAGTCCTGCCTCTGCGGCTTTCATTAGACTAAAGAATTATCCAGAAAACAATCTTTTCTTCCTTAAAGACAAATTTGTCAGCTGTCTCCCAATGCCGTACATTGCTGAGGACAGTGAGATTGCCTTCTGCCCTTTTCTTTCCCAAAGTTATTTATAGCCTACGCTTTTCCAAAACAATTTTCACGCAGATTAATTTTTAGCCCGTGCGGGTTCACTATGGGAAATTTGGGAGACGGAGAGAACATTTTTTAAATCACTTACTACCTCTCTCGACCACGCTAACGGAAATGATTCTCACTTTGAGGATTACCTCCTGGTTTCTCAGAGGCTATTTTGACAGAGCGCACATCCTGCTTTGCTACATAACCATCCCCTTTGCCTCTGTAACAAGCACATATCCTGCGGTCTCTGTGCTTGCTTGTAGCCATTGTCATCGTGTGCAACCCTGCAGACTGTCCAGAGTAAACCTATCAAAACTCACGGAACACATTCCATTCTCGATCGTCTCGACTGCTTTCAATTTTTTCACCATTACGGGTCTTACAGTGCTGGAGAGCAGTGCTCGCTGTGGGGGGCTATTTTCGCAAGAGTTTTACGGAGGGAGGATTTGGAACCGCATCTTGTGAAGGTCCCTGAGCTATCCGAGTGCAGCAACAATTCGCTTCTGAAGACATCTAAGGCAGCATGCAAAAGCCATGCAATCTGTTCATTACATTAAAATAAAGACCGGCAGCCTGCAGGGTGGAGGAGACCTAGCCACCCCCCGTTAGGTGCCTTCCCTGTATCTCTTCCACCAACACAGGTGACCCCACCAACCTCAAGGAGGGCAATTCTGCTCAAGCTCCGCAATGATGTTTTTCTGGATCCATGCAATGGAATCAAATAAAAGATTCCCCCTCCCCCATTACTTAAAGGCTGTACCTCATGACCCCCAGGAGTTCCAGAGATGAGACAGCTCATCTTCTAAGGGGGCCGGATGGGGTGTTGATGGTGAGTGACTAAGGGCTTGTTGTAGGTATGTAGGTTCTGTGGCCACAGTGAACACGGGTACTGTGTGAGCCTCCGGGGGTGGTCACAACAAATGACTCCACACTGGGAATTTACAAGCACAGGAAGCCATCTTCTTCCAGCTGTGGAGGGCAGAGTCTGGGACCCAGGTGGGACAGGGCTGCTGAGACCCAGGCAGGGCAGGACCCTTGAGATCCAGGAGGGGCAGGGCCGCTGAGATCCAGACAGGGCAGGGCCAATGAGATCCAGAAGAGCAGGGCCACTCAGATCCAGGCAGGGCAGGACCACTGAGATCCAGGGAGGGCAGGGCCACTGAGATCCAGGCAGGACAGGGCTGCTGAGATTGAGGAGGGGCAGGGCCACTGAGATCCAGGCAGGGCAGGGCCACTGAGATCCAGGAGGGGCACGATGACTGAGACCCAGGAGGGACAGGACCACTGAGATCCAGGTGGGGCAGGACCACTGAGACCAGGAGGGGTTGGACCACGAGATCCATGGGGGGGCAGGACTACTGAGGTCCAGGCAGGGAAGGGCCGCTGATATCCAGGCAGGGCAGGACTGCTGAGATCTAGGCAGGTCAGGAGCACTGAGACCCAGGCAGGGCAGGACCCCTGAGATCCATGAGAGACACAACCACTGAGATCCAGGGAGGGCAGAACCACTGAGATTTAGGAGGGACAGACAGGGCCACTGAGATCTAAGCAGGGCTATTGAGTTCTAGGCGTGGCATGGCTACTGACATCCAGGAGGGGCAGGGCTGCTGAGATCCAGGAGGGGCAGGGCCACTGAGATTCAGGCAGGACCACTGAGATCCAGGAGGGGCAGGACCCCTGAGATCCAGGTGGGGCAGGGCTGTGCTCCCTCCAGAGGCTCCAGGGAAGGGTCCTTCCTGCCTCTTCCAGCTTTTGGGGCTCCAGGCATCCCTGGGCTTTTGGCCGCGTCCCTCCCGTCTCTGCCTCCATCTGTGTGTGGCTTCTCCTCTGTGTCTGTGTCTCCCCTCTTTTGTCTCTTGTAAAGACACCTGTCATTGGATTTAGGGTCACCGTCATCCAGGTGAGCTCACCTAGAGGTCTTTCACTCACGTCTGTAAAGACCCGATTTCCAAATAGAATACTATTCTGAGATTGCAGAATAGTTCTGCGGGCTTTTCTCTTGTCAGGTCGCCAAATGCTCATCGGAATCTGCAAGGTGAGGACCTTGAGGGTGTCACCAAGAAGGACACTGAGGCCCAGAGAGGGTGAGGCAGAGCCCTTGTCACCAGGAGGAAGAGAGGGACACAGCGGGGTGACGTGTCTCACAGCCGCATGAGTGAGAGCAGGCACGAAGCAGAAACAGCCCGAGCGTGTGTAGACAGAGGAACAGATCAAGTGTGGTCCACCCTCGTGCGGGACTATTACTTGGCCACGAAGAGGAGGAAAGTTCTGACAATGCGGCCACGTAGACAGACCCGGAAACCACAACGCTCGGGGAGAGAAGCAGACACAGAGCATGCGATTCTGTTCCTACGAAGTGTCCACAAGCAGGCCAGGTCACGGACAGGAAGCAGATTCCTGGTCACCAGGGGCTGGGGCAGGGGAAGGACAGTGACTGGCAAGGGGACGGGGTCTCCTTTTTGGGGAATGGAAGTGTTTTGGAACCAGAGAGGGGTGGCATCCGCACCGTATGTCAATGTGATTAATGCCACTGGACTGGCCACTTGAAAATAATTTGGGGGTGCCTGGGTGGCTCAGTCAGTTAAGCATCTGACTCTTGCTCTGGGCTCAGGTTATGATGTCATGGTTCACGGGTTCGAGCCCCACACTGGGCTCTGGGCCGACAGTGTGGAGCCTGCTAGGGATTCTCTCCCTCTCTTTGTGCCCCTCCCCTGCTCGTGTGCGTGCACAGTGTCTTGCTCTCTCAAAATATATACACAAATAATAAAATAAAATAGCTAGTTTTATGTTATGTGAGTTTTACCTAAACAAAATATTTTATTTTATTTTTTAATTTTTTTTTCAACGTTTATTTATTTTTGGGACAGAGAGAGACAGAGCATGCACGGGGGAGGGGCAGAGAGAGAGGGAGACACAGAATCGGAAACAGGCTCCAGGCTCTGAGCCGTCAGCCCAGAGCCCGACGCGGGGCTCGAACTCACGGACCGCGAGATCGTGACCTGGCTGAAGTCGGACGCTTAACCGACTGCGCCACCCAGGCGCCCCTAAACAAAATATTTTAAATAAAAGTTAAAAAATGGAAGCGTTGTAGGCGGTCACGCGGTGTTCCGAGAGGCCCAGGAAGAGATGTGCCCAAGGCACGTGAGTAGCTCAGGGAGCCACGGAAGGGACAGACCCAGCCCGTGTCGGCTGGCCCGTCGGAGGCGACCCGGAGCCCCAGGACCGAGGCTGGCGGGAGCCGGGGCCGCAACAGAGCCCCCACAGCCCTGATCCCTGCGTCACTGCACCTCTGTCGAGCCCAGGAGACAAGTGTGGCCAGCCGGGCGGGGCTGCTGGAACACCTGGGTTCCCACCTGTGTCCAGGTGAGGAGGGGCCGGCAAAGTGGTGACACAAAGAAAAAGTGCACGCAGCCCCGGGTCACAAGGGTCACTGGAGAGTGGGGTCCGCGTCCAGGCCACTGTGAAGTCGCGTCTGTGAGCAGACCAGGGGCGGTGACGTCACGGAGGTCGCTCTGGCACCTAGGTCAGCTCTGCCCTCCCGCCCGGGTCTGGGAGTCCAATGGTCCGCCCTGCCCTCCAGCGCGTACGAGGCTGGAGTCAGCCCCTGCTTGTACGTGGGACCCTGGATGTCCAGATCCACGTGTCCGGGTGGGACTTTGATAGGCAAAGTCTTCCTTCTGGAAACACCCCCAGAAAGCCAGGCTTCCCCGCCGCGGAGCTGGTCTGCACGCGTGTTTTCCCTCTGACGTGTCAGCTGTCTGCGGAGCGCGAACAAAGCAGCTCAGCACCCCGCGTTCCGGCGTAAGCCAAAGCCCCCACTCGGAGATCGCAGTGGGGGGCATGTCTCACTAGGAGTCGGGTGCTGGTGATTATTATCGCTAACAACGCCCAAGTCGGCTGAGTCACGGGAGCAGCACGACGGAAAACGCCGCGGTCTGCGTCTGTCCCCGGCATCTCCCTGAGGACGGACACGATCCCGGCCGCACGCGCCCGGCTCTGCCCGCAGCCGGGCCCCAGTCTTGTCATTTTCAGCTGCTGATTCTTGACCCAGACACCATGTTCTGCTCAAGCACCCCAATCCTGCCCACACCCCCGATTTCTAGGCCACCCGCGTGGCATCATCTTCCAACCTGCCGCGGGATGCATGCGTAACGGGGTGCCCGTAATTCTCCGTCACCCCCAAAGGGCTAATCTCCCCCCCTTCCCCAGGTGCTTATCAGGGTCTCCACGGTGTAATGTGCACTTTAATTCTCCACTGGGGGCCACCCTTTATTTATTTATTTATGTATTTTGGCGACGGAGCTGGTGCTGGTAAGGTAATAACGGGACGCAGGGTCTCCACGGCGTAATGTGCATTTCTGCACTTTATAGAATATTGAATAGACTTCATTATTTCTTTCAATACCGGAGTGCATTCCGCCGTTTGATTACCTGAACCAGAAGCATTTCCATACGCCATCCATCACCCTGACCAGTGCAAAGCACTGAATATTCAGATTAAATTGGAACTTTTTCCCTACGAATAAGGAATTGGATTCTATTCTGTAATATACAGTGTCTCCGGGGACAGGAAATTGAGTTGAAGGTTGCGGAAGGCGAGTAAGGAAATTTTATTATCCAAATACAAAATTCTCTTCCGTATCATCAAACCCTGAAACGGAGCCATGGGGAACCAGGGGGTCAGCAGAGAATTCCATCAGAGATGAAAACGGGAAAGGGGGCATTTTTCGATGTAACTTTTATTTCTCCAAACGCGTGCTGAGCACGGGACAAAGAGGTATTTGTCAAGGTCTGTGGCCTTCCTCTGACGGATCAGGAAGCAGTCTCGATGAATTGAAAACGAGGCAAAGCACCTCCAGGAAGTTTCGTGCTTGGAGGCCAGAAGGCGGAGCCCTGAGGGGGCTCACACGTCCCTCGTGGACCCCGGGCACAGAGACGGTGCTCTCTCATGAGACCCAGTAGCAGGCATCCCCGGGCATTCTTTGGGAGAAGGACTGATCTCCTTGGACTTTCCCCCGATGTTTAAACTACACAAAATGGGCCAAGTGTGCTCATTAGACAGAGTAGCTCGAGCCTCCTCGAGGGCCACTTGTACCAGCTGGATCAAAGCACAGATGCCTGGTTTTCTTTCACTAGAGTCTTCCCGTTTTAACAAGGACCCAGGGTGTTAGTTCCTGGGGCATCCATAACAAATTCCCATAACCTGGGTGCATAAAACCACAGGAATTCATGCTCTCCCAGCTCTGGAGACTAGAAGTCTGACATCCAGGCAGGGCAGGGATCCTGATCCTGGTGGGGCAGGACCACTGAGATCCAGGGGGGGCAGGACCACTGAGATCCACAGGGGCAGGACTGCTGAGATCCAGCCAGGGCAGGACCACTGAAATCCAGGCAGGGCAGGACCACTGAAATCCAGGCAGGGCAGGACCACTGAGATCCAGGAGGGGCAGGACCACTGAGATCCAGCCAGGGCAGGACCGCTGAGATCCAGGCAGGGCTGTGCTCCCTCCTGAGGTTCCAGAGGAGGGTCCTTCCTGCCTCTTCCAGCTTCTGGGGCTCCAGGCGTCCCTGGGCTCGTGGCTGGGTTCCTCCTGTCTCTGCCTCTGCCTTCACGTGGCTTCTCCTCTGTGTCTGTCTCTCTTCTTCTGTCTCTCCTAAGGACATTGTCATTGGATACAGGACCACTGTGATAGAGGACGGTCTTATGTCAGATCCTTCACTTCATCACATCTGTAAAGACCTATTTCGAATGAGGGTCCCCTTCCCAGGTTTGAAAGTTGAGACGTGGACATAACTTTTGGGGTTGCCACTGAACACACACACCCAGGGTGGGGGGGACAGTCACTTACATAAGAACAAAAGTTTTGCTTTTCAGGCCCACACTCGGCTTGTGAGCACGTTCACCTGATTTTCAGGTGACGGCCCCACCGGCCAACATCTGCAAATGCCTGGTTGCTTCATCCTTTAAATAAGGCTGGTTCAAGCCCTGCATTGAGCTGTGTGCTGACAGCTCGGAGCCTGGAGCCTGCTTCGGATTCTGTGTCTCGCTCTCTGATTCTCCCCCACATGCACTCTCTGTCTCTAAAATAAAAACACATTTAAAAAAATTTAAAAATTGAGGGGAAACTCACATAATGTAAACAGAACTACTTCAAACTGTACATCTCAGGAGCATTTAACACTGTCCCGAAGTTGTGCAACCACCAGCTCTGTCTGGTTCCAGAACATTCTCAGCCCCTCCAAAAGGACACGCTGTCCCCTTAGGCATCAATGCCCAGCGCCGTCCCCAGCAGCTGAGGGCCATTAATCTTTCTGTTTGCATGGATTTGTGTATTCTGGACATTTCACATAAAATGAATCATGCACTCCGTGCCCAGACTCACCTGCCAGACTTTAAGTGTTTGTTTCTTTTGAGAGCGTGCACGCATCCGGGTGAGAGCAGACAGTGAGGAAGACAGAAGCCCAAGCAGGCTCTGTGCTGACAGCACAGAGCCCAGTGCAGGCCCTGAACTCACAGACCACGAGATCACGACCTGAGCCAAAGTCGGACGTTTAAGCGACTGAGCCACCCAGGCGCCCCTCGACCCTGCAGTTTCAAAGTTCTCCGTGTTGTCTCTACAATTCTGATTGCAACGCAGCCCATTCTCGTCTGAACTGGTTGGTGTCTTTCGGGTTGCAATTTATCAAATGCAGACAGTAACAAGCAGCCTGCCGCTTCGATTTCTGATCCTTTCCCCATATTTGTCTCTTTCTCCCCTCTCACTTACACATTCTACCATGTAATTGTGCACTGAGTTGCCTAATTATATAAATTGCCGCTCCCACCCCATGAGACTAGGAAACCTTTGAGATCATGAACTTTTATTTATCTGTGTTCTCAGGCTCGTACCATACTCTCAGAAACCCGGTAGGAGGCAGTTTAATCATGCTGCGTTCCAGCAAAATAAATACACTGTAAGTACATTAAAACAGAAAGGACTTGGGTGCCTGGGTGGCTCAGTGGGTTGAGCGTCCGACTGGCTCAGGGCATGATCTCGCGAGATCTCGCGTGATCTCGCGTGAGTTCGAGCCCGGCGTCGGGTTCTGTGCTGACAGCTCGGAGCCTGGAGCCTGCTTGGGAGTCTGTGTCTCCCTCTCTCTCTGCCCCTCCCCTGCTTGCACTCTCTCCCTCTCTCTCTCTCAAAAATAAACATTAAAAAAAATTAAACATAAATAAAAAACAAAACTGGGCTCTTGAATCAGGAAAATAGACGGGCGCCTGAAAAAAAAAAAAAACGCACACACGTGCATAACCTCTGTAAAACTCTTTCCTGTGGATGAAAGGGCAAATCTGAACAACCTCCAGTCTTTTTTTAAGCATTTATGATTTTTCCATTCTCTTTAGTTTGTTTAGAGCTGCCATAAATTCGTTTCATTTTTGTTGTTTTGCTCAACATTTTTATTTGTCTCTGAAATCTTTTTAAAGATTTTATCTTTAAGCAATCTCTCCACGCACGTGGGTGGGGCTGGAACTCACAACCCCGAGATCAAAAGTTGCTTGTTCCTCTGGCTGAGCCAGCCCGGGCAGCGGCCCCTTCTTTGGAAGCTTATTAAAATAGGAGGTAGCAGGGGCGCCTGGGTGGCTCAGTCGGTTAAGCGTCCGACTTCGGCTCAGGTCATGATCTCACACTCCGTGAGTTTGAGCCCCGCGTCGGGCTCTGGGCTGATGGCTCAGAGCCTGGAGCCTGTTTCCGATTCTGTGTCTCCCTCTCCCTCTGCCCCTCCCCCGTTCATGCTCTGTCTCTCTCTGTCTCAAAAATAAATAAACGTTAAAAAAAATAATAATAATAAAATAAAATAGCAGCTAACAAACTAAAATTACTTTTCAATTACCAGGTCCATAGGGCATTTTACCTAAAATCCCATTGCTTAGGTTGGAAAGTGTTAATGGATGTTCTCTCTGCTTTTTGTCCTGGGGGCAGTGACACCGTAGAACAAAACGCAATGACCCTAAACAGCCTTTGCTGCAAAAACTTCCCAAGGCCACTTCATCGATGGTTCTGCCTCTGGAAACCTATCATGGGAGAACCACCCAGCTTTGAATCAAGGGAGAGGCAGTCATGCTGGGTCCTAGGCTGTCTGAGTCCCACAAGGAAGGGGGTGCAGGGGAGACGGGCTGGCTCCCAAGAAGGAAACGATCCAGCGACGACAATGCAACATCATGGAAGGTGCCCGCCAGCTCTCCCCACCGTTGCTGAGTGTTCAAGGCTCGACACAGGAAAAGACCAGACCCCTACCCTTCCAAACTGTACGAAAGGACGTCTCATTGAGCAAGAGACAAAACCAAATGTTGGAAAGGAAATCCGTGAGGAGCAAAGTGCAGCAAAAAAAAACTGAGGAAGAGAGAAGCAGAATTCATAAATAGTATGCAGACGGGCCAATCCGAAGACGCTCTGACACAAGTTCAAATGGCTCCTCGTTAGCTTTTGACAGGAAGTCACTCGAAATCAAACACATGCACATCGACGGCTATCCTGGGGTTCGTTTTAAGGATAGAAACAAAGCTTGTTCAAGAGAAGAAAAAGCAACTCGTTTTGGAGGAACACACTTGGCAGAACTAGACTCGATCGCCCTGAGCAGCTGCACAAAGCGGGCGTCTTTGCAGCTTAGGGTCAGCCGGGGACCTGGGAGATGCAACCTCGCGGGCGCTGTCTTTGGGGCGTCTTTCCTTCCCAAGTCCAAGTGCGCCATGGGCCTCCCCGGCTCTGCAGGCACGCACGTTGTTATTTTGTTAGTCATGTTACTCAGTGATGGGAGGCAGGAGAGTCTGCCTGTCCGAGGCTGAGGACGTGCAGACCAGCTGCTTCGAGGGGCCAGGTGGGTTGTCCACAGAGGGAACTGCACTCAGGTGGATGAACGAAGGTGCCTGCGAACCATGCCAGCACCCTCCTCTCCAACCTCCCCCTGGATAATACCCCAGGGAAGTTGACCCAGCTGTTCCTTGCCCCCCACCCCCGGAATGCAGAATCTTCTGGAATCTACCTCTCCACTGGCACGCTCCCCACCCCCACCCGTCTCTCCTGGGAGCCTCTTGACACCCCCTGGAAGTCAGGCAGGACCGGGGGCGGGGGGGGGGGGGGGCATCCTTCCTGTAATCAGCAGACTTTGCTCCTGTTTAGGGGCGACCGTGCACAACCCTGGCCCCAGGGAGTGGGGGGGGGGGGTCTCGGGGCCCCACAGCACGTTTGTCCTCCCAGGCCAGGATCTTTGCGGGGGCCAGTACATACTGAGGGTGCATTCTGTTTCTGTCCCGGACCTTATTTCTGTCCGGCTGGCAACCGCACAGGCACTGCCTTGGGCCCCACCACTGCGCCCCGGGCCCCGGGCGTATAAAGCCACCTTGTGCAGGCGCTCAAAAAAGCCTTTTCCCCGCCAAAACCACAGCGATGCACGGGGCAGTGAGTGGCAGCTCCTTCGCAGACCCGGGGTGAAAGGCGCATTTGTTCCTGGACAAGATGTCTGTATGTGATAAACCCAAAGGGCCATCTGTATTAATATTTACTTCTCTCCAGAAATGACAGTATGGCACACAAGCATTTTGCTTCCCAATTAACAGAAACAACTTCACAGAATTCCTGCGTTATGGCGCCCTCCCGAAGAGAGCATACGCCGATTTTTATCTGCAGGTACGAAACACAGACTGGGTTTGAAATCATCACACACACAAAATAAAACCAGAGGGTTAGTGAGTCTAGCTATATATACTTATACTGCTGAGAAATAGAATCCAGCTCGTAAAACCTTCAAAGTACCCCTAAAAGAGGGAGCAGACCCCAGTGAAAACTTTTTTTTTTTTTTTTTTGCAAAATCACGTTAGGAAGAAGAAAGCAACTTTGAGACACAAAAGTAAGGAGGTGCATGTAGTGCAACGTGCGTGACTGAACGAGTCTGTTAAAAGCACAAACGGAAATAGGCTACTGGGGGGGGGAGCAAAAGGCCATTTCTGTAACTAATTTCACCTCCGGCAAAAGGATTTATTATTTTTGCAATTACAAAAGCAGTACGTTCTCACGCTAAGCAGCCAATTTTTAAGAGAGCTACGTCTCCAAACCTTCCTTCCCGTGTGAGAAACAAAATTAACGTAAACGGGGTTGCCTACTTATGAAATCTGCAGCCCCAGCCTCGAGCTCGCTCTCGACAGCCGCAGCGCGCAGTCGCGTTCTTGTGCTCGGCGGGCACGCACTGCGCACGCCCGCGCGCGCTCCCGGTGGGCACCCACTGCGCGTGGCCGCCCGTGGTCGGCCCGGCAGACGCCATGCCGGCTCGCTCCCGGCTGGCACGTACTGCGCATGACCGAACCGGCAGGCTACATCGCCACCTCACCCCGCCCCCCCCCCCCCCCCCCCCCGCCACCACGGCCAGCACGCACGCGCGGCGCATGCTCCCACTTCCGCGGCCCTCCGGTCGCGCGGGCTGTGCCGCACCCCGAAAAAAGCCTAAAAGCAGAACGTGGTCACGTCCGGCAGCCGCCGCTCTTGCGTCCCCATCCTCGCAAAGCCCCTACATCCCCGCACAGCCCCCCGGCGAGGCCCCAGCCGGTCCCGTGCACGCCGGCCTGCGGCGCCCGGGGCCGCCGTGATGACGCCACGCGTCGGGGTGACGCACGACGTAGGCGACCTTCTTTGGGAGCGCGGCCGGCGCGCCCGTTTTGAAGCTGCCCGGAGCTGCGCGGGCCTCTCCGCGGTCCTGCCGGTCCGCCTCCGCTGGGCCTCGGGGTCCGCGCAGCCCCCGAGGCGCCGGCGGCGCCCTCAGGCCGGAACCCCGCCGGCGGCGCCCTCAGGCCGGAACCCCGGCACTGCCCTCACCAGCGTCCCCGGACCCCGGGCTCCGGGCCTGCGAACCCCGCCTCCCCGGGAACCCGGCCTCAGTTGCGAACCCCGCCTCGCCGGGAACCGGGCTCGGGGCCTGCGAACCCCGCCTCCCCGGGAACCCGGGCTCAGTTGCGAACCCCGCCTCCCCTTGAACCCGGGCTCCGGGCCTGCGAACCCCGCCTCCCCGGACCCCGGGCTCCGCTGGGAGCCCTGCCTCCCTGGGCTTCAGGCCTGCGAACCCCGCCTCCCTGGGCTTCCGGCCTGCTACCCCCACCTGCCCGGACCCGGACCCTAGGCCCGCAACCCCCCACCGGCGGCCTTCATCTGCCCCGCCGAGGTGCATTCAGGCCAGACCCCGGTTCCTGGCGTCAGGCAGGGGTGCACACGGTGGAGGGGGCTCCTGGGGAAGGAGCGTACGAGCCTCGGAGATGCCGCCCGGCAAAGTTCTGCAGCCCGTCCTGAAAATGAAGGTGGACGAGCTGTTCCTGTGCTGGCTCAGCGAGTCCAGCACGCAGGCAATGCTGCAGGACTGCTTGCAAAGGATCAAGACGCCCGGGAGGACCGAGATGGGCGCCGGGGACGCGGGGCAGCCCGGGCCCCTGTTGGCAGCGGCAGCCCCCGCCTGCAAGCCCGGTGTGTTCGATAGCCTGGGGGCGCCCAGCCCGTCCGCCGCGCTCCCGCTGGGAGCCGCCACTAGCCCCAGAAGTGGGCCACACGTTCGAGGGCCTCCTCGTAGATCCGCAGGGACCAGAGTAGTAAGTGACTCTTGCTTCTGCTAACAGCTACGAAGGTAACTTGGGTCGCATGTCCACGTGTGGCTCGGTGGTGGTGGAGGAGGCCGGTGGGAGAACGTCGGCCGTGAAAACTTTCATATTTAGGCTGTTTTTTTTTCCCCCTGAAGGAAGCCCCACAGCTGAAAAATTTTATCATTGCCTGAGTCCCAGGTTGGTCGGAATTTTGAAGTTTGTGTCCAATTTCTTCGACTTTTGGTTTTAGGCATCCGCTTCTCGGCAGTTTATCCCCCACTTCAGTAAGAATCTTATAGGTTTCATCCCTCACTTGTCTACTTCTGCCCTTAAATCGTCTGCAACTGTTAGAGTCCGTCCTGTCCACCACGCCAAGCTATCAGAGTACCGCTAAGTCACTGGTTTCCCAAGCACAAACGGACATGGTGAGCTGTACGGCCCTGCAGAGACCCGCCTGGCCCTAAATTACTGCTGGCGTTCTGAGCTGTTCTAAGGGATCTAGGACGCTTCCCAGAAAGTCCGTCTCCAAGGACACGGGAAGCAGTCCCCAAGGCAGAGTTAGAGACCGCGTGGCTTATCTCTGCACATGCAGCCCCCCCCACCATCCCTTGAGCTCTGGCCCAGTTCCCTGCCCCCCTGAACTGCACGGCCTCAGGGCTCTAGAGCATTTTGCCCGAATCGCTCGTTTTCTGAAGCAGTGGGATGTGTGACAAGGGCCAGAGCTCAGAAAGCTTACTCTAGTGGGGACAGTCTTATCCGTCCCCAACATGGCATTCGTAGTCACCGGGATTGCTGAGGTCCCCAGCATGGCATTCGTAGTCCCCGGGATTGCTGAGGTCCCCAACGTGATATTCGTAGTCCCCGGGGTTGCCGAGTTCCCTGACGTGGCATTCATAGTCCCCGGGATTGCTGAGGTCCCCGACGTGGCATTTGTAGTCCCCGGGATTGCTGAGGTCCCTGGCCTGGCATTCATAGTCACCGAGGTACCTGAGGTCCCCAGTATGGCATTCGTAGTCCCCAGCGTGGCATTCGTAGTCCCCAGGATTGCTGAGGTCCCCAACGTGGCATTCGTAGTCCCCAGGATTGCTGAGGTCCCCAACATGGCATTCATAGTCACCGAGGTACCTGAGGTACCCAGTATGGCATTTGTAGTCCCCAGCGTGGCATTCGTAGTCCCCGGGATTGCTGAGGTCCCCGGCATGGCATTTGTAGTCCCTGGGTTTGCGGAGGTCCCCAATGTGGCATTCAGAGTCCCCGGAATTGCTGAGGTCCCCGACGTGGCATTCATAGTCACCGAGATACCTGAGGTCCCCAGTATGGCATTCGTAGTCCCCGGGATTGCTTAGGTCCCCGACGTGGCATTTGTAGTCCCTGGGTTTGCTGAGGTCCCCAATGTGGCATTCAGAGTCCCCGGGATTGCTGAGGTCCCCGACGTGGCATTCGTAGTCACCTGGATACCTAAGGTCCCCGACATGGCGTTCGTAGTCACCGGGATACCTAAGGTCCCCAACATGGCATTCGTATTCCCCGGGATCGCTGAGGTCCTCAGAGTGGCATTCGCAGCATCCGGGAATGTGAGTTCGTACTACGTGAACTGCCCGCTTTGTGTTTCGGTACGTTGCGGTCATTAAGCCCAACACCACTCAGAAGTGAATTCTTGTATTTTGTGACTGTGTGACCTTGTGTGAACGCTCTTGGGGCTGGAGGTATTGGCAGGCCAGCCCTGCCCGAGGAGGGCCACTTGGGTGAACAGGACGTATTTCTGTCGGGCAACCAACGAGGCACAGACAAGTGGGGATTAAGTTCCTCGGGTGCTCGAAGCAGGGAGAGCTTGGTTGTCTCCACTGGGAGAAATTGCAGGCACCGAGGGGACTCGGGGAAATCACTGGATTTAGTGGGAAGGGGCGAAGGGCGGGCGTTGCAGGGAGGAAGTTCAGATGGGCGACCCGATGAGCGTCCTGCCCTGCGGCCTGAGCGGGCTGACAGCGGAGGGCCTGCGGATGAGCCGGGACCCGGTGGCTGTGCGCCTGAGGGGTTGGCCCGGACGCAGCGCTCTGGGCTGGGACTCGCGCTTGCTTCCACCGCTGGCTGCGCGGGCGTCTGAAACGTGTGCGTGCCGTGGGGGCGGGGTGTGCCCAAGACCCTCGGGTCGGGATGCTGGGAGCCGCTGGCAGATGTGTGGACCTGCAGGGAGTCTGGGCGCAGGAGGGGTCACGGAGGGTCTGGCAGGTCGGCACGCCGGAGTCACAGAGGTCGGCGGGAACCGCTCGCGGAGGCCCGGTGGAAATAGTTTCCTCCTCTGGTTCCCGGTTTCTGTGACGGGCGCAGGGAGTGGTTTTGAGGGAGAGCGGACGGAATGCTTTTTTCCCCAAGAATTTTCAGAAAGTAGTGACGATCTTGTGTGGGATTTGAAGTTGGCTTTAAACGCGTCTTCGCGTATTTGGAATTTTGTGGACCGTATCCATTGAATTTCGAGAACGAGTTACCCGAGAGGACCCATCTTTTTACTGGGTCCCGATGGTAAGGCCCCTTCCCATAGTCCCCATCAGCGCATCGCGTCAGGCCGCGGTTACAGAGACCTGATGTCCAGCCGCGGGCGGGTGGGCAGGGCACGGCACGGAGGGCTCGTGCTCGGGGCTCTGAGGCACAGATTCTCACCGTGGAGAAACCCTTCCCACGGGCACAGACACACGACGGCTGACCGCGAGCCCTTTGCAGCCCAGCGGCTTGGGTTCCGCAGCTGGGAGGGAGGGGCGGGAGGAGCGCGGACCGTGGAAACGACATGCGGCAGCCCCGATGCGCACGGAGTGCTGGGTGGCCGTGTGCGTGACCCGCCCAGGGACGCTCGCTAGGCACAGATGGCGCTGTGTGTTCGGCCGACGTGTTACGTGAGAGGGGCACTGGGCACGTCTTCCTGGCTCTACGTGGGCAAAGCGGGGTCCTGAGCGGGAAGGGCTCCGTGCGTCTGTCACCCGCGATCCCAACCAGCATGTCTCTGCCGCTCGGAACACTAACTGCGTCTGAGGAAGCTCTTTTGAAGGGAAGCCAGAGCGTAACGTGAACGGGCTGTTTGTTTGCCTACGTCCTCTCCCAGCGACAAAGCCCAGGAGACGCAGGTCGAGGTGCCGCCCGTCCTGTGGGGCTGGTGGGCGCGGCTGCCACGTGCAAAGGACACGGCACAGTGAGGACAGCAGCTGAGGGCCCAGCTTGCCCAGTGCCTGGCTGAGAGCTCCTCCGGCCCCTCCGGGGGGGCGTGCGTCCCAGTAACCTCCCGCCGCCCTATTTTGTCTAAAGTATTTTTTGTATCTCGGAAAGAGGAGAGCGTCAGTGGGCAGAGGGGCCGAGGGAGAGAGAGCTGAGGTCTGAGGCCAACACAGGCCTGGAGCCCATGACCCTGAGACCGTGACCTGAGCCGGAAGCAAGAGTCGGTTGCTCCACCCGCTGCTGAGCCCCCCGGGAGCCCCCCAGTAACCCTGTGCCACTTCAATTCGCGTTTCGTAGAGGAAACGATGTGTCATCTCAGGATGACACCCGAATCGCATGGGTGGCGGCCTAGCTCTCCGTCCCGTCCCGGAGCGTTTTCAGCGCACACGGCGGAGAAAGGAGTCACTCCTCACCCCCGGAGGACTTCAGTCGGAGCCGCGCCAACGCGCTCGCTGATGGCACGCCTCTGCCTGCCGCAGACGCCGCTGAGTAAAATGTTGGCTGTAAAACCTACAGCCACATGTCACATGTTTGGTGCTTTAAAAACGTTCTTAAAACATCAAGAGCGCTTCCTGCGAAACATAGTTTGTGCCACACTCTTCCTTCCTTCCCCCAAAAAAGTCTTTTCCCCCCAGAAATGGTAATTAACTTCAGAAAAACGTTCATGCATAAGATGACCTCAGTAGAGTCCTAATTTGTTTCTTAAAAAGCTAATAGGGAGCGGATAAGAGTCCTGTGAGGTTTGGGGCGCCCGGGTGGCTCAGCGGGTTAAACATCGGACTCTTGGTTTCGGCTCAGCTCATGATCCCGCGGTTCACGAGTTGGAGCCCCACATGGGGCTTGACGCGCACAGGGCGGAGCCTGCTTGGGATTCTCTCTCCTCCTCTCTCTGCTCCTCTGCCACTCGCTGTCTGTGTCTCTCTCAAAATAAATAAACTTTTTAAAAACAGAGCCCTGTGAGGCTCAGGTGGCAGAGAGGCGGGCAGGTCTTGGACTGTGCACGCGGAGCCCAGGACACTTCCGTCCACGGCCCCACGGGCAGGTCCAGCCTGGGACCTGGTTGTACCTGGGAGCGGGTCCTCCCGGGGAGCAGGCCCGGCAGGTGTCACTCCCCTCCACGGTGCCGCCCGAGGACCACGGGACTCAGAGAAGTGTGGACGCGCCGGGTGTCCCGTCCCCACAGGGACCTTCACTTGTCTGCAGCCCCGAGGGACGTGCTCGCCCCTCAAGGAGAAGGTGATGCAGACTGAACGGCGGTCGAAAGCAGTGGCCCCCAGCGCTGGTGCCCTTCACGGTCACGTCGGCATTGTGTTGCTGATGCCGTCCCCCCAGTGAAGCCCCTCCTGATCCGAGACCTGGGGGAGCGGTTCAACAGCGTCTGGGCTCGTGGCCGGGCCCTCAGTCTTTGTGAACGAGGGGTCCTGTGTGTCCAGCCGGCTCTCGTGGTGCCTGCTGCACCCCACCCATCGCTCCCTCCCTCCCCACGCTGCCCCTTTGCTTTCCCCGCACCCCTGCACTGCAGGGCTCGCCCTGGCTGACCCACGCTCCCTGGTCACCCTGCGGGCCTCTCCTGGGCTGTCACTGAGGCCCTCCTTCCCACAGGCTGGTGGCTCCTGGAGCTGCCCTAACGGAGACCAGTGAGCAGCTCAGAACCACAGGAGTGAACCCCCCAGCTCTGGAGACCAGAAGGCTGAGACCCAGGCGGGGCAGGACCACACCCCCTCCGGAGGCTCCTTCCTGCCTCTTCCAGCTTCTGGGGCTCCAGGCGCCCCTGGGCTCGTGGCCGCGTCCCTCCCGTCTCTGCCTCCGGCGTCACGGGGCTTCTCCTCTGCGTGTGTGTCCCTCTTCTGTCTCTTACAAGGACACCTGCCATGGGATTCAGGGCCCCCCTCATCCAGGATGAGCGCACCTCAGATCCTTCACTTCATCTCCTCTGCAAAGACCCTATTGCCAAGGAAGGCGCCCTTCTGAGGTTCTGGGTGCGGGGTCCCTGCCCCCTCCCACTCCCGTCTCTCACCCCACCCGAGGACATCTGACCGGACGTGCTTGGCAGGTTTATTTTCTTAGCCTGTCTTCCCCAGCTGACTACAAGCTCCAGCAGGCACTGGTTTCATCCTTGTGCTCCCTGCTCCTTCCCCGGGGCCTGGACACAGAGCACGGTGCCCACAGATGGCTGTGGCGTGCAGGCGCGTGAAGAGGGTCAGGCCAGATTGCCCGGCTGGAGCCCGTGGCACCCGTGCGAGTATAGGAGTAGAGACGGCGGAGAGAGAAAGGGAGATTAGTTCACAAGTGAGCCTTGTTGCAGTGGCTTCCGGGGCACCACGGTCAAGGTACAGAACCCTCTCTCCTCCAGGTTCCCACGAGTCGGGGCCACGAGCACCCACCCACGCGTGGCTACGTTGGAGAACCTCGCGTCCTGCGCCTGCTTTGGTGGAGCACGGGCCGTGGGACGTGCGGGTCCTTGGCGTGTGCGGGCGCTCGCCTGTCTTCGTTGCGCAGCTGGCCTCCCGTGCGTGCGGCCGCCACGGGCTGTTCGTCATGCCGTATCGACGGGTCCCGCGGTGGCGTCCGCTCTTTGCTGTGCGTGACGCTGCCGGGAATGTTCGCGTCTGGGTCTTTGTGGACACGCGTTTTCACTTCTCGTGGACGCGGCCTGCGGGCTCGTGTGGGAAGCGCGTGTCACCTCCACGACAGAGCCAAAAGCGCTTCTGCAAGCCGTCCGGTCCCTGCGCGTGCGGGTTCTCGCCGCGGGTCCGGTGCGCGTGCACGTCCTCGTGTCCGCCAGCGTGGGTGCAGGTTCTCGCCCTTCTGCGTCCCCGCCGGCACCGCGAGTCCTGGGACGTTTTGTTTCAGCCGCTGGGGCCAGTGTGTTGTGCCTCGCGGTTTCGTTTGCGCTCTTACCTCTGCTTTCCGGTGAAGGTGAGCGAGTTTTCAGCGGCTCTTTCGCCGACATGAAGCCTCTTTTCCAGTCTTTTCCCTGCTTTCGAAATCGGGGTACCTTTTAATGATTGAGTTGTAAGAGCTCTTGCTATATAACCTGGATGCGAGTCCTTTGTAAGATCCATGTTTTCCAGGAAATAAGGTGCAGGGGCTCCGTGAGGAGAGGGGTGCAGGGTGTCCATGAGAAGGGGGGTGCAGGGGTCCATGAGGAGGGGGGGTACAGGGGCTCCATGAGGAGGGGGTTGCAGGGGCTCCGTGAGGAGGGGGGGTGCAGGGGTCCATGAGGGGGGGGGGGGCTGCAGGCGTTCCATGAGGAGGAGGGGTGCAGGGGCTCCGTGAGGAGCGGGTGCAGGGGTCCATGAGGAGGGGGGGTGCAGGCGTTCCGTGAGGAGGGGGAGTGCAGGGGCTCCGTGAGGAAGGGGTGCAGGGGTCCATGAGGGGGGGTGCAGGGGTTCCACGAGGAGGGGTGCAGGGTGTCCATGCGGAGGGGAGTGCAGGTGCAGGGGCTCCGCGAGGAGGGGGTCCAGGCGTCCGTGGCGGTGGGGGCTGCTGTCCTGAGGCTCCTGGAAGGTACCTGCATGGCTGTCTCGCTTCCCAGGCTGGCACCTTGGCCGGGGATGCTTGTCTGACCGCGTACCTGGGCTCTCCCCCGCCACCAGGGACGCTGCCTGCATGTGCATCAGGACAGCTTAGTGTCCCCTGCGGCTCGCAGCCGACCTCCAGTGCCTGTCACCTTTTGAGGGCCCGCCCCCTCCCTGCACCTGCAGAGACGCCGCAGAGGGAGCGGGGCCACCGTGCCAGACGGGGGCGGGTCTTGAATGGGCGGTGCTCCGCCAAGTAGGACCCTCAAAACTCCCTTCCGCTGGGGAGACCACGCCCCCCCCCCCCAGCCCGCTCCCCAGCGTAGCCAGTGATTCGGCAACACCCGTGTCCTCCCGCAGCTGTGTTCTGAACGACTGCCCTGGGACACAGATCACGGGCGGTCGAGCTCCCCGGTGTCCCCTGCCCGGTTGCCGTGTCCTTGCTGCGTTGTGTGGGGGTACCACGGCCTGTCCCCGGGTGGCCCCCCCTGTGCTCAGTGTCACGATGAGCTCTGCCGAGGACATCTGCAAACGAGTTTTGTGCGGACCCGTGTTTTCCTTCGTTTCTCTCAGGTTCGTACCGAACGTGGAAATACTGGGTTTCGTGGGAGATGCACACGTCACGTTTGAAAAAACTGCCAGTCTGTGTTCCAAAGTGGTTGCGGCGTTTTACATCCCGCAAGGGAGGACCCAGGCTCTGGTTCCTGCATTTCCTCCGCAGCCCTGGGTATCGCCAGGGATTCTTAACACGCTTTCTGGAACGTGGGCGTGTTGGGTCTCACTGCTTCCTTGTCCTGTCCTGTTTCCAGTAGGCTCCGCGCCCAGCTGGGAGCCCAGTGTGGGGCTTAGAGTCACAATCCTGAGATCAAGACCTGAGCCGGAATCCAGAGCCAGACACTTACCTGACTGACCCCCCCCCCCCCCGCAGGAGCCCCACCGTGGTTTTCATACATGCTTCCTAAAACCTAACAGTGTTGAGCATCTCTCCATAGGCAGTTTGTTGGTTTCTTTCTTTTTGTCTTGGGTTGTATGTCTTTGCTGACGTGTTGGTTCAAATCTTTTACCTGTTTTCTCCTCATTAGGCTCTGAGTTGTATTATTGTTAGTGTTCTCTGTGTGTGTGTATACTGCTCCCGTAAGAGGCTGAGGATTTGCGAAGTCTGCAGCCCTGTGAC
Organism: Prionailurus bengalensis; assembly: GCF_016509475.1. Classification (NCBI taxonomy): domain Eukaryota; kingdom Metazoa; phylum Chordata; class Mammalia; order Carnivora; family Felidae; genus Prionailurus; species Prionailurus bengalensis. The sequence goes on along the minus strand of NC_057361.1, from coordinate 272,414 downwards.
TTTCTCTTTTTACTCTTGTCTTTGAAGCAGAAGAGTTTGTAATGTTCGCGAACTACAATTTATCGATTATTTTCTTTTTGTCCCGAAAAGGGCATACCGTAATCTAAGCACTCTTTGCGAGACTCGGCTCAAAAAGATTTTGTCCTGTTTCTGTTAGAAGTTTCATAGATTTTTCTTTTATTTTTTAAAGTTTGTTTATTTTGAGAGACAGTGCATGTAAGCAGGGGAGGGGCGGAGAGAGAGCACCCCAAGCAGGCTCCGCGCTGTCAGCCCAGCCCCTGCTTCGGACCCCGTCTCACCTGAGCCGAGATCAAGAGTCGGACACTTAACCCATCAAGCCGCTCAGGCCCCAAATTTTGCCTTTAACTTAGATTTATGGTCCGTTTTGAGTTAGTTTTTATGTGTTGCTCTACATAAGTTTCTGGGGTTTTTTTTTTTTGGTTTTTGGGTTTTTTTTTTTTTTGAGTGCCTGGTTGTTGCAGCAACATTTTTGAAAAGACGATTGTTTTTCCTTGAATTGTCCTGGACTTTGCCCACAGGCAGTTGGCACAGATGTCTGCATGTTTCTGGAGCGTCTTGTGATGCGTGGATGCAAACGTGTTTATTCACACGTGGCCCGCCCGGGTGCCGGCCGCTGGCCAGCGAGCGGGAGGTCCGGCCTCCAGCTTTGGTCCAGGTTGTGGTGGAAACCCCTTGTCAGTGCTCGCGTGAAGAGGCTAATGAGATGTTCATGGGGCCTGGCTGCTGTTTGGTCACCTGGTGAGAGTTGGGGCCTGTCTGCTGTTTGGGTCACTTGGTGAGAGTGGGGGACTATCTGCTGTTTGGTCACCTGGGGAGAGTTGGGGACTGTTTGCTGTTTGGGGTCACCTGGTGAGAGTAGGGGACTGGCGGTGTTTGGGTCACCTGGGGAGAGTTGGGGGCTGTGTGCTGTTGGGTCACTTGGTGAGAGTTGGGGACCATCTGCTGTTTGGGTCCCTTGGGGAGATTTGGGGGACTGTGTGCTGTTGGGGTCACCCGGTGAGAGTTGGGGACTGGCTGCTCATTGGGTCACTTGGTGACAGTGGGGGGGCTGTGTGCTGTTGGGGTCACCCGGTGAGAGTTGGCGCCTGTCTGCTGTTGGGGTCACCTGGTGAGAGTTGGGGGCTGTCTGCTTTTGGGTCACTTGGTGAGAGTTGGGGGCTGTCTGCTGTTTGGGTCACTTGGTGGGAGTGGGGGACTATCTGCTGTTTGGGTCACCTGGGGAGAGTTGGGGGCTGTGTGCTGTTGGGTCACTTGGTGAGAGTTGGGGACCATCTGCTGTTTGGGTCCCTTGGGGAGATTTGGGGGACTGTATGCTGTTGGGGTCACCCGGTGAGAGTTGGGGACTGGCTGCTCATTGGGTCACTTGGTGACAGTGGGGGGCTGTGTGCTGTTGGGGTCACCCGGTGAGAGTTGGCGCCTGTCTGCTGTTGGGGTCACCTGGTGAGAGTTGGGGCCTGTCTGCTTTTGGGTCACTTGGTGAGAGTTGGGGGCTGTCTGCTGTTTGGGTCACTTGGTGGGAGTGGGGGACTATCTGCTGTTTGGGTCACCTGGGGAGAGTTGGGGGCTGTGTGCTGTTGGGTCACTTGGTGAGAGTTGGGGACCATCTGCTGTTTGGGTCCCTTGGGGAGATTTGGGGGACTGTGTGCTGTTGGGGTCACCCGGTGAGAGTTGGGGACTGGCTGCTCATTGGGTCACTTGGTGACAGTGGGGGGCTGTGTGCTGTTGGGGTCACCCGGTGAGAGTTGGGGCCTGTCTGCTGTTGGGGTCACCTGGTGAGAGTTGGAGCCTGTCTGCTTTTGGGTCACTTGGTGAGAGTTGGGGGCTGTCTGCTGTTGGGGTCACCTGGTGAGAGTTGGGGCCTGTCTGCTTTTGGGTCACTTGGTGAGAGTTGGGGGCTGTCTGCTGTTGGGGTCACCTGGGGAGAGTTGGTGGCTGTCTGCTGTTTGGGGTTACCTGGTGAGAGTAGGGGACTGGCGGTGTTTGAGTCACCTGGGGAGAGTTGGGGGCTGTGTGCTGTTGGGGTCACTTGGTGAGAGTGGGGGCTGTGTGCTGTTGGGGTCACCTGGGGAAGAGTTGGGAGCTGTGTGCTGTTGGGGTCACCTGGGGAGAGTTGGGGCTGTCTGCTCTTTGGGTCACTTCGTGTGAGTTGGGGGCTGTCTGCTGTTGGGGTCACTTCGTGTGAGTTGGGGGCTGTCTGCTGTTGGGGTCACTTGGGGATAGTTGGGGACTGTCTGCTCTTTGGGTCACTTCGTGAGAGTTGGGGCCTGTCTGCTTTTGGGTCACTTGGTGAGAGTTGGGGACCGTCTGCTGCTTGGGTCCCTTGGGGAGAGTTGGGGGACTGTGTGCTGTTGAGGTCACCCGGTGAGAGTTGGGGACTGGCTGCTCATTGGGTCACTTGGTGACAGTTGGAGGCTGTGTGCTGTTGGGGTCACCTGGTGAGAGTTGGGGCCTGTCTGCTTTTGGGTCACTTGATGAGAGTCGGGGGCTCTCTGCTTTTGGGTCACTTGATGAGAGTCGGGGGCTGTCTGCTGTTGGGGTCACCTGGGGAGAGTTGGGGGCTGTCTGCTGTTTGGGGTCACCCGGTGAGAGTAGGGGACTGGTGGTGTTTGGGTCACTTGGTGAGAGTGGGGGGCTGTGTGCTGTTGGGGTCACCTGGGGAGAGTTGGGGGCTGTCTGCTTTTGGGTCACTTGGTGAGAGTTGGGGGCTGTCTGCTTTTGGGTCACTTGGTGAGAGTTGGGGGCTGTCTGTTGTTGGGGTCACTTGGGGAGAGTTGGGTGCTGTGTGCTCTTTGGGTCACTTCGGGTGAGTTGGGGGCTGTCTGCTTTTGGGTCACTTGGTGAGAGTTGGGGACCATCTGCTGTTGGGGTCACTTGGTGAGAGTCAGGGCCTGTCTGTTGTTGGGGTCACCCGGTGAGAGTTGGGGACCATCTGCTATTGGGGTCACCTGGTGAGAGTTGGGGCCTGTCTGCTCTTTGGGTCACTTGGTGAGAGTTGGGGACCATGTGCTCTTTGGGGCACTTGGTGAGAGTCGGGGGCTGTGTGCTGTTGGGGTCACCTTGGGAGAGTTGGGGGCTGTCTGCTGTTAGGGTCACTTGGTGAAAGTCAGGGCCTGTCTGCTGTTGGGGTCACCCCATGAGAGTTGGGGCCTGTCTGCTCTTTGGGTCACTTGGTGAGAGTTGGGGGCTGTGTGCTGCTGGGGTCACCCAGTAAGAGTTGGGGACCATCTGCTGTTGGGGTCACCTGGTGAGAGTCAGGGCCTGTCTGCCATTGGGGTCACCCAGTGAGAGTCGGGGCCTGTCTGCTGTTGGGGTCACCTGGTGAGAGTTGGGGGCTGTGTGCTGTTGGGGTCACCCGGTGAGAGTTGGGGCCTGTCTGCTCTTTGGGTCACTTGGTGAGAGTTGGGGACCATCTGCTCTTTGGGTCACTTGGTGAGAGTCGGGGGCTGTGTGCTGCTGGGGTCACCCAGTGAGAGTTGGGGACCATCTGCTGTTGGGGTCACCTGGTGAGAGTCAGGGCCTGTCTGCCATTGGGGTCACCCAGTGAGAGTCGGGGCCTGTCTGCTGTTGGGGTCACCTGGTGAGAGTTGGGGGCTGTGTGCTGTTGGGGTCACCCGGTGAGAGTTGGGGCCTGTCTGCTCTTTGGGTCACTTGGTGAGAGTTGGGGACCATCTGCTCTTTAGGTCACTTGGTGAGAGTCAGGGGCTGTGTGCTGCTGGGGTCACCCAGTGAGAGTTGGGGACCGTCTGCTATTGGGGTCACCCGGTGAGAGTCGGGGCCTGTCTGCTGTTGGGGTCACCCGTGACAGTCGGGGACCCTCTGCTCTTTGGATCACTTGGTGAGAGTTGGGGCTGTGTGCTGCTGGGTCACCTGGTGAGAGTTGGGGACCGTCTGCTGTTGGGGTCACCCTGTGAGAGTCGGGGACCGTCTGCTCTTTGGGTCACCTGGTGAGAGTCGGGGCCTGTCTGCTTTTGGTTCACTTGGTGAGAGTGGGGGGCTGTGTGCTCTTTGGGTCACTTGGTGAGAGTCGGGGACCGTCTGCTCTTTGGGTCACTTGGTGAGAGTTGGGGCTGTGTGCTGTTGGGGTCATCTCGGGAGAGTCGGGGCCTGTCTGCTGTTGGGGTCACCCGGTGAGAGTGGGGGGCCGTGTGCTCTTGGGGTCACTTGGTGAGAGTCAGGGGCTGTGTGCTGTTGTGGTCACCTGGGGAGAGTCGGGGTGCTGCAGTGCTGACTCTGCTGGTCCTGGGGGCCCATGGGCATGAGCACCTGTCATTTCTTGAGGGCTCTGTGACTCCATCAGCATGGGTTCTCGGGAGGGGTCTTCCTGATTTGTATCAACTCCTGCAAGGGTGCCTCTCCCTGCCTTTGTGATGCCGTTGTCTCAGAGACTACTGTTTTGCTCAGTGATCTCCATGAGATTAGATGAGGATCCTCTCTGGGGGGGGGGTCATACTGTGCGTGAATAGATAGTCGTCCAACTGGGCCTTGAATTTGTTTTCTGGCCTGATTGCTCTGGCTGGGGTGTGCAGGGGGGCTTGTGGGGGAGCAGCAGGGGAGCAGCGGGGTGGATGTCCGCTGCTGGGTCAAGGGTGAAGTTAGTCCGGTGTCTTCCTAGAGGCCGTGTCCGGTGGGAGAGGTTGCCTTATGTTCCTGGTAAGGGGGGATGTTTAAAGTGAGCCGGCTTTGGATAGGGTCCTTTTCGTAAGACGCCATGACTAGTAATGGGGGGTCACTCTTCCTCTCTGCCTGCCTCCCTCCTCCTCCCCGCCTCCCTCTCCCTCCCTGTCTCCCCTTCCTCTCTTTCTGTCTCCTCTCACTCCATCAGGCCCTCTGGCCCCCGGGCCTTCCCTCCCTCCCTCCCTCCCTCCCTCCTGGTCTCCCTCAGTCTCTCCCTCCCTCCCTCCCTCTTTCTGTCTCTCCTCCCTCCCTCCCTCCCTCCCGGTCTCCCTCAGTCACTCCTCCCTCCCTCCTTCCCTCCCTCCCTCCCTCCCTCCAGGTCTCCCTCAGTCTCTCCTCCCTCCCTCCCTCCCTCTTCCTTCCTCCCCTCTCTTTGCCCCTCCTTCTCTCACTCCTCCCTCCCTCCCTCCCTCTCCCTGTCTTCGGTCTCTTTGCCCCTGCCTCTCTCCCTCCCTTCCCCTCTGTCCCTTCCTTCCGTGTCTCTCTGTCATAAATACCTTTGAAACTTTGAAGAACTGTTGAACTTTCCCTGATATTTATTTACAAGTCAACAAGTGAGTAAAAGCTTCCTTTTTTTTTTTTTTTAATTTATTTGGAATAAAACTTCTGGTTTATGTAGCAACATTTTCCTGGACCTGCTCAGGTCTGTTTCACGTTTTATGCGCCGGCTCACGCTAATCTTGCTGGTACACTTGCAGGTGTGTCACCGCAGAATTTTTATTTATTGATTCATTTGTCCAATTTTTTCAGAGAGAGTGCCAGTGGGGGAGGGGCAGAGACAGCGTGGGAATCGTAAGCAGGCTGCACCCTCAGCTCTCGCGGGGTCCGGCCCAGGACCCTGGGACCAGGTCCTGAGCTGAAACCAACAGCCGGACCCTCAACCAGCTGGGCCGCCCCGGCGCCCTGCGTCACTGCTCACGCGTGAAGCAGAAAGCCTGGAGAGCTTCACGTCAGTGGTGGAGGTTCACAGACCTTGGTGGCTCTGCCCGCAGTCACGTCACCGTTGCTGCCGTTGGCTCGGCTGCGTGGACACAGCTCCCCAGACTTGGAAACTAAGCGGGTGGCGCCCGGGGGGCTCAGTCGGTGGAGCGTCCGACCTCGGCTCAGGTGGCGATGTGACAGTTGCGCGGTTCGAGGCCCGTGTCGCGCTGTGTGCTGACGGCTCGGAGCCTGGAGCCTGGAGCCGGCTTGGGATTCTGTGTGTGCATGTCTCTGTTCCCCCCCCCCCCCCCCCGTTCGCGTTCTCTCTTTCTCAGAAATCAACGTTAAAAACTTAAAAAAAAAAAAAACCAGGGGCGCCTGGGTGGCTCAGTCGGTTAAGCGGCCGACTGCAGCTCAGGTCAGGATCTCGCGTGATCTCGCGTGAGTTCGAGCCCCGCGTCGGGCTCTGTGCGGCGGCTCAGAGCCTCGAGACTGTTTCAGATTCTGTGTCTCCCTCTCTCTCTGACCCTCCCCCGTTCACGCTCTGTCTCTCTCTGTCTCAAAAATAAATAAACGTTGAAAAAATAAATAAATAAATAAATAAACAAAGGAAGAAAGGAACACTTTGGCTGTGCTCACCGCCCTCTGCTGGTGCCCTTGGGAGCAGCTCCCTTGGGCCGTTCTGCGTCTGTGGCCAGTGGCCCACGTGTGTGCTCCGCGTGGGCTCCAGCCCGCCACCCCGCGTGTGCACGGCCAGGCTGTTCCAGGCAGGGAGAGGGCTCCCGCGTGCCGTGGCGAACGCCCTCCTGTCCGCGGCAGTGAAGTGTGGCCACCGCCCAGCCCAGGGCCGGGACGGACATCCACCTTGTGTCCTCCGGGCGCAAGCCACCTGGGGGTTGGGGGCAGCAGGGCAGGGCCTGCTCGTGCTTGCTACACACGTCGCAGCTCTTCCCGAAGGTGTGCAGGGACCCAGGGCAGCGGGGTAAGATCAGCAGGTGTGGCCCCACTGCACTCTGATCTGTGACTGGTTCCTGGGTCTGGTCGTCCCAGGGGCGCGGGGCTCGCGGGGCCTGCCTGCGAGGGGCACCTGGGCCTGGGTGTGCACGGAGCGGTGCAAGCCCTGTCCTGCAGCCTCACGCACCTGCCGCAGGTCGTGCAGCGCCCGCTTTCCTCTGCTGGTTGGCACACACGGCCCTGGTCGGCCTGTCCGGGGGACCTCAGAGCGCTTGGCGGGGATCCGTGACGTTCAGGAAGCGGGGCAGGTGGACGCACCAGGGCGGACGCAGAAGAGGAGGACGCCAGAGGCGGACGTGCCTCCCCAACCGCAGTTGGCACCGGGAGGGGGGCAGGGGTGCTTCGAGGACGCGCTCTGCAAGGCTACGGCCCCCCGCCCCACGGCCTCCATGATGTGACCTGTTGGGAAAGGCGTGTAGGGACCCCGTGTGCATGTAGGGGCACGGTAGGGGTGAGGGTGTCCGGGGGTCCCCGTGCGGGTGTCCGCGGGACCCTGCCGTGGGCCCGTCTTCTGCGCTTGCCGCCCACAGCAGAGCCTCACTCTCAGTTGCACCCGGCTCAGGTCACGATCTCACGGTTCGTGAGTTCGAGCCCTGCGTGGGGCTCTGGTTGACAGCTCAGAATCTGGATCCTGCTTCGGATTGTGTGTCTCCTCGGTGTCTGGCCCTCCCCCCTCTCCATGTCTGTGTGTGCGTGTGTCTCCCTCTCTCTCTCTCAAAAATAAGTAAAGTGCGAAAAATTCTGAAAAAGAAGTTACACTGTGTGTTCTACATAACCTACATCATATTCTACGTGATTTTCCTCGTGCAGGGTGGCGGGAAAGCTATAAAATCCTGCCTCTTTCCCGCGCCCCGTTGGTGAACAGGCGGAGTCACAGGACCCTCTTCCCTTTGTCTTCTGGGCTCTTCAGGGCAGAGACGGGCTGTGGCAGGGCCGACCCGTGTTTTCATTCGGCTGGATTTCAGGGAGGGCGCAGCCGCTCTGGGCTCCCAGGCACCGGCAGGGCCGCGGAGCGAGCTTGGAACAGGCAGTCTGGTGTCGGGGACAGGAAGCGCCCATGCCAGCCCTCCCCGCCTGTGCTCAGGAGCTGGCGGCTCCCCAGGTCACTTCACGTGTCTGCCCGGAGGCTCTGTGCACCCCCACTCCCGGAACCAGCAGGGCTGACCCCAGATCTTGCCTTCCCAACCTGTTCGCTCGCCGCGGGACGGGACGGGACGGGACGGGGCCGCGCGGGGAGCTGGCTCCCGCCAGGCGCTCCCTGCCGTGCGGCCAGCCACCAGCCACCGGCCCGCGGGGAGGAGCAGCAGGGCGCCCCCTCCCCCTCCCGCGGCCATGTGCCCTCCTCAGCCTGTGGAATGCGGGCGGCCCTGGGCCGGCCCCCAGAGCGCCTGGCCGGCCACGCATGGAGCGCCCTGAGCCCGGCCGCCCAGACCGTCCCGCCGGGCGCAGCCGCTACCCCGAGCCCGCCGGCCCCGACCCGGCCCAGCCCCGAGAGCGAGAGCGCGGCGTGCGGCCCGGCCCCCGGCGGCCCGTGCGAGCCGACATGCGGCTCAGGGAGCTGTCCCTGCGCCAGGACCCCGACCTGAGGCAGGAGCTGGCCTCGCTGGCCCGCGGCTGTGACTTCGTGTTGCCCTCCCGCTTCAAAAAGAGGCTGAAGGCCTTCCGGCAGGTGCAGGTGGGGTGTGCCTGGGCCCTGCGGACGGGGCTGGGGGGCCGCTCCGGGGCAGGGGCAGGCGGGCCGAGGGCTGGGGGGCCGCTCCGGGGCAGGGGTAGGCCGGCTGCTCCGGGACAAGAGGAGGCGGGCCGAGGCTGGGGGACCGCTCTGGGGCAGGGGCAGGCGTACCGGGGGTGGGGGGCCGCTCCTAGGCAGGGGCAGGTGGGCTGAGGGCTGGGGGGCCGCTCCGGGACAGGAGGAGGCGGGCCGAGGCTGGGGGGCCTCTCCGGGGCAGGGGCAGGCGTACCGGGGCTGGGGGGCCGCTCCGGGGCAGGGGCAGGTGGGCTGAGGGCTGGGGGGCCACTCTGGGGCAGGGGTAGGCGGGCCGAGGCCTGGGGGGCTGCTCCGGGGCTGGGGGCCGCTCCGGGACAGGAGCAGGCAGGCCGAGGCTGGGGGGCCGCTCCGGGGCAGGGGCAGGCGGGCCGGCGGGCCGAGGGCTGGGGGCCACTCCGGGGCAGGGGCAGGCGGGCCGAGGGCTGGGGGGCCGCTCCGGGGCAGGGGCAGGCGGGCCGAGGGCTGGGGGGCCGCTCCGGGGCAGGGGCAGGCGGGCCGAGGGCTGGGGGGCCGCTCCGGGGCAGGGGCAGGCGGGCCGAGGGCTGGGGGGCCGCTCCGGGGCAGGGGCAGGCGGGCCGAGGGCTGGGGGTCGCTCTGGAGCAGGCGGGGCTGCGTCTGCGCCCTCACCGGCCGCGCGGACCAGGGGCCGTGCAACAGGCGGGGTCTCACCTGCCGTCCCTCGCTCGAGCCTCCCGGCGCGGCCAGAGGCCCCGAGTGCCGTGCCGGGGGAGCCTTCTTCCCGCGGAGCCTCGCCTCGGCCTGCCTGCGGTGTTGTGCTGTCAGTGGCGGGTTGGGTGTGCGCAGCGGGACGCGCACCGCATCGGGCTGCGTCTGCTCCAGCGGCGGGGAGTGTCGACCCTCTTTCACTCCGACTGCTGGCTGGCACCCTTCCCGGTGCACGCAGGAAACGGCCTGATGACAGGGGAGCTTTGCCTGCCTTGTCCCCAGACCCTGCCCCTCTGTGCTCCGGCCCCAGTTCCCTCCGGGCTCTGGGGAGAGAGTCGCGCCCCGCACCGGCCAGAGCGGGCGCCGGGCAGGCGTGAGGACCTGGTGGCTTGGGAACCGCACGACCGTCACACAGGCTCACATACGCTGCTCGGTGACGCTCATGGGCGCTCGGACGGGAAGGCCTGTCCTGTCTGCGTGTGCGTGAATCCTGTGAGGCCAGCGCGTCCTTTCCACGTCGGGCTTGCCGGGACCCCCATGCTCTAACTTGAGGGTGTTTCTGCAGCCTCTCGCCCTGTAGTGCCGGGGGGCGAGGGGGCTTAGGGACCCGCGGGGCTCCGCTCCCCCTCTCTCCCCCCACAGGCCTTGCACCTGACTTCCTGACACCCCACGAAACACTCGCGTTTTCCCTGCAGCCGACAAGTTAGCGCCGGGAACGTAGGGTGTGGGGATAAAAATTGACCCCGAATCGCGCAGTGCGTTTGGGGAGACAAGGGCCGGCCTTCTTGGCTGTTGTAACTGGAGTATTCTTTAGGGTCCCGTCTCCGCTGGTACACGACTCCTGGGTCGTCTCTGATCTCCGTGTTCAGCTTCCCGGATTTCGTCCAGACGCGGTTCACGGTTGCACGCCTGTTCCTTGTGTTTAAGGACAGGGGGTTGGAATCTTTATGACCGCGAAAGTGATTTCCTTTCATGCACCGGGAGACGGACGTTCGGTGGTTAACGTGTCTCACGCGTGGTTCACGAGGGTGTCGGTGGTTTTCGAAGGCGTCACGGCGGTGTGGCGGCGACTGGCTGTGAAGGGCTCAGAGGACACGGTTGTATTAGCGGAGCTGTTGATCTCATGCTCATCAGCGCTGGGGAGACCGGGTCTCCTCTAACCGCCAAGTGTTTCACGGTACAGATGATCTATTTCCACGGTGTTTTGCAGGGATGACCATGTATATCGGGTAAAGTGGGTGTTCCCCAAGGTGTGTGGGGGTGAATCGGGGTGTCTCTCGTGGGGGAGAGGCGGGGGGTTCTCCAGGCTTCCTTCAGCCCACGGTGTCTCAGTGTGGATGTGGACGTGGCCCTGGGCGGTTCAGCACGTGTCCCTTGTGGACTGGGGCCCTGGGCCTGGTGGGGGCTGTGATGAGGGGAGGGAGGTGCTGTGAGGGGTGGCGCATGGGAGGAAGGGAGAAAGGGGGAGGGTGGACTGCATGGGGGGCATGGGATGGGGCGATGGCAGAGCCTGTGGGGTAGGGACTAGGGTGGACAGGACAGCCTGGGGGGTGCTGGGAGGCTGGGGGAGGGGGGGGGAATGAGACTAGGGGAGACCTGGGGTGTGGGAGGAGGGGAAAGCTGGGGAGAGGAGGTGAGATGAGGGGAGAGGTGGGGTAGGGGAGAGGTGGGGGAGGGGAGAGGAGAGGAGAGGTGGGGGAGGGGAGAGGTGGGGGAGGGGAGGGGAGGGGAGAGGCGGGGGAGGGGAGGGGAGGGGAGACAGGGGTGGGGGGGGAGGGGAGGAGAGATTAGGGGAGAGGTGGGGTGGGAGATGAGGGGAGAGGTGGGGGAGGGGAGAGGTGGGGGAGGGGAGGGGAGAGGTGGGGGAGGGGAGAGGAGGGAGACGGGGGTGGGGGGGGAGGTGAGGAGAGATGAGGGGAGAGGTGGGGTGGGATGTGAGGGGAGAGGTGGGGGAGGGGAGAGGTGGGGGACGGAAGAGGAGGGGAGAGGTGGGGGAGGGGAGATGAGGGGAGAGGTGGGGAGGGAGGATGAGATTAGGACAGAGATGGGGGAGGGGAGATAGGGGAGAGGTGGGGAAGGTGGAGATTAGGACAGCAGTGGGGAGGGAAGGTTAGGGGAAGCGTGGGGGCGGGGAGGGGAGATTGGGGGGAGGTGGGGAAGGGGGAGATTAGGGCAGCAGTGGGGAGGGGAGGGGAGATTAGGGGAAAGATGGGGAGAGAAGGGGAGATTAGGGGAGAGATGTTAGGGGAGCGGCGGGGGAAGGTTGATGAGATTAGGAGAGAGATGGGGGAGGGGAGGGGAGATTAGGGGACAGATAGGGAGGGGAGGGGAGGGGAGATTAGAGGAGGGGAGTTGAGATTAGGGGAGAGGTGTGGAGGGGGAAGGGAGGGGAGATTAGGGGAGAGGTTGGGGTAGGGGTGGTGAGATTAGGGGAGAGATGGGGGAGGGAAGGGAGATTTGGGGAGAGGTGGGGAACAGGAGGATGAGATTAGGGGAGAGAGGGGAGACAGCGGTTAGATGGGGAGGGGAGGGGAGGTTAGGGGAGAGGTGGGGATGGGATGTTAGGGGAGAGGGGCGAGGGGAGAGGAGATTAGGGAGAGGTGGGAGAGGGAGAATGACATTAGGGGAGAGATGGGGGAGAGGGAGGGAGATGTGGGGACGGGAGATTAGAGGAGAGGTGGGGAGGGGAGGGGAGATTAGAGGAGGGGAGGAGAGATTAGGGGAGAGGTTGGGATGGGAAGTGAGATTAGGGAGAGGTGGAGAGAGGAGATTAGGGAAGACGTCGGGGAGGGGAGATTAGGGGTGAGGTGGGGAGGGGATGATGAGATTAGGGGAAATGTGGGGGAGGGTGGTGAGATTAGGGTTGAGGGGAGGGGAGATTATTGGAGAGGTGGGGAGGGGAGGTTAGGGGAGAGGTGAGGGAGGGTAGGGAGATTAGTGGAGGGGAGGGGAGATTACTGGAGGGGAGGGAGATTAGGGGAGAGGTGGGGGAGGGGAGATTAGGAGAGCGGTGGGGAGGGGAGGTTAAGGGAGAGGTGGGGGCACAGAGAAAGCGGAGGGTGTGGTGGAGAGAGGGACTCGGGTGACGGCCGTGCCGCTCGCTCCTTGTGCCCCTGGACGGGGGGCCCGAGGGCTGTGTGGACCGTGGCCGCGTGTCCTTGCCCTGAGCTCACTGTGGCCCTCAGCTGATTGGCACACAAGTGCCTGCCCCCTGCCTGCCCGTCCTCCAGGGGTTCCTCGGGCCTTCTGCCCACCCAGACTCCAGATGCTCCCCTGCGTGTCCCTGGGACACTCTACCCACCCCCCCCCCCCGCTCCGCCCAGGGCGGGTTCCCCTGCCCAATCCAGGACCCGAGTTGTCGTCCCCCCTGCGGAGAATCCCCCCGCCAGCCTGGCCCCCAGCTCCTGGGCCCCGGCTGTTCTATGGTGTGGCACCACCCGTCCCGGCCGGCCTCACCTGCGGGGCCCTCGCGCAGGCACACAGGCCCCTCATGGTGCCACGTGCGACCTCCGGGGTCGCCGCCCCAGGGACGCCTCGTGAGGTGAGCTAATCTCTCTTCCACCTGCTGGCGGCTGGCCTCTGTGCGCCTGCCGTCCCAGACACGAGCCGGGCCACAAGCTGAGCAGGGCCACGGTGCCACGCGGGGCTCGCCCCTCGATGCCTGTTCTCAGGGCCTGGAGTGGACGTGAGCCTCCCCGTGCGCGGCTGTGGGTGCGGCTGGCCCTCCCCTGCCACGCCCTGGCATCCACATGGCAGGGTCACGGCCTCGTCCACGTTTTGCAGGCCCCCCGCGTTCCGGGCCCTGTGGGCGTCACGGCCCCAGGCCCTTTGGGAGTTCGGTGTCCAGCCCGCCCCCATCAGCGCCCCGACGGACAGCAGAACCCCCTGACGTGGGGAGAGCGTCGCACACCCCGCCCCGTGTTGTGGTCACTTCTGCTCCTGTTTTAAACTCTGAGCCCGGGTCCCGTGTGTGCGTCCAGCACGTGGCCTGCAAGTCCTGTTGGTGAACCCCTGGCAGGTGGTGGGCGGGGGCCGGCTCGGGGCCGCGGGGCCCTCGTGGCCCGGCCACGGCGTCCAAGGGGGCGCCGGCTCGCGTGCGCCCCGGGCGAGGGTCCGCCCTGCGGTGCCACGGGGCTGAGCCACCCGTGCCTGGCGTGGCTCAGCCTGCCCTTCCTTCGTGTCCTGTCACATCGGACGTCCCACCCTCGACCCTGAGCACCTGAGGCCGGGGGTCGGAGCAGACGCGGTGGCAGAGACACGGCGCCCACGACTTCCGCGGGGGATGCCGTTGTCCTCCAGAGGGGCCGCACGGGCGTGGACACACCTGTCGCTGTGTGCGCGCTCGCGGGCAGCCATCCGCTCTGTGGCTCTGGGGCTGCGCGGGGGTCAGTGCCCCGGACGGAAGTAGCTGCGTGGGGAGGCGTCCTCCCTCCCTCCCTCTCTCTCTCGTCTCTCTCTCTCTCTCTGTCCCTCCCTCCCTCTTCCTCCCTTGCTCTTCCTCCCTCTCTCCCACTTCCCTCTCTCTCTCTGTCTCTCTCTCCCTCCCTCTCCTCTGTCTTTCTCCTTTTCTTCCGCAGAGAGCATATCCAGCACGACTGCGGGTGTGCCTGCCTCCTTCGGGTCCAGGAGAGGTCTGTCCCATGTGCTGGAGGTCAGGGAAGGCCCCACACGGTCCCCGCGGAACCCGCTGAGGCCTGCCTCACGGCCTGGGAGGTGGCCGGCTCCCAAGGACGCCCCGTGTGTGGACGGGAATGTGTGTGCGCCAGCTGTGCTGGGCCGCACTCTATTTATGTCCCGGAGATTACACTTGTGAATCTCGCGTGTCCGCACGCGGCTGTTTTCTCTCTCCCCATCCATCCGTCCGTCCGTCCGTCCGGCTGCTTCTCAGCAGCACCTGGGGGCACAGAGCTCAGCCTGCGTCCCTGCCGGGCGGCCGCCCGCGTGATGCTCCGGGTCGAGTCACGGGGGCCTCCGTGACGGCCCCCGTGTGCTGTGGTGTGGTGCCGACGCAGGACGTCCCCGCGGGGCCGTGCGGACGGCAGACTCGCAGCCACCGTGGCCTGCGTTCCCACACTTCAAGTCGCGTGCAGCCTGGGCCCTTACGTCGTACGTGCACCTCTGTTTTATTTTAACGTTTACTTATCTTTGAGAGAGCGCGACAGATCACCAGCAGGGGAGGGGCAGACGGACAGGGAGACACAGAATCCCAAGCAGGCTCCAGGCTCTGAAGGCCCAGCACGGAGCCCGACGCGGGGCTCGAACTCACGGACCGCCAGACCGTGACCCGAGCCGAAGTCGCAGGCCTCACCGACCAAGCCACCCAGGTGCCCCCTCAAAATTCTTTTTAATGTTTATTTAGTTTTTCAGAGAGAGAGACAGACAGACAGACAGCACAAGTGGCACAGGGGCGGACAGACACAGAATCGGAAGCAGGCTCCAGGCTCCGAGTGGTCAGCACAGAGCCCCACGCGGGGCTCGAACTCACGGACCGTGAGGTCGTGACCCGAGCCGAAGTCGGAGGCCTGACCGACTGGGCCACCCGGCCCCCTTACGTGCGTCTCTTCTAAACGCATGCTGTTTTTTAGGTGCGCCTGGGTGGCTCCTTCAGTTGGGCGTCCCTCTCATGGTTTAGGCTCAGGTCATGACCACACAGGTCGTGAGTTTGTGCCCCTGCATTGGGCTCACTGCTGACTGTGCACAGGCTGTTGGGGATTTCCTCCCTCCCTCCCTCCCTCTCTCTCTCTCTCTCTCTCTCTCCCCCTCTCTGCCCCTCCCCTGCTTGCGTGCTCTCTCAAAATAAATAAGGGGACTATGGTACTCCTGGGTGGCTCAGTCGGTTGAGCGTCTCACTTCGACTCAGGTCCTGATCTCACGGTCCGTGAGTTCAAGCCCCGCGCCGGGCTCTGTGCTGACACTCGGAGCCTGGAGCCTGCTTCGGATTCTGTGTCTCCCTCCCTCTCTGACCCTCCCCTGCTCACACTCTGTCTCTCCCTCTCTCCCTCCCTCTCTGTTTCTCTCTAACATACACATTAAAGAAATCCTAATAAGTTAGTAAATTCTAGATAAAGAGATACTTTCTCTGATTTATCCTCCGTGGAATATCTTGTGTCTCTTGTTTTTTCTCGCCCTGTCGTTTGTCTCTGGGTTCGCAGGGGACCCTGCCCCCCGCTTGTGCTGCAACTGTGACCTGCCTCAGTTTCGCAGGCGCAGAAGTGGCTGAAGGCCTCCCTCTGTGTTTCTCTGTTTTTGACCGCGGACGGCTCGTTCTCCTCGCGCTTTGGGGAGGTGTGGAGTCCTGACGTGATGATGCGTTTCCCCCGAAGGATGCTGCTGCTTTCAGGCCCTGCCGGTCTGGCACGACTTTACGCTTTGCGCTTCGGGGCTGGGGGCTGGGGGCTGGGGGCGGCAGGCCGAGCGCAAGGTCCCAGGGGAGGGTCCCCCAGGGCCAGTGCCCTGGGGCCCTCGATGTCTCACAGGGTAGAAACGCAGCGTGAGCCCCAGGACGTGAAGACGGTTTGCTGAGTAGCGTGGACGGGGCGTCTGGGAAAGTCAGAGACGAGAAGAGGCGTGTGCTCGTGGCTTGGGACGGGGGTCCGTATTGGAACAGGGTCTCGGGGGGGGGGGTGCGGCACCAGGAAGCGGACGAGGGTCCCATCTGGGGCGAGTGTGCAGTGAATGCCGGTGACCCTCCGTAAGTCACAGCCGGGGCTGCCGCCGTCCGCGTGGGCCCAGCTTTGCTCAGAGCTGACGTCCCGGCCGGGGTCTGGGGCCGGGGTGTTGGGTGTGCGTCAGGCGTCGGGGCCGAGGCCATCACGGCCGCCGGAGCGATGCCCTTCCCTGCTTCCCCCTGGGACAGGGCGCAGCTCGTCTGCCCGTTCGCGGGCCAGGTGCGGGACGTGCGTGGACGGGGCCGGGCGGGAGGACGGAACGCAGACAGCAGCACGTGGGAGGCCCCCTGGCCTCCCTGCTTGCAGACGACGTCAGTCAGTCAGTCAGCGCAGACGACGTCAGGAACCTCACTCCCTCTTTTCCCCCCTCCTTCCCTCCCTCCTCCCCCTCCCTCCCCCTCTCCTTATCCCCTCCCTCCTCCCCCTCCCTCCTTCCCCCTCCCTTCTCCTCTCCTTATCCCCTCCCTCCTCCTCTCCTTATTCCCTCCCTCCTCCCCCTCCCTCCCCCTGTCCTTATCCCCTCCCTCCTTCCCTCCCCCCGCCCCCTCCCTCCTCCCCCTCCCTCCTTCCCCCTTTCTCCCTCCTTCCCTCTCCTTCCTCCATCCTCCCTCCCTCCTTCCCCCTCCCTCCTCCCTCCTTCCCTCACCCGCCCTCCCTCTTTCTTTCCCTCTCCCGCCCTCCCTCCCTCCTTCAATTTCCTCCCCCGTCCTGCCTCCCTCCCTCCTTCCCCCTCCCTCCCTGCACCACACTCTCCCATGTTGTCCCCCCCACCACCACCACACCCTGCTTACATGCACTGTGTCTGCAGCTCTGTGTAGAGGTTCAGGCCCCTGGAGCACTGAGCTGGCCTGTCCTGCCATGCCAGCCCCCATGGTCCCCCCCCCCCCCCCCCCCCCCCCCCCCCCCCCCCCCCCCCCAGTGACTGAACAGAGGACAAGTCTTGGGAACACATGCATGTCTGGGACGTGAGGCTTCTGAGTGCCGAGGACTGGACAGAACGGCCTGATGACAGGGACGGTCCTGATGTGTGACTGAGGGCACCGGACTGTCGCTGACGTGTGACTGAAGGCATGGGGACCGTCCTGACATGTGACTGAGGGGACACAGGGCTGTCCCTCACGTGTGACTGTCCCTGATGGGGTGGAGGGGCTCGTCCTGACGTGTGACCAAAGAGGACACAGACCGTCCCTGATGTGTGACAGTGAAGGACACGGACTGTCCGGGCACGGGACCAGGGAGGACACAGAGCCATCCCTGACGAGTCACTGAGGAGGACACAGGACCGTCTGTGAGCTGTGACTGAGGAGAACAGAAACCATCCCAGAGGGGTTACTGGGGACAGCAGAGGACGGGGGCCGGACTGAGGGCACGTCCAGGGAGTACAGAGCATGTTGAGCCACGACCAGGGAGGACAGGGACCGTGAGGAGGGGTGACCCGGACGACGGAGACCGTATTGGACCCTGACCCAGGAGGGCGGGGACCGTGTTGAGCGGTGACCAGGGAGGAGGGGGACACCAGGGAGGTGGTCGTTGAGCCTGGAGGAGGTCCTGCCGGCGGAAGGAACAACCCCTGGGACGCGGCCCGGGACATGCCCTGTGCTGTGCCTGCTGGTGCATCGCGTGGTTCACGCCCCGGCTCGTGTGGCCATGGGCGGCGGTGCGTGTGCAGTGCTCGGAGCGTGTGTGTGTGTGTCCGCCGCTGGCTGACGGGCTTGCGGCTTCTGGCGGGTCCCACCGTGGGGCCTGTGCTTGTAGCTCCCTGCGTGGTGGTCCTGCCTGTCCTCCCAGCCGGGCTCTCCCGCCTCCTCCCTGCCCTGAGCCTCCTGTCCTCGCAGCCGGCCTCCCTCCTCCTCCTCCCTGTGCCCCGAGCCTCCTGTCCTCCCAGCCAGCCTCCCCCGCCTCCTCCCTGCCCTGAGCCTCCTGTCTTCAGCCTCCTATCCTCCCAGCCAGCCTCCCTCCTCCTCCTCCCTGTGCCCCAAGCCTCCTGTCCTCACAGCCGGCCTCCCTCCTCCTCCTCCCTGTCCCGAGCCTCCTGTCCTCCAAGCCAACCTCCCCCCCTCCTCCCTGTGCCCCGAGCCTCCTGTCCTCCCAGCCAGCCTCCCCCCTGCTCCTTCCTCCTCCTCCAGTTGGTGCCCTGCTTCCTGCAGTGCCTTCCCTCCTCACTCCCTTCCTCCCTCATTGCCTCCCCCCTGCCTGCCCTCCTCCCTCACTGCCCCCCATGCCCTCCCCTTCACTGCCTCCCCCTGCCTGCCCTCCCCCTCACTACCTCCTGCTGCCTGCCCTCCCCTCTCACTGCCTCCCCCTGCCTGCCCTCCCCTTCACTACCTTCCACCGACTGCCCTCCTCCCTCACTGCCCCTCACTGCCTGCCCCTGCCTGCCCTCCTCCCTCACTGCCCCCCCACTGCACTTCCTCTCACTGCCTCCCACTGCCTGCCCTCCCTCACTGCCCCCCCACTGCCCTAACTCTCACTGCCTCCCCCTGCCTGCCCTCCCCCTCACTGCCCTCCTCCCACATTGCCGTCCCTCTCACTGTCTCCCCCTGCCTGCCCTCCCCCTCACTGCCCTCCCCCTCACCGCCGTCCCCCCTCACTGCCTCCCCTTGCCTGCCCTCCCCCCCACTGCCCTCCCCCTCACTGCCTCCCCCTGCCTGCCCTCCCCCTCACTACCTCCTGCTGCCTGCCCTCCCCTCTCACTGCCTCCCCCTGCCTGCCCTCCCCTTCACTACCTTCCACCGACTGCCCTCCTCCCTCACTGCCCCCTCACTGCCTGCCCCTGCCTGCCCTCCTCCCTCACTGCCCCCCCACTGCACTTCCTCTCACTGCCTCCCACTGCCTGCCCTCCCTCACTGCCCCCCCACTGCCCTAACTCTCACTGCCTCCCCCTGCCTGCCCTCCCCCTCACTGCCCTCCTCCCACATTGCCGTCCCTCTCACTGTCTCCCCCTGCCTGCCCTCCCCCTCACTGCCCTCCCCCTCACCGCCGTCCCCCCTCACTGCCTCCCCTTGCCTGCCCTCCCCCCCACTGCCCTCCCCCTCACTGCCTCCCCCTGTCTGCCCTCCCCCTCACTACCTCCCCCTGCCTGCTCTCCCCCTCACTGCCTCCCCCAGCCTACCGTCCCCCTCACTACCTTCCGCTGCCTGCCCTCCTCCCTCACTGCCCTCCTCCCACACTGCCCTCCCTCTCACTGTCTCCCCCTGCCTGCCCTCCCCCTCACTGCCCTCCCCCCTCACTGCCGTCCCCCCTCACTGCCTCCCCTTGCCTGCCCTGCCCCCCACTGCCTTCCCCCTCACTGCCTCCCCCTGTCTGCCCTCCCCCTCACTACCTCCCCCTGCCTGCCCTCCCCCCCACTGCTGTCCCTCTCACTACCTCCCCCTGCCTGCCCTCCCCCCTCACTGCCCTCCCCGCCGGGACACTGGTCTGCTCCTGCAGCAGCATCAGGTGGCCGCCTGATGTCCCAGCTCCGCAGAATGCGGAGTCTGGGCGAGACGTGCGCCCGCAGGTTGGACTGTGCTGCCTGGTCTCTGCCAGCCGGGGCGGCTGGAGGCGGGGTCGTCGGGGGTCCCGTGCGTCTGTCCGTCCGCAGCCTCTGGCGGGCGTGTGTGGTGGCAGAAGGTGCCACGTGCACTCCTCGTGACAGATGCCATCGAGCGCTGCCGGGGGCCAGCGGCCCGCGGGGACAGGCAGCCGGCTTCATGAGTGCAGCCGCGAGGGCGCCGTGACGCTCCCCTGCCTCGGCGTGCCCCACCCGGCTGGCGTGTGGCCCTAGGCCGACCCCGAGCACACGTGTCCTCGGCCGTCAACCCGAGCGATCGTGTCTGCTCGTGGGACTTGAAAACGCAGCCCGTCTTGCGTGCGAAGTGGCCACCGCAGCCGCCCCACCGGCCACCGGGCCCATCACCCGGGATGCGCGGACGTCACCACGCTGAGACGCTACGTCAGACGTGGCGCCACCTCAGGTCTGCCCAGGGCGGCGGCTTTGGCTCTGCGATGACTCCTGTGCCCGTGACTTTCTGGCGACCAGGACCGTGGGGTTGAGGTTCTGTGTGAGAGGGACCTGCGTGTCGGGGTGGAGGGCGCATCCTTGTAAGAATGTGTGTGTGTGTGTGTGTGTGTGTGTGTGTGTGTGTGTCTGTGTGTCTGTGTCTGTGTGTGTGTGTGCGAGGGACCCGCGTGAAGGGGTGGAGGGCGCGTCCTTGTACAGGAAGCATGTGTGTGTCTGTGTGTGTGGGACCCGCGTGTCGGGGTGGAGGGCACGTCCCTGTGCAGGAAGCATGTGTGTGGGAAAAGCGGTTACACGCATAAGCCGCACACGAAGTTCACCCTTTCCTGGATGCAGCTGTCTGGTCATCTTGTCCACCTGGCTCATCCCTGGGGACGCGGGGATCGCGGGGCTGGCTCTGAACCCCTGGGGACTGCGGGGGGACCACAGAGTTGGTGCTGCCCCCACCATGGGCCTGCAGGCAGGGTCTTGCCAAGCATCCATGCCGGTCAGCCCAGGCCTCACCGGTTCCTGTCCTGGGGTCCTGAGGGGCCACCTGCAACGCAGGGCTGAAGGCGGCTACGTGGGGAGGACCTGTGGAGGACTGGCACTCACTGTCGCGTCGTGTGACCCGTAGGGATTGTGTGCGGTCCTGTGTGCACGTCGGGTCCGAGGTGTGACCCATAGGGAGTGCATGCGGTCCTGTGTGCACGTCAGGTCCAGGTCTGTGTGACCCACAGGGAGTGTGTGTGGTCCTGTGTGCATGTTGGGTCTCAGGCTGTGTGACCCCCCCAGGAGCATGTGCCATCCTGTGTGCATGTCAGGTCTGGGGCTGTGTGACCCCCTGGGAGCGTGTGCCGTCCTGTGTGCACATCGGGTCCGGGGCTGTGTGACCCACAGGGAGCGCGTGCGGTCCTGTGTGCATGTCGGGTCCGGGACTGTGTGACCCACAGGGAGCGTGTGTGGTCCTGTGTGCACGTCGGGTCCGGGGCTGTGTGACCCACAGGGAGTGCGTGCGGTCCTGTGTGTGTGTCGGGTCCAGGACTGTGTGACCCACAGGGAGCGTGTGTGGTCCTGTGTGCACGTCGGGTCTGGGGCTGTGTGGCCCACAGGGAGCGCGTGCGGTCCTGTGTGCAAATTGAGTCCAGGTGTGTGTGACCCCCCAGGAGTGTGTGCCGTCCTGTGTGCATGTCGGGTCCGGGACTGTGTGACCCGCAGGGAGTGTGTGTGGTCCTGTGTGCACATTGAATCCAGGTCTGTGTGACCCCCAGGAGCGTGTGCGGTTGTCTGTGCACGTCGGGTCTGTGGTGCTCGGTGCACTTCGTTAGAGCCACTGGCTCCGCTCGTCATGTTAGCTGAGGCCACGCACGTTTCCCGGTCCTCACGGGCTTGCCGTCTGCTTTGTCTCAGGTTCAGACGAAGAAGGAGGAGCCCCTGCCGCCCGCCAGCAGCGAAAGCATCCCCGCGTTCTACTTCCCTCGCGGCCGTCCCCGGGACACCGTGAACGTAGACGCGGTCATCGCCAAGATCGAGCGGACTTTCGCCCAGTTCCCGCACGAGAGGGCCACCGTGGAGGACATGGGCCGCGTGGCCAAGGTGGGTGCCCCTGCGTGAGAGCGGCACACGTTCCTCAGCCCCTCCGCGGGCTCGCGGCTCGGGGTCCTGCTTACGCACGTCGTCGGAACGGTAGTCCCGGACGCGGGAGAACCCAGGTGTGTGTGGATGCCCTCCCGGGGTCAGCGGGTGCGAACGTGTGCACGTCTTAGGGACCCGGCACCTAGAGGCCCTGCGCACGCCTTCCCCGGCCCCTCCGACCCCGTGTCTCTCCCTGTCCAGGGTGCCGTTCCTGTGAGCGGGTGGCACTGGCCCACAGTCCACGCTTGCACCCCGTGGAGTGAGGTGGTGGCTCGGCCGAGCTGCTGCCGCCTTGTGTGCGCTTCCGCGGCCCCGTGTGTCCGCACACGGTGCGTTCCAGGAGCGTTGATGTGTGCAGACGTGACCCGGCCGGGTCCAGGGTCGCCGCACACCCTACACCTCTCTCCCGGACTGGCTGGGGTCACTTGGGAACGCCGCCCGATGCTTGTGGAGCCACGAAACCTCTCCCGGACCGCCTGCACGGTTTCGTGGCACCCAGCGGTGTGTGCGGTTCCCATGCCGCTGCTCCCGTGCCAGCGTGAGCCGTCTCTCTGATCGCAGACGTGCGTGCGCTGGGGCCTCGTTGTGGGTCTGGCTTGCACTTTTCCCCGAGGACTGATGACCGCGACCCTGTTTCACGCGTGTGTTGGCCGTATGCACACCTCTGGACCCACGCGTGTCTACGGCCTTTGCCCCGTGTCTCAAGTGGTTGTTGTTTCAGCGTGAATATTAAGAGCCTCTGTGTCCAGACACGCGTCCCTCATCACTTACGTGGTGTAAACGTGTTTCCTCCTGTTCCCTCGCTGCATATTCCCCTCCTAGGTCATGTCCTGTGCCACACAGAAAGCCTTTCGTGTTGATGAATTTCATTTTATGTACTTTTTCCTTCATTGGTCGTGCTTTTTGGGTCCTAGCCAAGAATTTATTGCCAAATCTCAGTCGTGAAGGTTTTTTGTTTATATTCGTATGAGTGTTACAGTTTTACTTATGCATGTGTCTTGAGTTTTATATACAGTGACATCGGGGCACAACTTCATCTTTTTTTGTTTTTTTAAATTTTATTTCTAAGTAACATCTCCCCCGGTGTGGGGCTCGAATGCACAACCCCGAGATCAAGAGTTCCACAGTGCACCGACTGAGCCAGCCGGGCACCCACAAACGTCATCTCTGTGTGTGTCCAAATCCAGGGGTCCCTTCGCCACTGCTGGAGGAGACCCTTCCTTCCCCGTTGACTGGTCTCGTCTCCCTCATTGGAAATCAGTGCATCGTCACATGCGGGTTGATTAGCGGGCGCTGATCCTGTCCCGTGGCCCTGTGTTTCTGTTTTCGTGCCAGAACCACACTGTCTAGATTAGTTGCTTTGTAGTAGGTTTCTGAACAGGGCCGCATAGCACATCCAAGTCTTCGCGTTCAAGACGTTTCAGGCGGCGCGAGGCTCTGTGTGAATTTCAGGACCGGCCTCTCGGTTTCTACAAAGATGCCAGCAGGCATCTGACGAGGGTCACTGGGAATCTGTACGTCGTCTCGGGAAGTGTTGGCGCTCCGGTCTACGAACAGAGGTTGTCTCTCTGTTCATTTACATCTCTACGTTTTTTTAGAAACGTTTGGTGGTTTTCAAGTGTCCCTTGCACATCTGTTATTACATTTCTTCTGGAGCACGTTACTGTTTTTGATACTTGTATGACTGGAATTGTTTTCTAAATGTTCACGTTGTTCATTGCAAGTGTGTAGAAATGGAGTTGATTACTGGGCATCGATCTTGTGTCCCGCACCCTTACAGACTCACGGATTAGTTCCAGTGCTGCTCTGGCATAGTCACCAGGGTTTCACATGCGCACGATCGCGTCCTTCACACGTGCAAGTAGTTTGACTCCTTCCTTCCGCGTGTGGATGTGGCCCGCTTCTTCACCGTGTCCGACTGCTGTGCGAGCGCGTCCCGTGTGGCACCGGAGACCAGCGGAATCGTGGGCAGTCCTCCTGGTTTAGAGGGGCAAATATCCGCTCTTCCAGCAGCATCAGGCCCGACTTTGGTCGTGGGGTTCTCACAGGTACCGCTGTCAGGCTGAGGATGTCTCTTGCCACCCCTGGCGTGTGGTGTTTATTTGGAAAGGACGTTGAATTCCTCACATGCATTTTCTGAATCTGCTGAGACGGTTTTTGTGCTGAGACCGTGTATTCCGTGAGCTGATTTTTCCGTGGTTAAACCCACCTTGCATTCCTGGGGTGCTTCCCACTCGGTCTGGGTGTGAAACCTCTGAGACTTCCCTTCGCGCGGAGTCGGTCTCTGGGACGCGTCCGAGTTTTCTGGCGCAGGCTCGCCTGTGTCGATCGCTGGCCCTCGCCGAGCTCCCCGGCTGCACGCCAGGGCTCCTCACCCCGCGGCAGTGGCCGGGCGCCTGCGGTCAGCGTCTCTGCCGGGGTCCGTCCCGTCCCGCCCGAGCCCCGCACGTCCCGTCCCGTTCCTCCCGGAACTCGGCGAACAAGCCGCCCGATCCCTGGCTGCGGCAGGAGCCTGTGTGAACGTGTGTGTGAGTCGCTGGGCTTGACACGAGCTGAGCTCTCTCGGCCCGCTGGCTGGTGAAGAAGTCGGTGTCGGTGGTAAGAAGCAGACCTTCACGTCGTCCCCAGAGCCCCCGCGGGAAGCAGGGGGGCCTGGCGCGATGCCCTGGACTTGGTGCCCCGCCAGGACTGTGCCCCTTCTTCCTACACACGCATAGCACTCAGCCGCGGGCACAAGCCGCCGTCTGCGTTCACCGGCCCCCTCGTCGCAGGGACACACACGGGCCGCTGGCCATTGCGGTGACCCTGCGATGGGCACCACACGTGCGCGTCATTTCACGTCGTCCGTGTGCTTGGGACAAGCAGGGGTGAGCAGGCTAGGCTGCAGACGCGTGTTGTCACCAGTCTCGGGTGGCGGATGTCTGACGCCTGACGTCGGATGCGCAGGAAGTGGCGTTGCGGGGCCCGGCTGCTGTGTGTGTCTCCTGACTCGCGGACGTTTTGTCTGGGGCGCTTCAGCGACGGCGGTTCAGCGAGACGTGCGCGTGGTCCCCCTTGTGTGGTGGGTCTGGCCCCGTTTGGGGTTCGCGGGTCTCCACCTTGACAAGTGTCCTCCTCCTATTGTCACGCCCCTCGCTGCCTCCTCTGGACCATGTGGGAACCCGGGGTCATGTGTCCCCTCGCATGGCCCAGAGCCTGTCCTCGAGGGCACAGGCTTTACGCGAGAGCGTCATTGTCTCCTAGTGTCTCGTAGGCGGCATCAGTCTGTGCGTGGTCTTGATTTCTGGACTCGGTTCTCCTCATGCATGCTGTCTCTGCGGCGCTCCCTCGTGTAGCGCGTGCATCTGTTGCTTCCAAGCTTTTCTCATCTCGTTTCGTTTTTTAGAGTCTTTATCGAGTCGGCACGTGTGAGCCTTTGCTCTGGGCTGTTCGTTTCTGCTTCCTTTCCTGACTGGGAGACGAACTTACGGTTTCCCGTGAACGTCCGCCAGCCTCCTGGATGACTGCTTTGTGTTTTCATGTCCTCTTTGCTCCCTTCTTCCAGAATAAACCTGGGTTTGTGTGCGTGCACGCATGCGTGTGCAAGACGTGGGCACACGTCTGCACGTGTCAGGGAGCAGACACTCAGACCTGAGCTGCGGGTGACCGATTTGACCAGAAACGGCGTCACCGCTGTGCATAGTGGCGGTTCACGGCGCGTCTCCGGCCACGGTGCTCGAGCGCCAGCTCTCCCGTGACCCCCGCCAGCGCTTGCCTTCCGCACTTCCTGTTTTCAGCCGTTGTGGTGCGTGTGCGCGTGAACTTCCCGGAGCTCTATTTTCATTTCCTCACGATTACATTGAAAACCTTCTCTTGCGTCTATTGTGTCAGCGCACCGTCGTTTCCCTGCTTGGCGGTTTCCTGGAGGTGTAACTGAGCGCCCGACGCGGCTCACGCGCCCTGCACGCGGTCTGAGGAGCTTTGACACGCGTGTATCTACCCGGGCGCACCTGAAAAGCAGCATGACCTTGTTTCCGGGCCCCAGTCCCACGCAAGCGGCCCCACCCCGTGACATAATGACGCCCGAGGGCCCACCCGCTCACAGCCCTGCCCTGGGGCTCACGCATCCGCGTAGGAATTCTGGGGACACGCACGTTCCCAGCTCAGCACCGTTGTGATGGGTGTGTAGGCAGGGCTCACGGTTGGCCGCTTAACGGTTTCCTCTTGACTGACGGCAGCCTCATCTTACCTCACGTTCCTTTCTAACTGTGCGTCCCTGACGACATCCCTGCTCGTGTTATTCGTGCATCTTAACTGGGCCGTCCTCTTCCCATGGAGTCGTGCAGTGTCATGGACTACGTGGACGCGGGCGCTCGGGACCGGGCCGTCCTCTTCCCGTGGAGTCACGTGGTGTCATGGACGGCGTGGACACGGGCGCTCGGGACCGGGCCGTCCTCTTCCCGTGGAGTCGTGCGGTGTCATGGACAGCATGGACGTGGGCGCTCGGGACCAGGCCGTCCTCTTCCCACGGAGTCGTGCGGTGTCATGGACGGCGTGGACACGGGCGCTCGGGACTGGGCCGTCCTCTTCCCGTGGAGTCACGTGGTGTCATGGACAGCGTGGACACGGGCGCTCGGGACCGGGCCGTCCTCTTCCCGTGGAGTCGTGCGGTGTCATGGACAGCGTGGACGCGGGCGCTCGGGACCAGGCCGTCCTCTTCCCGTGGAGTCGTGCGGTGTCATGGACAGCGTGGATGTGGGTGCTCGGGACCGGGCCGTCCTCTTCCCACGGAGTCGTGCGGTGTCATGGACGGCGTGGATGCGGGCGCTCGGGACTGGGCCGTCCTCTTCCCGTGGAGTCACGTGGTGTCATGGACGGCGTGGACGCGGGCGCTCGGGACCGAGCCGTCCTCTTCCCGTGGAGTCACGTGGTGTCATGGACGGCGTGGACGCGGGCGCTCGGGACCGGGCCGTCCTCTTCCCGTGGAGTCGTGCGGTGTCATGGACGGCGTGGATGCGGGCGCTCGGGACTGGGCCGTCCTCTTCCCGTGGAGTCACGTGGTGTCATGGACGGCGTGGACGTGGGTGCTCGGGACTGGGCCGTCCTCTTCCCGTGGAGTCGTGCGGTGTCATGGACGGCGTGGACATGGGCACTTGGGACTGGGCTGTCCTCTTCCCACAGAGGCGCGCGGTGTCATAGACGGCGTGGACATGGGCACTCGGGACCAGGCCGTCCTCTTCCCACAGAGTCGTACGGTGTCATGGACGGCGTGGATGCGGGCGCTCGGGACTGGGCCGTCCTCTTCCCGTGGAGTCGTGCGGTGTCATGGACAGCGTGGACGTGGGTGCTCGGGACCGGGCCGTCCTCTTCCCGTGGAGTCGCGCAGTGTCATGGAAGCATGGACGCAGGCACTTGGGACTGGGCTGTCCTCTTCCCACAGAGGCGCGCGGTGTCATGGATGGTGTGGACGCGGGCGCTCGGGACTGGGCCGTCCTCTTCCCACAGAGTCGCAGTGTCATAGACCGTGTGGACGTGGGCACTCGGGACCGGGCCGTCCTCTTCCCGTGGAGTCGCGCAGTGTCATGGACAGCGTGGACATGGGCACTTGGGACTGGGTCGTCCTCACCACACTGTGTTATAGACAGCATGGATGTGGGCACTTGGGACTGGGCTGTCCTCTTCCCACGGAGTCGCACGGTGTCGTGGACAGTGTAGTTCTAGGCTCCCGGTCGGGTGGGTGTGTGGAAGCGGTGAGCCCGCCCGTCCCGTGCCGGTGTGGGCTGTGGTCTCTGTGATGCAGGGTGCTGGGGGCAGGTCCCTACAGATTCCCCCCACCCCCGCCGTCACTCAGAGGGCCCCCGTCCGTCCGTCCGTGCCCCCGGCCTTCACCGTGCACAGTCATGACGTGGCGCTGACGTCTGGGCAGCACTGTCCTGCACGTGTTGATGTGCTGATGCGGCTCTTTCTTTGTCTGTAGCCGTGGACTCGGACCAGTGGCCATCCCACGGTGGCAGCAGCCGTGATAAACCCCGGTTCATCAAAAACGCCATCGTCTCCGCTTTACGTGCCCTCGGGTTCCGGCTTCTAGTGGCTCACAGGGGCTTAAATCTCATCTCGGTTCACGACTGGGGTCTCCCGCCGTCCATCCCTGGAATTTGTGGTGTGCTTTGCTGTCGGGCCGGCCTCATCCACTTTCTCGGGAAATGCTCCTTACCAGTCTGTGTTCCAGAACTGTGTGTTTGGAATCAGTTTCGCTCCCTGAATATTCTGCACGAGACCCACTTGGGGTCACCCTTGTTTCTTTCTGGGAAGGTTACGTTGAATTCCTCACCACAGTTTCCTTCCTCTGTGTGCTTAGTAGACCGAGGACGTTGACGTGTCCTCACGTGAGACTTGAGGGCGTGCGTCCCACGTGTCAGTGCAGGCGCGTCAGGTGCTAAGCTGGCTGGGCTAAGACCCAGCGTGTCAGAAGCCGTAGTGAGGCCGCCCTGGCACGTGCAGTCCAGCGCGTGTGTCTCCCGTGTGCGTCGGCCACATGGCCTGGTTTTCCTGATCTTTTCCCAGGACTCCCGTTCCGCTTCCGGGGTTGTTTTTGTGGCCACGTTCGGCCACACTGGCTTCCGGTCTTCTCGGGATGGCTCCCTGCCTTCGGCTCCCTCCGGGATCGCCGTGTTCTCGCCACTTTGTGCACGAGGCTGCTCCGGCCTGCCGTGGCCGTACCGACGTTCGTGTGCGGTGCCGTGAGCTTCCTCGTAGACACGGCTTTACAGGCGTCTCGCACATCAGTGTGCCGTGCGTCTCTTTCTTTCTCATCTGGCATTAACTAGCTTGCACTGTGTTTTCCAGTCCGTTCTGGGGCCGCCTCGCAGGGGTAACAGAGACTCCAGGGTGAGGGGCCGAGGTCCCCAGGACCGCCCACTTCACCTGCCCGGCACAGATTCCAGGTTGTCTCCTCTGCGCTGAGCAACCAGCTGTAGACCCGGGGGTTCCCACGGCCCCTCCCTGCGGGAGGGTGAAGCTACACAGACAGAGGAAGCGGCCCAGCGGGTGAGCGCTGGGAGCCCCCGTGCCCGCGTGTCTTCACCACCCAGCAGCTGCCCAGCCGTCACCTTCACTTTCACGGAGGCTTCCGGCATCGCTGGGATGCATCCCTGCCCCCGCGTCCAGGTGCGCTCCGCCCCACAGGATGGCGTGGGGCCGAACGGCCCAGGTGTCTCACATTGGCTCAGCCTTCCTGCTGTCCGGCCCCCCCCAGGGCCACCCAGGGCCACCTGCAAACAACAGGCGCGCCCGTCAGCCGGGACGCCCCAAGGCACGTAGGAGCGGTGCGTCAGCAGCGACAGCCAAGCACCCGGCGTCGGCACGGACGGTGCACCTGGCACCCTGTCCTGTGGGGATTGACCGAGGTTCCGGACGCGCTGTGCCGGGAGCCAGGGCGCAGACCGCTCCTGGTCCGTGACTTCACGCTCGCCCCAGCAGGGCCGTGTCTCACAAGCAGGATGCTGAGTGGAAGCCAGGCCGAAAGGCCACAGGTGGCGTGGTCCCATGTGTAGCACGTTCCACGAAAGGGACGCAGAGTGGGGCTGGCTGGGTGTGGGCGGGGTACGCCACATTGGCCGCGGCCTGGCTCTTCGGACTGTGGGGACAGACACGTGACCGGCCACCTGCGTGCACCCTACCACGGTGAATCTTCACGTGCGTATGTTGTACGAAGCTGATAAGAAGCACAGGTCTCCTTACGTGACACGTCTTCTTCTTTGGACTTGTTCATAAGCTGGTTTTCTGTTGGTGGCGTTGTAGAGGTGACGGCTGCCGTTCGTTTCAGAAAGTTAACAGAGCGTCCTGAGGGGCGGTGTCGGCTGCGGCCAGCGCCTGAGGGCCAACCTTCTGGCTGCGGGGCTGATTGGCAGCAGGACAGGCCGGCACGACCTGGAACGCGTGCGCGGAGGGCCCCCCTCACAGGAGAGCGCAGAGCTTCGTGGGCGCAGACCTCCTCGGGACGGCCTCACGGAGCCGGGAGACGCCTCGGGGCCGTCAGCCCCGGTCCCGACTGCCGCGAATGTCCCTACATCCGCGTGGCCACCACCCAGAGCGAGCCTCCACATGTTCCTGGCACCATGGACAGTTCCCTTCGGCCGCTCCCTTTCAGCCCTCCAGCCCTCTTCTGAACGGTCTGCTCCATCACCTGTCATGACTCGGGCGGCCCTGCATCCCCTCCGTGCGACGTCACCTCCGTGCGATGTCGCCTGCGTGTGATGTGGCCTCCGTGCGATGTCACCTCCGTGCGATGTCGCCTCCGTGCGATGTTGCCTCTGTGCGATGCCTCGACACCTGCACCAGGCAGTGTTGGCTTGGGGGTACCCAAAACCCATCACCCAAAAGTGTGCTCCCCGCGCTTTCCTCCGCGATCCAGCTCCAAGGCAGCACCCCCAAGGGGGTGGGTGTGCACAGCGTTCGTGCCGGGCCCTGCTCGCGGACACCTGGCCACTTCCGTGCGGGCCACCCTGATTCCTCCTCACACGCTTCCTGGCGTCTGTGTCACGAGCCCTGAGGCGGAGCGCATGTTCGCAGGCGCACGGGCGTGTGTGCGTCCCGTTCTCAGAGTGACTGCTTGTTCGGGCTGACGCGCTGCCACGGCGGCCTTTGGCCCCTCGACTGGCCCTTCCGGAACATGCCGCCCGTGGCTCTGGTCAGACGCTCACGTTGCCGCCAGTGGGTTCCGTTCCCTCGTTCGACGGCATCTCCCGGCAGATGGTACTGACGTGGAGCTGACGCGGGCCTCCCTCTGGGGCCAGGGGTGCTCCGCGTCCCGCGTGGGGAGTCTGTCTTCGTGGCCCCGGAGCCAGGCTGACCCGCTCGTCATGTGTTCCCGCGGAGAGTTTGCGGCCGTGGTGGTCCCGTTCCGGACGGGGACCCGTCGCGCGCTGCTCGTGGTGCAGCTGAGGGCGGCTTTCCCGGTGGCGCGGCACTCCCGTTGGAGCCCACTCGTTGCCCCCGAACCGTGGGATCCGTTGCTGGGTCCGATCTGCTCCCCACCCTGTTCCCTGCGGCCGGCGGGTCCCTCTTGGCCCAGATGCACCCAGGTCACGCACGTCACTCAGCAGTAAGCCTGCAGAGCCCTCCGTGTCCCCGCAGCAGCTTCGAAGGAGCTTCCCTGTCCCACAGACACCCGCTGCGTGCTTGCTGGCCTCGCGTCGGGCCCGTGGGTCGCTCGTTCCGGGAACCGGCCTCGGCTCGTCCACCGCGGGAGGCCGGCACGGGGTCCTCGGTGTCCCGGCAAAGATCTGTGCCCGGCTCTGTGCACACGTGACGCCGTGTGGGGTGCGCGCTTGACGGGTTTCTGGACGCGTTTCGCACACGGCGCTGTGGATGAGTTCGTTTTCCGGTTGTTGCCAGCGTGTGGGTGCAGAACAGCCTCGCGGACATGGTGCTTGCGCCTGGCGACGTGGCTGTGCTTCCTCCCGGGCGCGTCCTCACTGCCCTCTGAGTCCCTCCGCGTTCCCGCACGCCCTGCCACACGTTTGTGACTTCCACACTCTTGGGGCCTCCTGTGCGGCCTGTCTTCTCCGGCCGCGGCGCCTGGCCGGGCCGGCCTGCAGCACTGGTGCCCTGGCTTGGGTCCCGGCTCAGGCACGGGGCCTGCACGCGTCACCCTGGCACGTGACGCGAGCCGCGGGCCTTGTGTGGATTCCCTTCATCGCGGTAAGTGTTCCCGCGGCAGCTGGCTGGCCCAGGCTGTGGCGTGCGTGACTCCTGGTCTCGGGGCTGTGCGTTCGCGCCCCACACTGGGGGTAGAGATTACAAAAAAAACATTAAAAGAAGAAGGTACGTCTCTGTTCTTAGTTTCTCCGTGTCCTGTTTCTTCATCGCTGTTTGTTTAATGGCCGAGTTCAGTCGGTTCATGATGCGTTTTCTGTGGCATTTCTGCATTACTGATCGCGATGGATAACCAGCTCCTAATTCTCCTTGCGTTCCTGACACACGTCAGTATATGTGCAGCCCTCGTAATGAGAATTACCAAATGCCCCTTACTTTCAGTCTCTGGAAGAGTTTGTGTGTGGTGCATGTGATTTCTTCCGTAAATATTTGAACAAGCTCGTTGGCGGACTTTTGGGGCCCGGACTTTTCCTTGTGGGAAAGTTTGGAGTTAAGGCTTGTTTTTTTGCAGCTGCATAGAACTGTTCAGACCTTTTCTTGTGTCCGTTTGGTTAGACCCCTGGATCCGGGAGTCTGCGCGTGTCCCCAAAGCTGTGGCACGTGTTGGCGTGAAGTCATTGGTGTCACGCGCTTCCTGCCTTTCTGTCGCGTGTGGGAACTGCCATGACAGCGGACATTCGTAACTTATGTTTTCTTTAGTAGTTGATGAGTTTTTCTGAGGGGCATTACAGTCTTTTTTAGATGTTCAAAGAACGGACTTTCGGTTTTGCTGATTTTCCGTATTAAGATATTTGCTCTCTTTCGTCTTCATTTCTGCCTGTTTTGTGTTTCTTCTTTTGTTTGCTTTTTTGCAATAGGAGCTTGGATTGCCGGCATTCAGGCTTCTGTGCTGCTACGCGGGCCAAACGCCCCTGTCAGTGCTCGTTTGGTGAATCCGATCGACGGCGTTTTCACTGTTGCATTTCGGAGCCCTTCCTAATTTACGCTGTCGTCTGTGTTTATCATGAGGTGTTTCTAGACGTGCAGAGTTTGGGCACCTGCTGGTTGCCTGCCGGTAGACTGTGTGCTGGTCAGGGGGTGGTCCGTTCCCCGTCCTCGAGCTGCCTTCCCGTCCGTCACCCGATGTGACAGATGCTGTCCCTGGTGCACGGGGAAGGACGCACGCCGTGTGTTTCGCGGCTCGCTGGAGCTCATGTGCGGGGCTCATGGGCTTCCAGAGGGGTCTTGGCGCAGCAGAAGTTGTCTGCTGCATCCCCGTGGGAGTGTGGGGTGTGGTGGCCATGGTGGGGGCCCGGGAGGCTCTGACCGCCCGCTTGTGCCCCCGTCCCGTAGGCCTGTGGCTGCCCGCTGTACTGGAAGGGACCACTCTTCTGCAGTGCCGGGGGAGAGCGCACAGGCTCCGTGTCCGTGCACAAGTTCGTCGCCATGTGGAGAAAGTGAGTCCCAGGCAGGAGCGCTGGGGGCGGGTGTCGGGAGGGGGACGTCACGGGCCCGGGCTCCTGCGGCCGAGATGGCGAGAGCAGGGGGCTGGCCTCCAGGGTGGGGGGCCCGGCGTCCGTCCGCCGCCCGCGTCTGGGAGGGGCCTTGTGGACGCGGCGTGGGGGGACCACCGGCATGTCCTCTGTTGCTGCAGGATCCTCCAGAACTGCCACGACGACGCGGCCAAGTTCGTCCACCTGCTCATGAATCCCGGCTGTAACTACCTGGTGCAGGAGGACTTCGTCCCCTTCCTACAGGTGCGCCCACGTCTGCGCCGCAGGCACCTTCTCCCCTCCTCACGGCTCTGCCCCTGCCTCCGCGCTGCGTGCCAGCTGCGAGACGGGGCTCCCTTTCCTCAGGGTAGCGCGTTCCACACACAGGGCTCGGGGACCCGCCCCTTCGAGCCCGCGTCGCTGGCGGGACCGCGCGTGCCCTGCGCGGTGCGAGCGTGTGTGAGTGGCGGGGCCATGGAGGGGGGACTCCGGCCCCTGGCGGGCTCCCCTGCGGCGTAGGCACAGGCTGTGGCATTCCAGAACGTCCTCCGCACGCAGCACTCCGCTCCCCTCCCCTCCCCTCCACGCCCGTGCGGGGCGTCGCGCAGCCTGAGCGCGGTCCTCGAGCCTGGGCGGTTCTCGCGTTGCGGCATTTTCCACGCAGCCCTTCCCGGTAGCGCACTTATCCCCGCAGACGTGACCTGAAGGCTCCCGTGGGTGCCGCTTGGAAGTGAGGGTGTCGCATGCGTGCCGCTGCGTGGGGGCCGTTCCGTGTTTGTCCCGTCGGGTCTCAGTTGCTGGGGACAGGTGCCGTGCGGGCTCCCGGGGACCGGCCGTGGTCTCCGAGCCCGTGGGTGAGGCAGCGACACGCTCACACCGCCGCCACGCCTGGCGGGCGTCCGTGCAGAAGCCGTGGGGGCACGCGGCAGACGGGCTCCGGGGCTCGGCGGGCATGGTGCGTGTCCCCCACGTCTGTCTTGTCTCACGTGCGCAGGATGTGGTGAACACGCACCCGGGCTTGGCCTTCCTGAAGGAGGCGTCTGAGTTCCACTCCCGCTACATCACCACCGTGAGTACACGGACACAGTCCGCTGCCCCCGGGTGCCTGGGCCGTGGCCCTTCCGACCCCGGGTCTCTCACCTGTGAATAAGGTGTTGGCACCGTCTCCCCAGTGGGTCCCGGGCGAGGGGCGCCGAGAAGCGGAGGTCCCGTCTGTGGGCACGGAGCACCGTGAGCGCGGGAAGCGCCTCGCGGGTCTTGCCACACGTCCAGCAGTGAGACTCTAGCACGAGGGAGGGGGCGTCCCCGAGACCTGTCTGCTCTCCCTCCCTGGGCGGGAGAGGGCTGGGCTGGGGCCGCTGAGCCTGGGAGGACGTCTCAGCTCTGGGACGGCACTTACCTGCTCTTTGAAGCGTCGTGGCCAGGGGCCGGCCTGCCCGGGAGGCGGGGGACTCACTGCCCGGCCCTGTCCCCAGCCCCTGGGCACATGAGAGGGCGGCCTGGGACGAAGGGCCTGGCCCTCGCCCGCCCACCAGCCAGCACTCCCCTCCCGAGCGGGTTCCCTCTCCCCACTGCCTGAGCCCAGCGTGCGGGTGGGCTTTCTGGCCGGGTACACACGCGCATTCTGTGACACGGGATGTGCACGAGAGGAGCTCTGTGTTTGCCTGGGGAGGCCACACGCCATCCTGTCCTGGTTCCCCTGTCACTGGCATTAGGGGTCATCGTGAAGGGAAGGTGACCGCAGTTGTGAGTGGTAACCAAGGACGCTGGGTGCCGAACACGCACAAGCTTTGTATGTGCACCCTTCACGCACATTCTGTCCTCACGGGCAGGGACAGGTGAGGGATGTCTTCGGACAAAGGCAAGTGATAGGTGTCCTGGGACAAGGATAGGTGAGGACAGGTGAGGGATGTCCTGGGACGAGGACAGGTGACGACAGGTGGCGACAGGTGAGGGATGTCCTGGGATGAGGACAGGTGAAGACAGGTGAGGGATGTCCTATAACGAGGACCTGTGAGACAGGTGAGGGGATGTCCTGGGATGAGGACAGGTGAGGACAGGTGAGAGATGTCCTGGGACGGGGACAGGTGACAACAGGTGAGGGATGTCCTGGGACAAGGACAGGTGAGGGATGTCCTGGGGCGAGGACAGGTGAGGACAGGTGAGAGATGTCCTGGGACAAAGGCAGGTGACACGTGTCCAGGGACGAGGACAGGTGAGGACATGTGAGGGATGTCCTGGGATGAGGACAGGTGAGGGATGTCCTGGGGCGAGGACATGTGAGACAGGTGAGGGATGTCCTGGGACGAGGACAGGTAAGGACAGGTGAGGGATGTCATGGGACGAGGACAGGTGACGACAGGTGAGGGATGTCCTGGGATGAGGACAGGTGAGGGATGTCCTGGGGTGAGGACAGGTGAGAGATGTCCTGGGACAAAGGCAGGTGACATGTGTCCTGGGACGAGGACAGGTGAGGACAGGTGAGGGATGTCCTGGGATGAGGACAGGTGAGGGATGTTCTAGAACGAGGACATGTGAGACAGGTGAGGGATGTCCTGGGACGAGGACAGGTAAGGACAGGTGAGGGATGTCATGGGACGAGGACAGGTGACGACAGGTGAGGGATGTCCTGGGACGAGGACAGGTGAGACAGATGAGGGGATGTCCTGGGACGAGGCCAGGTGAGGCCAGGTGAGGGATGTCCTGGGACGAGGACAGGTGAGACAGGTGAGGGATGTCATGGGACGAGGACAGGTGACGACAGGTGACGGATGTCCTGGGTGAGGACAGGTGAGGACAGGCCGTTCCCATCTGGGATTCAGAGCCGAGCCTGGTGTGCAGCCCTCTCCGGCCTCCCGCTGATGCTCCCGACCCGGTGGTGACTTGTGTTTGTGGACGTGGTCAGAGCGGGTCGTTCCCTGAGCGCGCCGTGAGGACTCCTGGCCTTCCGGGAAGTCCTGCCCACAGCCCCATCCCAGCTCAGGTGCGCCGTCACCCGCACGGACCCACCTGAGCGGGCCGGGCCGCTGCTAGTGGGCGGACAGACCCCGTGGGCCCCCTTGGCGCCTCCCCGTGACCCAGAAGCGTGCCCATCCCTGACGCAGCTGTCGGGCACATGCAGGGCGGGACCTCGGCCGGAGACACGGGGTCCTGCGTCGCCGGGGGTCCGGGCGCTCTGCTGACGGTCTTTCCCCTGCAGGTCATACAGAGGATCTTCTACACCGTCAACAGGTCCTGGTCGGGGAGGATCACGTGTGCGGAGCTCCGGAGAAGCACGTTCCTGCAGGTAGGCGGCCGGCCAGCAGGGACGCAGGGCCTACGTACACCCATTATTCAGACCCACCTGCCTTTCCGTCTGCCATCTTGCGTGCTGACCCTCCTCCGTCCTCCTGCATCCTCCTCCATCCAACCTAGGCCGTCCTCCATCCCTCCTCCACCCTCTCCACCCATCCTCCACCCTTCTCCATGCACCCTGCATCCCTCCTCCACCCTCCTCCACCCATCCTCCACCCTCATCTCTCCATCTGCCGACCCTCCTCCCTCCCTCCATCCTCCACCCTTCCATTCTCCCTCCACCGTTCTTCCGTCATTCTGTTGTTCCGTTCTTCATCCTCCACCCTCTACCCAACCGTCTACCCAGCGACCTCCCAGCATCCATTGCAGGACCGTGGGAACTGGGGTGCGGGGTGCCCTCCTCACTCGGGTTCTGCGGACGTGTGGACATTAATGAGGACAGGGCTGACCCGTCCTCATCCAGAGGCCGCAGCGGTGAGAGCGTGGACGCCCGCAGGACTGCCTCTCGCAGCCAGCGGCAGCCGCGCCGAGTCTCGGGCCGGACCCTCGCCTGGGTGGGCTCCTGACCCGGGTGCCGTGCTCCCACCCCTCGGGCCTGTTGTGACGTGAGCTGCCTGGCGGTCCCACCCACGAGGGGCCCCCTCCCGTGGGGATCGCGCCGAGAGGAGGGTAGCAGGTTTGTTGGGTTTGTCTTGGCAGAACGTGGCGCTCTTGGAAGAGGAAGCAGACATCAACCAGCTGACAGAGTATTTCTCGTACGAGCACTTCTATGTGATTTACTGCAAGTTCTGGGAGCTGGACACGGACCACGACCTTCTCATCGATTCCCAGGACCTGGCCCGGCACAATGACCATGGTGAGCTCGCGGCCCGCGTGGGACAAGGGTGGTGAAATCCTGGCGGGGCCGAGCCGCTGAGGTCCAGGCGGGGCAGGACCACAGTCCCTCCAGAGGCTCCAGGGAAGGGTCCTTCCTGCCTCTTCCAGCTGTTGAGGCTCCAGGCATTCCTGGGCTCCTGGCCGCGTCCCTCCCGTCTCTGCCTCCGCCTTCACATGGTTTCTCCTCTGTGTCTGCGTCTCTCTTCTGTCTCTTACGAGGACGCTCATTGTCTTTAGGGCCACCTTGGTCATTCAGGGTGACCTCGTTTCAGGTCTTTCACTTAATCACGTCTGCAAACACCTGTTGCCAATTAAGGACCCGCGTCCAGATGCCAGGAACCAGGATGCAGGCGTGTGTTTTGGGGAGACACAGTTGAGCCTCTTGTAGCATCCGGTCATTTCGTATCAGGGCGACGTTCATCGGCGTAGCATGAAATGGGAGACGTGGACAGACGCTGTCTTCGTTTCCCTGTCTTGGGGACACGGTGCTTGGAATGGGCTGCTCTGGGCACCCCCCAAATTTGTTTTTGGAGCCACGCCTCCCAGGACCCCAGAATGGCCCTGTCAGTGGAGGTGGGGTTTTTAAAAAGAGGGGATTAAGGTAAAGTGAGGTCGGTCGAGTGGGCCCTGATCCCATAAGGGCTGGCGTCCTTACGAGAAGAGGGGATGAGGACACAGGCACGCACAGAGGGGTGACCGCGTGAGGACACGGGGAGAAGACGGCGTCTACACGCCCAGGAGACAGGCCTCAGGAGGAAGCAGCCCTGGGAGAGGATGAATGTGTGTTGTTGGAGCTTCCGGCTCAGTGCCAGGTCGGGCCCGGCACCTCCGCTGACCGATGTGGTCACCTCCCCTCTGTCAGGGGTCAGCTGGACGCGTTTGGTTTTGATCACGAAGGGAGAGAGTTGGGAGTCGGGGCACCTGGAAGCGGGAATAGACACGTGTTGTGCTCTTCCCAGCGCGTTTCTTCTCGGAGCACCCGGGTCGGCTTTCCACCCTCGCGGCTTGGATTTGGGCTCCGTCCTTGGGTGGCACCCCCGGGAGGACACGTGCGGGACTCGGGCCCTCTGTGGCACCCCCGCCCGGCCCGGGTCTCGGCGTTCCTGACCCGAGCCCGCCCGGCCGGCCCCGCTCGCGTGAGGTCGGGCCGTGACCGCGGGCGTGCGCTGCTGCTCACGGCCCGATTCCGTTTCCACAGCTCTGTCCACCAAGATGATCGAGAGGATATTCTCAGGGGCGGTGACCAGGTACGTGTCACAGCCACCGCTTCTTGGGTTTTCTGGTGATTGCGGCCCGTGTTCTGAGCCCTGTGTCCCGTTCTGTCTCGTTCGCTGCCTCATGTGAACTTGTCCTGTGTCGAGCGTGAGTGCTCTTGTCACGTGAGGTCATGAGGAGGACACACGTGCTGTTGTCACGCAAGGTCACATAAGGGAGGATACTTGCCATTGTCACACGAGCTCATGGGAAAGGGAGACGTAGGTCCGTCGCGTGATAGCAGAGGGGACACACACGCGTCTGTTACGTGAGATCATAAACGAGGGGACGCACGTCTTTGTCACGTGAGGTCAGAAGGGGGCGAACGCTGTTGTCACAAGAGGTCATCAGCGAGGGGTGGTTGAGGACGGCCCCGTGTGGGTGGGTCACGTCAGGCCCGGGGCATCTGAGGGAGCCCTGGAGTAGGGCCATCGGAGGCCACGCGGCGGCCGTGACCAAGGCCGCGCGGCCACCCCTACCCCATCCGTGGTCGCAGGGTAACCCCCCCCCCCCCCGGTGGGGGCGCGCGTCCTCTCGGGCCTCCCCCGGCGGGAGCCAAGTGCAGGACGGGGCCAAACGCCAGGCCCCACTCCCGGCGGGGAGCGGGCGGGGACGTCCCGCCTCAGGCCGCTTCCCCCTGACCCCGTTTCGTCCGCTGCTCTCGGCCCGGAACCCAGGGGCAGAAAAGTACAGAAGGAGGGAAAGATCAGCTACGCCGACTTTGTCTGGTTTCTGATCTCGGAGGAAGACAAAAAAACTCCAACCAGGTAGGTACGCGTTTCGGCGCTGTCGCGCGGTCTGTTGGGTACGGCGGTCGGGAGCCCTGGGGGGGCGGTCGTCCCCGAGCGCGGGCGCCAGCAGGGTCCTCGCGTCCCGGCCGGCCGGGCCGACGGAGGCTCGCCCTGACCTGCCGTGACCGCAGCATCGAGTACTGGTTCCGCTGCATGGACCTGGACGGGGACGGGGCCCTGTCCATGTTCGAGCTGGAGTACTTCTATGAGGAGCAGTGCCGCAGGCTGGACAGCATGGCCATCGAGGCCCTGCCCTTCGAGGACTGCCTGTGCCAGATGCTGGACCTGGTGAAGCCCCAGAGCGAAGGTACCGTCCCGCGTGAGGAGACGCTGCTGCCCCTGGAGGGAAAGCGTGCCCCCCCCTGTGTGAGATCCGCCCCCCCCCCGTGTGTGAGGAGATGCCCCCCCCCCCGCGTGAAGAGACGCTGCTGCCCCTGGAGGGAAAGGGTGCCCCCCCCCGTGTGTGAGGAGATGCCCCCCCCGTGTGTGAGGAGATGCCCCCCCCCGTGTGTGAGGAGATGTCCCCCCATGTGAGGAGAGGCCCCCCCCCGTGAGTGAGGAGATGCCCCCCCCGTGAGTGAGGAGATGCCCCCCCCGTGTGTGAGGAGATGCCCCCCCCCGTGTGTGAGGAGATGTCCCCCCATGTGAGGAGAGGCCCCCCCCCCGTGAGTGAGGAGATGCCCCCCCCGTGAGTGAGGAGATGTCCCCCCATGTGAGGAGAGGCCCCCCCCCGTGAGTGAGGAGATGCCCCCCCCGTGTGTGAGGAGATGCCCCCCCCGTGAGTGAGGAGATGCCCCCCCCCGTGAGTGGTGAGATAACCCCCCATGTGAGTGAGGAGATGCCCCCCCCCGTGAGTGAGGAGATGCCCCCCCCCGTGAGTGAGGAGATGCCCTCCCCCCCGTGAGTGAGGAGATGCCCCCCCCCGTGAGTGGTGAGATAACCCCCCATGTGAGTGAGGAGATGCCCCCCCCCCGTGAGTGAGGAGATGCCCCCCCCCGTGAGTGAGGAGATGCCCTCCCCCCTGTGAGTGAGGAGAGGCCCCCCCCCGTGAGTGAGGAGATGCCCCCCCCGTGAGTGAGGACATGCCCCCCCCGTGAGGAGATGCCCTCCCCCCCGTGAGTGAGGAGATGCCCCCCCCCGTGAGTGAGGAGATGCCCCCCCATATGTCAGATGTCCCCCCCCCGTGAGTGAGGTGCCCCCCCCGTGAGTGAGGAGATGCCCCCCCCCCCGTGAGTGAGGAGATGCCCCCCCCCGTGAGTGAGGAGATGCCCCCCCCCGTGAGTGAGGACATGCCCCCCCCGTGAGGAGATGCCCTCCCCCCCGTGAGTGAGGAGATGCCCCCCCCCGTGAGTGAGGAGATGCCCCCCCCCGTGAGTGAGGAGATGCCCCCCCCCGTGAGTGAGGACATGCCCCCCCCGTGAGGAGATGCCCTCCCCCCCGTGAGTGAGGAGATGCCCCCCCCCGTGAGTGAGGAGATGCCCCCCCATATGTCAGATGTCCCCCCCCCGTGAGTGAGGTGCCCCCCCCGTGAGTGAGGAGATGCCCCCCCCCCCGTGAGTGGTGAGATAACCCCCCATGTGAGTGAGGAGATGCCCCCCCCCCCGTGAGTGAGGAGATGCCCCCCCCCGTGAGTGAGGAGATGCCCCCCCCCGTGAGTGAGGAGATGCCCCCCCCCGTGAGTGGTGAGATAACCCCCCATGTGAGTGAGGAGATGCCCCCCCCCCGTGAGTGAGGAGATGCCCCCCCCCGTGAGTGAGGAGATGCCCTCCCCCCCGTGAGTGAGGAGAGGCCCCCCCCCGTGAGTGAGGAGATGCCCCCCCCGTGAGTGAGGACATGCCCCCCCCGTGAGGAGATGCCCTCCCCCCCGTGAGTGAGGAGATGCCCTCCCCCCCGTGAGTGAGGAGATGCCCCCCCCCCGTGAGTGGTGAGATAACCCCCCATGTGAGTGAGGAGATGCCCCCCCCCCGTGAGTGAGGAGATGCCCCCCCCCGTGAGTGAGGAGATGCCCCCCCCCGTGAGTGAGGAGATGCCCCCCCCCGTGAGTGGTGAGATAACCCCCCATGTGAGTGAGGAGATGCCCCCCCCCCGTGTGTGAGGAGATGTCCCCCCATGTGAGGAGAGGCCCCCCCCGTGAGTGAGGAGATGCCCCCCCCGTGTGTGAAGAGATGCCCCCCCCGTGAGTGAGGAGATGGCCCCCCCGTGAGTGAGGAGATGCACCCCCCCGTGAGTGAGGAGATGCGCCCCCGTGAGTGAGGAGATGCCCTCCCCCCCATGAGTGAGGAGATGCCCCCCCCCGTGAGTGAGGAGATGCCCCCCCCGTGAGTGAGGAGATGCCCTCCCCCCCGTGAGTGAGGAGATGCCCCCCCATATGTCAGATGTCCCCCCCCCGTGAGTGAGGTGCCCCCCCCGTGAGTGAGGAGATGCCCCCCCCCTGTGAGTGGTGAGATAACCCCCCATGTGAGTGAGGAGATGCCCCCCCCCCGTGAGTGAGGAGATGCCCCCCCCCGTGAGTGAGGAGATGCCCTCCCCCCCGTGAGTGAGGAGAGGCCCCCCCCCGTGAGTGAGGAGATGCCCCCCCCGTGAGTGAGGACATGCCCCCCCCGTGAGGAGATGCCCCCCCCGTGAGTGAGGAGATGCCCTCCCCCCCCGTGAGTGAGGAGATGCCCTCCCCCCCGTGAGTGAGGAGATGCCCTCCCCCCCGTGAGTGAGGAGATGCCCCCCCATATGTCAGATGTCCCCCCCCCGTGAGTGAGGTGCCCCCCCCGTGAGTGAGGAGATGCCCCCCCCCCGTGAGTGGTGAGATAACCCCCCATGTGAGTGAGGAGATGCCCCCCCCCGTGAGTGAGGAGATGCCCCCCCCGTGAGTGAGGAGATGCCCTCCCCCCCGTGAGTGAGGAGAGGCCCCCCCCCGTGAGTGAGGAGATGCCCCCCCCGTGAGTGAGGACATGCCCCCCCCCGTGAGGAGATGCCCCCCCCGTGAGTGAGGAGATGCCCTCCCCCCCGTGAGTGAGGAGATGCCCTCCCCCCCGTGAGTGAGGAGATGCCCTCCCCCCCGTGAGTGAGGAGATGCCCCCCCATATGTCAGATGTCCCCCCCCCCGTGAGTGAGGTGCCCCCCCCGTGAGTGAGGAGATGCCCCCCCCCCGTGAGTGGTGAGATAACCCCCCATGTGAGTGAGGAGATGCCCTCCCCCCCGTGTGTGAGGAGATGCCCCCCCCCCGTGTGTGAGGAGATGTCCCCCCATGTGAGGAGAGGCCCCCCCCGTGAGTGAGGAGATGCCCCCCCCCGTGAGTGAGGAGATGCCCCCCCCGTGAGTGAGGAGATGCCCCCCCCGTGAGGAGATGCCCCCCCCCGTGAGTGAGGAGATGCCCCCCCCGTAGTGAGATGCCCCCCCCCGTGAGTGAGATGCCCCCCCGTGTGTCAGATGTCCCCCCCCCCGTGAGTGAGGAGGTGCCCCCCAACGTGTGAGGAGATGCCCCCCCCGTGTGTGAGGAGACCCCACCCCACCCCTATGAGATTCCCCCCCCATGAGATTCCCCCCCCCCCCCCCCCCCCCCCCGTGTGTGTGTGAGGAGATGCCCCTGTGGCGTGACATGTCCCTCCCCCGAGACGGGATGCCCCTTGCTGGGTGAGGGAAGGACCCCTGGGACCTGTGAGGGGCCACCCGTGTGGGATGTTCTCGGTATGGGGGAGCCCCCCTTGGGGGACGTTGCGCCTCGGGAGCAAACGTGCCCCTGTCATGCTGATGCCTGCTGTGTGAGGGACCCCGAGTGAGGGGCCGCTCTCCCTGCGACGTGCGACGCCTCCAGGTGCGGGCAACTGCGCTTGAGCGCGGGTCCCCCATGTAAGGGACATCCCCGTGTGACGCGGGGTGCCCCCGTGTGAGAGAGGCTCCCGCGGAGGAGGACAGGCCCTCGGATGCGAGGGACGCCCACTCTGGTGCCGGCCGGCCCCGCCCCGAGCCGGCTGGCCCCGCCCCGAACCGGCCGGCCGGCCCCGCCCCGAGTCGGTGACGCGGTGGGCGGGGCCTCGGGGAGGGCTCGGACCAACCACATCCCAGGACCCCACCCAGGGCAGGGGGAGCTGTTGTTGTTGCCCCGGGTCCCGCGGCTTCGCTTCCGGCGCCCTAGCAGGCCCCAGGGTCCCCTCAGCCCTCACCTGGGAGGGGCCCTGGGCTGTCAGCTGAGGACCCCCGTCCCGCCCGCCCGCGTCAGGAAGGTGGATGTCCCTGACCCTGGGTCTCCCGCGTGTCCCACCTTGGCGAGACGGAGCCCAGACTCCCGGGGTGGGACGGCACCGTGGACACCGGCCCCCCCCCCCCCGCCCCTGCCCCTGCCCCGACCGGCTCCGGTCCCTGCCCCTGGCGCCCACACCGCGGGGTCGGCCAGGGAGTCGGCGGGGGGGGGGAGGGGGGTCCCCTGACACCCCTCAGCTGAGAAGCCCGTGACCAACGGGCAGGCCCGCGGTGGCACGAGGAAGGACCCCAGGGCACCTTGAGACGGACGGAGGGAGGCTGTTCCCGGGCCGTGAGGCCGCCGTTAGTCTCGTGTTTCCGTGTCCGGAAGAAACACGGTCTTGGGGTGTTCGCTGTGTTTGCCCCTCATCCCGGGGTCCTGGCCGCAGCTTGCGAGCCGGGCTGCCATCCCCAGTCCTTGGCTCCGTGATGTGGGTGGCGGGCGCCCCCTGGTGGCCGAGTTCCTCTCTGTTCCTGCGCTCCTCCTCCACGTGCGTCCTCTCACCCATTCCGGGCCACACAGGACCCCAGGCCTCTGGTCCCCGCTGCCCACCCCCCCCCTCCGCCGTCCGCCCACACCGGGGACCCTCTCGTGCGAGTGTTCAGGACCCCAGGCCTCTGGTCCCCGCTGCCCCCCCCCCAGCCGTCCACCCACACCGGGGACCCTCTGGTGCGAGTGTTCAGGACCCCAGGCCTCTGGTCCTGCCTGCCCCCCCCCCCAGCCGTCCGCCCACACTGGGGACCCTCTGGTGCGAGTGTTCAGCACCCCAGGCCTCTGGTCCCCGCTGCACACCCCCCCAGCCGTCCACCCACACCGGGGACCCTCTGGTGCGAGTGTTCAGCACCCCAGGCCTCTGGTCCCCGCTGCACCCCCCCCCAGCCGTCGCCCACACCGGGGACCCTCTCGTGCGAGTGTTCAGGACCCCAGGCCTCTGGTCCTGCCTGCCCCCCCCCCCCCAGCCGTCCGCCCACACCGGGGACCCTCTCGTGCGAGTGTTCAGCACCACCCCAGGCCTCTGGTCCCCGCTGCACCCC
The DNA here is from genome assembly GCF_016509475.1 of Prionailurus bengalensis. NCBI lineage: Eukaryota > Metazoa > Chordata > Mammalia > Carnivora > Felidae > Prionailurus > Prionailurus bengalensis. Next base: position 228,477 of record NC_057361.1, on the reverse strand, counting down.
CCCCCCAGCCGTCCACCCACACCGGGGACCCTCTGGTGCGAGTGTTCAGCACCCCAGGCCTCTGGTCCTGCCTGCCCACCCCCCAGCAGTCCGCCCACACCGGGGACCCTCTCGTGCGAGTGTTCAGGACCCCAGGGCTCTGGTCCCCGCTGCCCCCCCCCCAGCCGTCCGCCCACACCGGGGACCCTCTTGTGCGAGTGTTCAGGACCCCAGGGCTCTGGTCCTGCCTGCCCACCCCCCCAGCCGTCCGCCCACACCGGGGACCCTCTCGTGCGAGTGTTCAGGACCCCAGGCCTCTGGTCCCCGCTGCCCCCCCCCAGCCGTCCGCCCACACCGGGGACCCTCTCGTGCGAGTGTTCAGGACCCCAGGCCTCTGGTCCCCGCTGCCCCCCCCCCGCCGCCAGCCGTCCACCCACACTGGGACCCTCTTGCGCATGTGTGTTTTGCCCAGTTGTGTCACAAAGTGCAGTTTCTCCGCGAGTTAGGACGCGTACCCCCCGACGGACCCTCATGAACGCGCCCCCGGGAGTAACCGTCTTGAAAACGCTTCACGGCCCGCAGGGAAAATCACGCTCCACGATCTGAAAAACTGCAAACTGGCCAACGTGTTCTTTGACACCTTTTTCAACATCGAGAAATACCTCGACCACGAGCAGAAAGAACAGGTGTCCCTGCTCAGGGTGAGCGTGGCAGGCGTGGCAGGGAGCGCGTGGGGTGCCGGCCGCATCTGCGCCGCGTGACACCCGTGTCTCATCCAGGAGAGCGAGAGCGAGGGCCCCGAGCTCTCCGACTGGGAGAAGTACGCGGCTGAGGAGTACGACATCCTGGTGGCTGAGGAGGCTGCGGGAGAGCCGTGGGAGGACGGGTGAGTGAGTGTGCGCGCGGGGACGCGGGGACAGCCGGGCGGACGCGGGTGCTGAGCGGCCGGCGGGCGCCTCCTTTCAAACCACACGTGCCCAACCCCGGACGGGCTCCGTCCAGAGCTGGCGACTCCCGGGGGCCGCCCCCTGGCTCCGGTGGGGCCTCTGACATCCGTGTGACGAGTGTCTGCCCCCACAAGAAGGGACCCCGTGGGCAGGGAAAGGCAGCTGCGGGTGTCCCCAACCCGAAAGGGAACTCGCGCTGGCCGCGCGGCCTGGACACAAACCCCGCCCCAGCAGAGCTCCACCCTGAGGCCCCTTCCCCAGGCTCTGTGGCCACGTGGGGACCCGGGAGCGAGTGCCCACCCGCCCCCTCCCCGGAAACAGCCCCTCGGTGCTGCCTCCTGTCCCCTTGGGCTGGGACCCGCGAGCGGCAGCCAGGTCGGCCCAGAGCGGGCCCTGCAGCGGGGCCGCGTGAGGCCTGCCGCCCGGGGCATGATCTGTCCCCTTCTGTCCCCCACGCCCACCCCGATGTGCTGCGTGCTCCCCAGGACGTGACCTGCCGAGCCGTCCCCCTCCCCCCACCACGCTGAACGGGGGCCCAGGCAGTGACCCGGGTGGAGGGCTCCCCGAGGGGCCTGGCAGGGGGGACGCACTGCGGGGCTGGGGTCTGAGAGGCCAGCTCAGAAGCTGGGACCCAACACACCCTCACGGGGCCACTGCAGTGGGGAATCTCGTCTTTGGTGTCTGCACCTGAGGCCCGTGGGGGGACAGGGGCATCGGGGCCCAGGTGCTGATGGACGCCCTCTCACCCGGGGTTGACCACATGTGGCATCAGCGGGGCATCTGCTCCCACGAGCGTGGCTGGGTGTGCGGGGTGCAGACGGTGGGGGGCTCAGGCATCCCAGCCTCCACACAGGCACCCGACAGGCTCAGGCGGCACACGGGTTCTCTACTCCCGTCAGGGCTCTTCACCCACCCCCCCCCCGCCCCCTCAGGGCCGCCTGTCCCCCGGGTCAGGGTCACACGGGGTCAGGAGCGGGGCCCGCGTACGAGAGGCACCCCCCGCCCCCCGTTCGGCGGCCATGGGGCCGCCAGGGTCCCGACCCTCACTCCCAAGAGAGTTTGAGATCCAGCAGGGCGTGTGTCCGTCACCCCCGAACCCCTCCCCACCTGGGCCCCTGGCAGGTGCTGGCCTTCGGCCGTCGTGCATTTCCGGGCCGTCACAGAAGCACACCCCCACGTCCCTCCACACCGCCTTTGCGGGCCCAAGGTGTGGCAGAGCCGTGCTGTTCACTGTGCTCGTGGGGGGGCCCCTTCTGTGCCGCGGGCGACCCCCCACCAGGTGACCCACGTTGGGTGGCTTCCCCTCGGTTCTGGGCCGACGTGAACCGTTGCCACCGGCCTCGTGCAGGTGTGCTGTCACAAAACAGACGGAAGTTTCGATGACTCGTGTTTGAGAATCTCACCCGGCGTGGAGGTGTTGGGCCTCTCTGCGACGCCGCGCTCCCTGATCCGCAGACGTGCACGCTGTCCGCCAAGTTGGGTCTCTGACTCTTCTGCCGGAAAATATTTTGTGGTTTTCAGCACGTGGATCTTCTCGCCTTCTGTCACAGAAGGGCTTCCTGATGTCGGGGTGTCGGGAAGGTGGGGTTTTAAGATTTACTCTTGAGAGAGAGTGGGAGCATGAGCAAGGCAGGGGCAGAGAGAGAGCATCCCAAGCAGGCTCCTGGCTGTCAGCGCAGAGCGCGACGCATGGCAGGCTCCTGGCTGTCAGCGCAGAGCGCGACGCATGGCTCAAACCCACGAACTGTGAGATCGTGAGCCGAGCCCAAGTCGAGAGTCACACGCTTAGCGGACTGAGGCACCCAGGCACCCTGAGGAGGTTTGAAACTTGCAGCATACCGCTGCGTGTTGCTGGCGATCCCCGTGGGGCTTACCGACCTTGCACTTGCCTCTTGTGGTAACCGTACCCGGTGGCCGCGTAAGCGTGTCGTGGGTCGGTGGGGGGCTCTGCGCCGACAGGCACGTGGCCTGGAGCAGCGCGCTTCGATCTCCTCTCCGCCGGCCCGCGGCACGGCCTAGAACGTCGGCTACGACGCCGACCGCAAGTCGGCACGCGTCCCTGTCCCGTCCCCAGTCCTTCGTGCAGATGGGTCACCCCGACCAGGGGTCGCGGCATCCGCCCAGGCCCAACGCCGAGTTCCGCCAGGTGGCCTTGGCGCCCACGGCCCATGGCCACGGGCACTTCACGGAGGGCCTACCACAGCTCGGCCCGCGTGGCAGCTCGTGGGGGCCGCCCGCCTCGGCCGCGCCCCAGCACACTCACGAGCTCCTGCTTGCAGGTACGAAGCCGAGCTCAGTCCCGTGGACCAGAAGCTGAGCGCCCTGAGGTCTCCGCTGGCCCAGAGGCCCTTCTTCGAGGCGCCCTCGGCCCTGGGCACCGTCGACCTGTACGAGTATGCGTGCGACGACGCCGACCTACAGCCCTCGTGACGTGCGCCCGCGGCCGGGGGTCCGGGCCAGCCGGCTGGACGCGAGGCAGCTTGTGTGTCAAAGCTGTTTGTTGAGCTGTTTTTTATAGAAAGTGATTTGTAGGAGATGACGAATTTTTATTGGACACGAAGCGGGTCACGTGGCCATGGAGCTCCTGTCCCCGCCTGGCCAGGAGGGGCCGACCCCCGTGCAAGAACCCCTGGCTGGCAGGCCCCGCTAGCCGTCGAGTTCAGGCGTGTGGACACTTACGCGGCCTGGCCGGCGGCTCCCCTCCAAAGGAGCTGCCTCGGGGTCGCCGGCCGTGCGCGGACTTCTGGGTGCCGGGTGGCCCCGTGTTCTCACGGAGTCGGTCGGGAACATTCCAGAAGCCCCGGGACCTTCCGTCTCGTCTGCACGAGCATCTCCGGGCACGGCCTGGGCCACGACCCTCCGTGCAGGGTGTGGGAGGGTGCGCCCCCTCAAGCGTACTTACGTTTTCATGTACGTGTACAAAACGTGTAAAGTTAACTTTTATTTGGTGTGTATAGCGATTTAAAAACGTTTTACGAGATCACGTTTGTATTTTCAAATAAAGAAGTTACAGACTCTCCGTGCCGGGCCCGGCTCGCCCAGCCCACAACACAGACACAGCACACAAAGGTCACAGAGAACACGGACACCAGGCAGCGACGCTACTGGGGGCACAGGGCAGTGTCACGAGGGAGACTCCGTCTGGCACGGACGGCTCTGGGGATGGGAGGCCCGGCCGAGGGTCACAGGCCCTGGGCCTGGAGCGTCCAGCAGATGGCCGTCCCCGCAAGGCCTGCAGGCGAGGCGCCCGTGCTCCTGACCCCACGGCCGGGGCGGGGGTTGGGGGGGCGGGGGGGGGGCAGCGCTTTCCTACAGCAGCTTCCCAAGTCCTGGGGACAGGACTGGGACGGAGGGGAGGGGACGGGACCGGAGGAGTGGGGGGACGAGACGTCCCACCCAGGCAGCCAACCCCCAGGCCAGGGTCCGACGCACACGCGCGGAGTGGGGGGGGGGGGCTGGTTCTCCGTGCGGGATGCGCGGGGGGCCATCCCCCTCTACACAGTGGCCGAGAAGGGTCTGTGGTTTGGCACCAACACGAGATTTGAAGGGCAGAAGGCCCCACCCTGCGTGTCCGGGGGAGGGTGGCCCGAAAGCATCCAGCCCAGGCCCCTGCCTCAGGTCCGCGCAGCCAGTCTGTCTGGAGCGTCCCCGTGCTTACCAGACTGCAGACTCCCCGGGGCCCTCCCTGCCCCGCAGCTGGCCCACAGCGCCGGACGTCACAAAATGCCCGACAGCGAGGCCCTGGGCTGTGACAGGAACAGCCGGCGGCCCACCCAGAGCCGCCGCACGTAGGACCGCGAGGACGAGGGACCCAGCACCATGCTCCACGGCGGAGAACACAGCTGGTTCTGGAACCGTCCGGCCAAGCACAGCAGTCACCCGGAGAGAAAGCTGCCAGCCGGTAGGCACCTGGGTGGGCATCCCAAGGTCCCGGTCAGCGGTCACACAGCCCTCTCCCCACAGAAGGGGTTCGGATCCACAGATGCAGATGGCAGGGGTCGCTGTCATTGCCTAGAGACCTGGAGGGCCCGGGTCGGCCGAACTCGGAGGCCACCGGCTCCCCGACCCCAGGAGTGGGTGGCCACGGGGGACAGAACACAGCAACGGAGGGGGAGCTCCTCACGGGGTGGGGGGTTTCCTCTTCAGTCAGATCCTCCCTGGGGATGGACAGACAGCCCTCAGGACCCACACACAGACACACGGACGGACAGACGGAAAGCTGTGCACACCACCGCCCGGACCCACCCGGACCCAGCGAGCCGTCAGACCAGGAGTTGGATCTCCGGGGAGCACACAGAAGGACACGCGCGCACCCGCACGGGCACAGCGGCCACAGCGTCACCCAGAGGCCCCGTGGCAGATGAGCCGTGCCGCCTCCAGGGGCCGTGGCTGGGGAAGGCAGCCCCCCGCCCCCCGCCCCGGGCACCCTCCAGAACCGAAGTCGGCGCCCCTATGAGGCCACCTCCCAGAGGCCTGGCCGGCACAGACCTGCACGGAGATGCCCTCCACGTCCACGTCTTCGTTGGAAGAGTTGTCCGAATCCTCTGACGACAGGAAGTCAACGTCAAAGATATCCCTGCCAGAGAAAGAAGGGGTTCGCTCGCCACGGAGACCGACACAGGGCCTCCAGGGACTCTGCCTCTGGTCGGGTCCCTGTCCCTGTTGACAGGCCCTGGGGCAGGAGGCCCCTCAGGGAGCAGGGGGGCTGGAGGCCCATTTGCTGCAGGGAACAGGGCCACAGAGCAGGGGCCCCGCTGGGGCAAGAGGCGCTGGCAGGGGCGGCAGGGTGCAGCAGTGTGGCAAGAGATGGGGAGACAAGGGATAGGGAGGCAGGATGGGGATGGAGAAGGGGGTGTGGGTTCCCGGAGACACGTGGAGGCGACACAGCCCCCAGGATGAGGGCTCAGCTGCACCCCTAACACCCTTGTGTCCCCTATTCCACGCTTTGGGCGGAAGGGGAAGAGCCCCTCCCTGGCTGCCCTCCCCAGACACAGCCCACCCCTGCCTCGGCCGCAAGCGGGACCCCCACCCCTACCCCAGTCGCGCCCGCCCGGGGACAGGAGCACAGCAGCACCCGCGGTGCGCTCACCGCTTGGACTTGCGGCCCCTGGACGGGGTCCTCGGCTCTCGGTCCCCCGCGGAGGAGCTGGCCAAGGTGTCTGGTGTCCAGGTGGAGCAGGTGGCTGCGGGCAGCTCTGCACGGCAGGGAGGGTCAGCCATGGCCGGCCGCCCCACCCCGCGCCCTCCACTCCCGACCCCAGGCCCCTCCCCTTCTCCGCTCCCGACCCCTCCTCCTCCCCCACCCGACCCCCTCCGGACCCCTCCCGACCCCTCCTCGCCCCTACCCCCTCTCCGCTCCCGAACCCTCGCCCCCGCCCCTCCCCGCCCCCTCCTCCTCCCCCCTCCCGACCCCTCGCCCCTCCCCACCCCTCCTTCGTCCCTCTCCTCCTCCCCCCTCTCCTCCCCCCTCTCCTCCCCACCCCTCCTTCGTCCCTCTCCTCCTCCCCCCTCTCCTCCTCCCTCTCCTCCCCCCTCTCCTCCACCTTTCTCCTCCTCCCCGTTCTCCTCCTCCCCGTTCTCCTCCCTCTTCCTCCCCCTCCCCCCCTCCTCCGTTCATGACCCCTCGCCCCTCCCCCCTCCAGACCCCCCTCCCCTACTCCCTCTCCGCTCCAGACCCCCTCGCCCCTCCCCCCTCCCTGCCCCCTCCGCACCTTGCGGCCGCTTGCTCTCTTTGCAGATGGCATCGAACGGGTTGGCGGCCGGCTCCTCCTCCTCCTCGGTCTGGGGCACGTAGTCCGTCTTCATCAGGGACTTGCGGTACACGAGCAGGGGGTTCATATCCCCTTCCCCAAAGCTAGGTACGCCCTCGGGTATGGAGTCCTGGAAGTGAGCGAGTCTGCGGGCAAAAGAGAGGACGTGGGAGGGCGGCTGTGGGGGAGGGGGAGGGGGCGAGGGAGGGGACCCCACCGAGGTCCTCAGGAGCCACCCCCCCTCCCTCCCGCTCCCCCTGGGGCCGCCACGGCCTGCCGGAGGGGCGCCATCCGGTGGGCGCAGGTGAGTCCTGCACGCGGAGCCCGGCGCCCCCGACCCGGACCAGCCCCGAGCCCTCGGCCTCCAGCGCGCGCACGGGCCGGAGCCGGGGCCGGAGCCGGGGCCGGGGCCAGGACACGCGGCGTGAAGAGGACGGTACCCCCCCCCCCCGAGAACCCTCCCTCCCGCGTGCGCGCCCCGCTCCCCACGGCTCCCTGGTCTGGGCGCCCGCCCTCCCCGCCCCCGAGCCCCGCCCCCCGGGGGCTCCCCGCGCACTCACGCGGTCCCGCGCTCGGCCGGGGGGATCTTGCAGGAGAACTCGGCCAGCAGGAGCAGGAAGCAGAGGTTTGGGTAGCGCTGGCGGCCCCCCTCCGCTTCTGCCACCGGGGCCTCGGAGAAGGCGTAGGCCAGCCCGCGCCTGGGGGCGGGGACGCAGGCAGGTGGGCGGGGCGTCGGGCAGGTGCCCAGGACCGGCAAGGAGCGTGGGGGGGGGGGGGGGGAGAAACTCGCGCCTGGGGGCGGGGACGCCGGCAGGTGGGCGGGACGTCGGGCAGGTGCCGAGAACACGGAGGGGGGGACGCGGGGGGGGGGGGGGGCTCGCGCCTCGGGGCCTGGTATCAGACCCTGGACCACAGCCCCAGGTGGGACCCAGACCACGAGCAGACTGCCAGGTGGGGCGGTGTAGTCGGGAAGGGGGCAGTGTGGACGGGGCAGCCCCCCGCACGGACCTCTGGATCAGGTGGGCGGCTTCCCGGGCGCGGTCAAAGCCGAGCGTGAGCGCAAAGCGGCGAGCCAGCAGCCGGATGGAGTAGAAGGGGCCGCAGATTAACTCGATGGGGTCGTAGTTAAGACCGTACGTGTCCATGTGCTTCTGAAAGAGCTGGGGGATTGCAGGGACCCAGTGGGGTCAGGGCCGTGCTGGGCATGCGCCAGCGACCCCAGGCTCTCAGGGTCTGGGGGCCCTGTGCCTGAGTAGGGGGCGGGCACCCTGTGTCCCAGGTCTGGGGGCCCGTGTGCCTGAGTGGGGGCGGGTACGGGGAGCAGCCCAGGTCTGGGGGCCCGTGTGCCTGAGTAGGGGAGGCAGAGTGGGTCTGCCTGAGTAGGGGGGTCGAGGGGGCAGGCTGTGTCTGAGATCTGGGGGCCGGTGTGCCTGAGTAGGGGTGCAGGGGGGGCAGCCTGTATCCCAGGGTCTAGGGGGGGACATGTGCCTGAGTGGGGGGGGCAGCCTGTGTCCCAGGGTCTGAGGGGGCCGTGTGCCTCAGAAGGGGGGTTGAGGGGACAGCCTGTATCCCAGGGTCTGGGGGGGGGGGGCCGTGTGCCTGAGTGGGGGGGGGCAGCCTGTATCCCAGCGTCTGGGGGAGCCGTGTGCCTGAGTAGGGGGCGAACACTGCATCCACAGTGTTGGAGGAGCCCCGTGTCCAGAGTCTGGATCCTGTCGTCTGCGGGGTCTGAGTTTTATGAAGGTCGGGCGGCCACGCCCTTGCCAGCACCTTCCGGGTGCAGCAGGCAGCGGGCCGGGGCGGCCCGCCCTGCACAGAGCCTGTAGAGGCTGGAGAACCGAGGGGTGCAGGACAGGTCTGTGCACCAGGCATCTCCACCGGAGGGTCAGCCCTGCCAGCAGATGGGCCGGGACCCCTGAGAGCTGACTGGGCCCTCCCCATGCCCCCCCAGCGCCTCAGGGAGGCCCCCCGTCTGGCACAGGCAGCCCCCGCCCCCGGGGTCGGAGGCTCAAGAGATCCAGAGAGGCGTCTCCTGGACCTGCAGCCCCCGCCCAGAGCCGAGCGAGTGCCCGTGACGACCAGGTCCCGGACGACAGTGCCGCTCGCCGATGACCTCTTCCACAGAGGACAGGGGCGGGGCTCCTCCGGGGAGCCACGCCGAGGCCAGGGTGCCAGGGGAGCACCCGTGACTGCCCACACGGGGATCCGGGGTCCCCGCACCATCCGGCGGTCACCCCAGTCCGCCACGTCACATCTGCTCAGCAGCAGCTCCCCGGGCCTGCCCCGGAGGCGGACTCAACAGAAAACCAGGAGCGAGAAAGATGCTCCCAGTCCAAGGAGGCACACGCAGAGCGGGCCCTGACGTGGCGGGGACGTGCCCGCCAACGTTCCACGCGTGCCCTGGGGCATCTGTGGGTCATCCGAATAGGTCACGTGAGACCCGTCCCACAACGGGAGGAACAAGGCCGCTTCCCGAGGAAGAACCAATGGCAGGAAAGCATCAGAGGTAAAGGGAGGCCTCGGGGCGAGCCTCCAGAAGGTGCTCGCGCTCCAGAACCCGGAAACAGAGGCCAGGTGCCGGAAAACCACCATGCAGGCTGTCCGCCAGAGACCCTGCCGGCCTGTAAGTCAACACTGGCTCTGCCACACCCTCCCATCCTTGCCCGTCGTGACACGAGAGGCAGACACACCCGTGTGAAAAGCAGAACAGAGCACGGAACAAGCCACGCTTCACGGCCACAGGTGCCACGTATGTGGGTAAGGCGACCACCACGGGATGGAAGAATAGATGCGGACGCCCTCTCACGCCGTGTCATGACAGAGGGATGCCCATCCTGAGGTTCAGTGGACGGAGCTGGGGGTGACGCCCACCCGGAGGGTCAGGGACACCCCGCCCCCAGTTCACTGTGCGAGGACACACGTGGAACCCCCCCGGGGACAATCCAGCCCAACACTGGGGCACGGCGGCCCCCTGACCCCCACGACGCGGTGACGCCCCTCCGTCTAGGAAGCCGTGGGCACATGCGTCCACCTGCCACGTGTCCCCGCAACACCCTGTGACCGCATCCTCCTTTGTCCTCCCGTCCTTGAACAGCAGAGGAACCCAACACAAAGGTCCCACGACCCTGAGGTGGGGCCGACCGCGGAAGCCAACTGCGGGGGACTGAATCAGTCCCCCGAATCCACGTGCGCAAGCCTGACCACCAAGGGGGCCCTGGCAGCTGGCGGGGAGCAGATCAGGTCAGGATGGCGGGGCCCACGCAGTGCGTTAGTGCTCTCGAAGGTGTCCCTAGAGCTTCCTGCCCTCCGCCCACAGCCACGTGGGGACACGGCAGAGGGGACCGTGTGTGGCCCTCCAGAGGCCTCCCCAGAACCTGACCCCGGTGCCCCCTCCCGCTGGCACCCTGGTCTCAGGCCGCAGCCTCCAGAACCAGGAGGGAGAAGGGTCTGACGTTTCAGCCACCCTGTCTGTCCGTGGGGCGTGGGATGACCCAGCCGCCAGCACGTGCCGTCCCCTCCAGCAGCTGCTCACAGGCCACTGACGGGGGTGCAGGACTCCCGAGGAGAGGGCAGCGGTGCCCACGGCCAGCGCATCCCCGAGGGCGCCCGCCCCTCCACGCCCCGGCAACGGGGCCTGGTGTCGTGGGGAGCAGCCACAGAGTGCCGCCCGACCTTCCGGAACAGACCGCTCACCTGCTGCAGGCACAGGAGCAGGGACAGCGCGTTGCGAAGCCTGTCGTTCTGTCTCGTCCTGGTCATGGTCTCCTTGATGATGTCACCAAAGTGATGGTAATGCTGAGGGCAAAGACAGGCGTGCGTCAGCACAGGGACGCAGCAAGCACAGACGCATTACCACACCGGGTCCCAACGTTGCAAACCCTAAGGACAGCCACAGAGCTCGAACCCCAGGACCTAGACGGACGTGGATCCCGCCGGCCACCAGGCCCCGCGTCAGCGCCAGCGGGTGGGAGCACGTCCACAGGACCTAGGAAGCCGAAGCCATCAGGCATCAAGGTCCTGGGGCCAGCTGCACTGCCAGGACTGGCTGGGCCCCTCCCACCGGGTCGATTCTTCCGTGGGGAGGGCAGGGCCACCGGGCATGGAGGGCCGGGAGCAAGGGAGCGAGGCCTCTCGGAGCCACCGTGACGTGCCGCTGCCACGACTGCACCAGCCCGCAGACGCACGGCCACAGGACCCTGCCGTCACAAGATCGGCTGCACGCAGTCTCGGTAGTGACAAAAGCACGAAACTGAGGGAACGGCTTTAAAAGACAGCACGTGATGTCCCGAGTGAAGAAACCCGCTAGACGTCAGGTGTGGGGAGAGACGACAGCGCTACAAAAACGCACATGTGACGCTCAGGGGGACGCAGTCCCCACGCGCGCTGCACTGGGCTCGTCCGCAGGAAGTGGTGGGGGCCACGAGAACCGTGCGTCCGTAAGACTGGACAGTGGCCACCCGTGCTCTCCGTCCGTTTGGAATCTGTCACCCCGACTCTGTGTCTTGCGCAGGAAAGCAGTGGGCGGGGGAGGGGGAGCCCGGCGGGGGCTGGGGGTGGGGGGGGGGGCAGGAGGGCCGCGCGGGCACCTTCAGGTAGAACTGGTAGATTTCGGCGGCCGCGCTCAAGTCCAGCACGTTGTAGACGACAAGCTTGCAGAACACGGCCAGCATGTTCCTCCGGTGGAACAGCTCGTGGAGCTCGTCTGCGTCATCCTCCTTGTAAATCCTGCTGGGGCCTGGGGAGACGGTACGCGTCGGCCACGTTGGCCTGCGGCCCCCTCGTGGCTCAGCCGTGGGGCAGCCGTGTGGCAGGCGAGCAGGGCGCGGCCGGGCACGGTGGGAAGTCCGATCCAGAGGTGCTCGGGGTCCGGGCAGCGTTCCGGGGGACGGTCGCGGGTCACACCCGCCACCGGACGCCGTGGCCCCAACGGCACAGAGCCCGTGAGTGCCACGGGGTGCCTGCGTCTCCTGGTCCTGACCGCCTGCTCAGCGCTCCCCCGACCCTCCCGTGACCGCGTGAACACGGGAGACAGACACGTGCAGAGTGCAGCTCATCATCCCGGGTGCAGAGCACCCCACGGTGCCCTGCTGTGCCCCACCCCCACCTACCCTTCCGCCCCATGGTTACCCCCCCGTCCCCCCCAACCCCCCACCAACCCTTCTGCCCCGGGGTACACCCCATCCCCCCACCTACCCTTACACCCCCAGGTTACTCCCTGTCCCCCCACCGCGGCCCCACCTACCCTTCCGCCCCGGGGTTATCCCCATCCCCCCCAACCCCCCACCTACCCTTCCGCCCCAGGGTTATTACCCCCCATGTCCCCACCACAGCCCCCACCTACCCTTCCACCCCAAGGTTACCCCCCCTCTGTTCCCCCACCACAGCCCCCACCTACCCTTCCGTCCCGGGGTTACCCCCCCCGTCCCCCCACCACAGCCCCCACCTACCCTTCCATCCCGGGGTTACCCCCCGTCCCCTCCGACCCCCCACCTACCCTTCCGCCCCGGGGTTACCCCCATCCCCCCACCACAGCCCCACCTACCCTTCCACCCCAAGGTTACCCCCCCTGTCCCCCCACCACAGCCCCCACCTATCCTTCCACCCCAGGGTTACCCCCCCATCCCCCCTGACTCCCCACCTATGCTTCTGCCCCGGGGTTACCCCCCATCCCCCCACCTACCCTTCCACCCCGAGGTTACTCCCCTGTCCCCCCACCACAGCCCCCACCTACCCTTCCACTCCGGGGTTACCCCCCACTCTGTTCCCCCACCTCGGCCCCCACCTACCCTTCCTGCCCGGGGTTACCCCCCTGCGGCCCCTGGGGGGGGCATACCTTCAGACCCCGACTCCTCCAGAAACACGTGCTCCCTGACGAAGCTCAGCAGCTTGCCCTGCAGGATGTGGTCGGGCACAAAGAAGAGCAGCCCCAGGCCGGTGTCCTCGGGCCCCTGGTGGCTCAGGATGAGCAGCAGGTCGCACAGCAGGATGAAGGCCTGAGGGGGTGAGGGGGGGACGGAGCAGCCACAGGGGCGTCATGCCCTGCCTGCCCCCGGCTGCCCCCCACAGGCTCCCAGGGGTGGGCGACCCAGGGCTGGGCGGGACCCAGAGTGCGGGGAGGGGTACAGCAGCCGGCCCCTCGAAGACACCCCCCGCCTCGACCCCACCCTGCCCGTGACACAGGGTCCAACGAGACCAGCACACGGGACGCTCGGTGACGTCGAAAAGCTGCCGTCAGCCAGCAGCGCACAAGGCTGACAGCAGAGTGACGCGTCACACGCAGGCGGGAAAGACAGCCGCACACACGCAGCCTACGGGTAACAGAAAGCCACAGACGCTGCAGACCGGAAACGCAAATACACAACCGTGTGTGACCATCCCAGACACGACACGCACACGAGAAAGAAACCTAGAACACCCGTGTGACAAATACAACATACGGACCAGACACGACACGCACGGGACACAATCCAAAGCACACAACACACACACGAGAAACGCACCACGTGCAGATGACAGACGCGCCCGCACGCACAACACGCGGGCAACGCCACACATGGTGAGTGGAAACGTCTGCCACATGCAGGCTCGTGACCACAACCCGCAGTGACCAGGGGGCGCGGACACGCTGCGTGACGGGGAGCGGGTCACGAAGGACGGAGCTCGGAGCCCGGAGAGGAGACTTGGGCCCTGCTCCTCGGCCAGCGGTCGGCCGCGAAACGTTGTATCTGAGACAGCGACGGGTCGCTCTCACGTGCGCACGTGCGCACGCGCACCAGAAGGAAGCAGCAGGTCACTGAGCACACACGACAGCACCAAGCGCAGTGGCTTGTCCCGCGTCACGAAGCCGTTAGAACCGCCTCCCCGCAGACGTGACATCGCCCTAAAGACTCTCCGCGTGCGGAAGCTGCCCACGCTCGGCGTCCAGGGCCCCACGCAAGACGTGTGTACTGCACATAACCAGGGGGCGCGCGCACGGGTTTATGCGAACGGGACGTTCACGCGCGTTCATGCACGTAAGCGGACGTGTCACCGTGCGAGACGCGCGGTTCGACGTGGAAACAACGTCACGGAAAACACGAACAGGCCCCGATCCGCACGGGCCTCTCTACCGCCCCTCCCCTGGTTCGGCCGCCCCGGGATCCCCACCCCGTGAGGGTCCCGGGGGACGCACCCACCTTCTCACTCAGCACCTTGCTCTGGTGGCTCAGGTACACGCGGCAGGCCACGCAGAACTTCATCAGCCGCCTCCGCAAGTCCAGGAGCGCGTCCTGCCGGACAGCGAGAGGGCAGGGGCCGCCCGTCAGGGGAGCCGGCCCTCCAGCCACAGCCTGACGCAGACGAACTGCCATCGTCACCCCCACGTCCCCCCCGGCCCCCTCCCCCGTCTTTACCCCCGTGCCCCCCCCACCCCGGCAACCCCCTCCCCCCTCCCCACCTGACACAGCCAGGCACCTGCCCCGCCCAGGGGAGCCGGCCCTCCAGCCACAGCCTGACGCAGACGAACTGCCTTCGTCACCCCCACGTCCCCCCCGGCCCCCTCCCCGGTCTTTACCCCCGTGTCCCCCCACCCCCGGCAGCCCCCTCCCCCTTCCCCACCTCCCACTGTCCCCTTCCCGCACTATCTCCCTCCCCCACCCCCCTTCTCGTCCCACTGTCTACCTCCCCCAACCCCCGTGTCCCCCTCCCCTACCTCCCTCTGTCCCCCACACCCCTCCCCACCTGCCATCCTCCCACATGCTCCTCTCCCCCCCCCCCCATATGTCCTTCGTCATGAGGAATTAGGGCTGAACGTTTCCAGGCAGCCATAAATACGGGCCCAAAGCACAGCTGACTTCAAAGTACCCTTGGTTTGGCCAGCAACCAAGGTCAAGGGTCCCACCCAGCAAACACGGGGCAGGTGCTCAGAGAGGATCTAAACCTAGCTCCCTGTGGCGGGCGGACAGGTTGGAGGGCCGTGTCGGCCGGGGCCCAAGGTCAGCTCTTGGGTCAGATCCCAGGAGCCCAGGCCCGACCCCAGGGTGACACACGCTAGGCAGTGGTGGGGGCGGATGCCTGTCGAAGTGGTGACCCTGTCGTCCCCTGTCCCCAGCCTGCCGCATCCGTCACAGACAACTGGAGTCCACGTACCCACACCTGCTGCCCCACCGCCCCTCACCTGCCCACACCTGCGCCTACTCCCCCACCGCCCCTCACCTGCCCCCCACACCGCCCCTCACCTGCCCACACCTGACCCTTCCCACACCTGCACCGGCCCCTCACCTGCCCACACCTGACCCTTCCCACACCTGCACCGGCCCCTCACCTGCCCACACCTGCCCCCACCACCACCTCTCACCTACCCATACCCGCACCGGACCCCTCCCGGCCCCTCACCCACCTGAGGCGGCAGCCGGTCCGTGGCTGCCACGATCTGCCACAGGAGCGCATAGTAGGTGCACTGCAGCGCACAGTGGATGACCTACGGGACACAAGACCTGTCATGGAGTTGGGGACACGGACAGGACACCCACCTGCGGACGTTTCTCTGCACAAGACCCCGAGCCCTGACCGGGACCTGCTTCCCGCCCGACCTCTCCCCCCAACCCCAGGAACCTCCTCCCCAGGACCCTTCCTTCTCCCCCAGGACCTCCCGCCTCCCTGCACCTCAGGACCCGCTCTCGCCCCGGCACCCTCCTCCCACCGGCGCCCTCCCCTGACCCCGTGGCCCTCACCTCGGTGGGCATGCTGCCCTGGTGCCTGCGCAGAGTCAGCAGACTGTCCATCTTCTCGTACAGGTTCCAGCTGCTCAGGTCGTGCGTGCTGACCAGAAACGGGGCTCTCAGGGCCCACCTCGGCCCGGGACCCCAGCATCCCCGAGGTGAGCCGCCCACGCCTGGTCAGCAGCCCCCGGAGCCACAGGACCAACTCCCGGCAGACCGAGGGGCACCCGCCCCAGATGGCCGAGGCGGCCCCTCCGGGATACCACGGCGCGGGCGTGGCCGAGGCGGTCCCAGCTCCTGCACACGCGGCTCAGGGCCCCGGACGGGCAGGACGGGGTCCCGGGGAACCCGCAGCCACCTGGCCCACCCCGGGGACACCCCTGAGGCTGTGAACCCCCCTCGCCTCACCCGGGACACAGGAACGCAGCTGAGAGTGAGACAGCGGGCACGTTGCTGGGGGGTCACGTGTGCCCCGTGCGGAGGGAGCCGGCCGTGTCACCCCACTCACCTGTAGAAGGCCACCAGCCTCCGCAGCGTCGAGCAGATGCGACCCATCTCGTGGTGTCCCAGGAACTGGCCTTGTTTCTACACAGCAGGGAGAGAGCAAAGGGGTGGCCGCCTGACACACGTGTCCCGGGCGGGGCTCCTGGGGCCCTGGCTTCGAGCTGGCCCGCCATCCTAGGAGCCTCCTCTCTTGCTACTTCCTGGAAGGCGGCTCTTTAAATCCTCGGATCGGGACGTGGTACCCCAGGCCACTCTGCCTCCAGCCTCGCAGAAAAGGGCGGGGAGGAGGGTGGGACAGTCCCCAAACACGCGTGCGCGGACGCCGAGAAGAACAGAAATGACCCGAGATCCGCCGTCTCCCAGCACTTCAGGCGCGGCCCCGTGAGGAACCCGCTACAGGAACTAGATTTCCCACTTGGCAGCGGGCAGAACACACAGGGGAGCGTGTCGCTGACCCCAGCCCCCCCCCAAATTCATGGCAGGCCCTCGGCTGGGGGCCGCAAGAGGAACCGGGAGCCCCGCCTGTGGCCACGGGTCCTCAGAAGGAAAGTGCCCAAAGCGGGGCTGGACACCTGGTCCACAGGTCACGTGGCCCTCGGCCCGTCGGTGCCAATAAAGTTTTATTGGCACACGGCCCAGTCACATGATACGTGTGCGCTCTCGGACTACACCACCCCCCCCCGGAACAGGATGACCCCCCCAAAAGTGCTCGCAACGTGGCGCTTTACAGAAACCCTCTGCCCGAGCAGAGCCACGGCCTTGGTCAGACTGGGTCCTCTGTGGGCTCACGGGGCTCCCCTGGGGGAAAGTGAGGCCCATGTGTGACCCCCCCCCACATCTACCCACTCCCAGGGGACAGAAGCCCCCACCGGAGGTGCGGGGTGAACGGCAGGGGCGCAGAGAACCCACCCTGCATCCCCAGAGACCAAGAGCCGGTCCCCGGGTTCTCCGGGCCGACCCCCAACAGGCGCCCGACGACGAAACGCCGAGGGCGGAGGCTGAGCGTCCTCGCCGGCGCGTGGCCCGCCTCGGTGGAGGTCTCCCCACCCCGCACGACACGCCGCACACCCACGCCCGCTCGCCGACACCTCCGCGTCCCCACGCCCGCCCCCACAGCTGGCACCTCGTGTTGGAGGAACACGTCGAGCAGCGGAGTCAGCGCGTCCACCAGCATGTCCACCAGCCGGCTGCAGGCGGGGGCGGCCTGGCAGTGGGCGGAGCCCCCCTCGCAGCAGTAGGCGCCGTAGGCGCGGGCACAGGCCTCCAGCACCGCCACGTCCGAGTGCCGCTGCACGAGGCAGTCCAGCTCCAGCAGGGCCGAGTCCAGGTACTGCGGGCGGCGGGGTGGGGGACAGACGACCGCTCAGGGACCGTGGCACGGGGCGGACGGGAGAGGTCGGGGGGGGGGGGGGGGCGGGTGGTTGGGGGTCGTGGCACCGAGGGGAGGGTCGGGAGGTCGTGGGGTCATGGCAGTGAGGGGAAAGGTCGGGGGTCATGGCACCGAGGGAGAGGGGTCGGGAGGTCGTGGGGTCATGGCACCGAGGGGGAGAGGTCAGGGAGGTCATGAGGTGGAGGGGGAAAGATCCAGGGTCAGGGGGTCATGGCACCGAGGGGAAAGGTCGGGGAGGTCATGGTCAGGGGGTCATGGCACCGAGGGGAAAGGTCAGGGAGGTCATGGGGTTGAAGGGGGAAAGATCCAGGGTCAGGGGGTCATGACACCGAGGGGAAGGGTCGGGAGGTCGTGGGGTCATGGCCGTGAGGGGAAAGGTCAGGGGTCATGGCACCGAGGGAGAGAGGTCAGGGAGGTCATGAGATGGAGGGGGGAAGATCTGGGGTCGTGAGGTCATGGCGTTGATGGGAAGGGTCGGGAGGTCGTGGGGTCATGGCAGTGAGGGGAAAGGCCGGGTTGATGGCACCGAGGGAGAGGGGTCGGGAGGTCGTGGGGTCATGGCACCGAGGGGGAGAGGTCAGGGAGGTCATGAGGTGGAAGGGGAAAGATCCGGGGTCAGGGGGTCATGGCACTGAGGGGAAAGGTCGTGGAGGTCATAGAGTCAAGGAGGAAGTGCCGGGGAAAGGTCAGGCCATTGAGGGGGGAAAGCCTGGGGATGCCTGGGTCAAGGGGAAAGGTGATAGTTCAGAGGGTTGCGGGATAAAAGGCCAGGGAGAAGGTCAGAGGTTAGGGGAGGAGGTCAGGAGCCAAAAGAAAGGGCCAGGTGGGGTCAATGAGGGGAACATGGGGCCAAGAGGAAGAGGTCACGGGAACTGTGAGTCTAGGTGTCTGGACCCTCCCACCACCATGGGTGATGGCTGCACCTGCGGTGGGGACAGCGTGGGCGGAATGTTCCAGTAGCCGCCTGGGCCCCCAGGGTCCCCCTCAGATCCCACCTCTCCTGCCCCCCGCCCCGACCGTACCCACACGCAGGGCACAACACACAAGCTCCCGGGGGCTTTACCAGTTTCTGTGCCCACGGTCACCCTGACGACCAGACCCCAGGGCGCCACCCAGAACCAGGCATCTGACCTTCACGAATGAAAACTCGAGACAGTGGTCAGCGCCTCTGTCTTCACAGCCCTGCCGGTCCCGCCCTGTCATCGGGCCCCACCGCCCGCCTCGAACTGCAGGGAGGCATTGACCAGGTGACCCAGACACCCCCAGACAGGGCCCGGGGCCACCGCCCTGGACAGGGGGACGCTCCACCAGCCCAGACCAGCACGCAAGAGCAGCCTCGCGGGCGTGACGCCCCAGGCCTTGGGAAGGTGGCAGGACCCAGGGACAGACGATGTGGTGGCCGCCGTGCCCCACGCCTGAAGCCGGGGGAGGGGGAAGGCGGCCCCCACGGGCAGAAGGCAGGGGGAGGGGCGGAGCCCGTGACTCACCGAGCCCAGGCCGTCCTTGCCATACACGTCCAGGTTGCAGTACTGCGGGATCTGCAGGAGTGGCGTCACCTTCTCCTTGTCCGCGGCAAACTGCCCACAGAGCAGGTGTGGAGGGGGCCTTGCCGGCCCCCTTCCCTGCAGGCCCCTTGCAGGCCCCGCCGCCTCCCCGCGCCCCCGCCCCGGGACCTTCCCCGCTCCGCACCTTGGACAGCAGCTGGGGCAGCACCTTCACAAAGTGTCGGCTCATGCTGGCACGCTCACGCCAGCGGCGGGTCCCGTCCACCTCCCTGGCGGCCTGTGGGCAGAGCGAGCGTGGCCTGAGCCCACGGCCGACCCGTGTGAGTCTCATGCTGGCCCTGGGACCGGCCAACACGGGCCCAGATCACACCCAGGCAGCGCTGCCCCCACATCACAGGTCTGGCTCCAGATTGTCACGCTGCGGTTTTGTTCCAGATACGCTAGTTCACGTGCGCGGAAACCGTCAAGAAAAACTGAGTCGTCTCCCCCCAGTTCATGCCTTACGGCACACCCTCATCCAGTAGGACTGGGGTGTCGTTAAAAAGAGACATCAGAGAACAGAGCCAGACACATGCACAGGGGAGAACATGACAGCCACATGAAAATAGAAGCAAGGACAGCAGGGATGTGGCCAAAAGCTCAAGGATGCCTGGAGCCCCAGAAGCTGGAAGAGGCAGGAAAGACCCTCCCCTGGAGCCTCTGGAGGGAGCACAGCCCTGCCTGGATCCCCGAGGTCCTGCTCCTCCTGGGTCTCAGTGGTCCTTCCCTGCATGGATCTCATCAGCCCTGCCCTGCCTGGATCTCAGCGGCCCTTCCCTGACTGGATCTCAGTGGTCCTACCTGGAACTCAGTGGCCCTGCCCCTCCTGGATCTCAGTGGCCCTGCCCTTGGATCTCAGTGGCCCTGCCCCTCCTGGATCTCAGTGGTCCTGCCCTGCCTGGTTCTCAGGGGTCCTGCCCCTCCTGGATCTCAGTGGCCCTGCCCCGCCTGGATCTCAGTGGCCCTGCCTGGATCTCAATGGCCCTTCCCTGCCTGGATCTCAGTGGTCCTGCCCTCCTGGATCTCAGTGGTCCTATCTGGAACTCAGTGGCCCTGCCCCTCCTGGATCTCGGTGGTCCTGCCCTGCCTGGATCTCAGTGGCCCTTCCCTGCCTAGATCTCAGTGGCCCTTCCCTGCCTAGATCTCAGTGGCCCTGCCCTGCCTGGATCTCAGGGGTCCTGCCCCTCCTGGACCTCAGTGGCCCTGCCCCTCCTGGATCTCAGCGCCCCTGCCCTGCCTGGATCTGACTAGTCCTGCCCCTCCTGGATCTCAGCGGCCCTTCCCTGCCTGCATCTCAGTGGTCCCGCCCTGCCTGGACTGGAGGGAGCACAGCCCTGCCTGGATCTCAGTGGTCCTGCCCCTCCTGGATCTCAGTGGCCCTGCCCCGCCTGGATCTCAGTGGTCCTGCCCTGCCTGGATCTCAGTGGCCCCGCCCTGCCTGGATCTCAGCGGCCCCGCCCCTCCTGGGTCTCAGTGGCCCTGCCCTGCCTGGATCTGGCCGGCCTTGCCCCTCCTGGATCTCAGTGGTCTCGCCTCTCCTGCATCTCAGGGATCCTGCCCCGCTTGGATCTCAGTAGTCCTGCCCCTCATGGATGTCAATGGCCCTGCTCCACCTGGATCTCAGAGGCCTTGCCCTGCCTGGATCTCAGGGGTCCTGCCCTGCCTGGATCTGGCCAGCCCTGCCCTGCCTGGATGTCAGACTCCTCTTTTCCAGAGCTGGGGCAGGACGCCCAACCCCTGTGGTCCTAGGTCCCCCCGGGTATGATCTTCTGTCCCAGCAGCACCAGAGACCCACACAGAGACGATTCGGGGGCTGGCTGACACACTGCCGTGTCCGGTGTGAACCAGGTGGGGGGGACTGTGGGGTGCCCCCCCCCAGGGAGGCGGACGGCTCACACGGGAACAGCTGGCAGAGGGCTGGTAGCGGCAGGAGGGGCGGGCAGGAGCTGGGAGGCACAGTCAGCGAGACCTACCTGGGTGGCCGGGAGCCCCGCCCGCAGAGCCAGCGGCCCAGTGAGCAGCTAGCGTGCCAAGCACAAGGCAGCAAGCGATCGCGCGGCCGCGCGGGTGGGGGTGGGGGAGCCCCGCGAGCCCGAGGCCGCAGCGGGCACCCCCAGAGCCCCGGCACTGACAGCAAGGGCGCAGCAGCCACAGCGCAGCGGTCAGCACAGGGGACGAAGCGCATCCGGGCGGGGCGGGGGTGGCACTGACTCTCTTGCCCAGTTCGCGGCCAGCAGGGGGGTGGCCCTCTGCGGCCTGTCGCACGGCGGCCACGAGGATCTCGATGAGGACTCTCTCCTGCTGGCTCGTCAGCGCTGCAAGGAGACGGGGTCCGGTCAGCGCCCTCCGAGCCTCACGGGGACACACGGCGCTCTGGCCGCCGCAGGGCTCTGAGGGGCCTCGGGGAGCCCGGCGCAGGGCGAGCGTGGTGGGGCCCCCGGGCACGGCCACAGGCCGACGGCTCGTGGGCTCAGTGACACACAGACCAGAGCCCCCGGGGCCAGCCCTCCGCTCAAACCGCACTCAAAGGGACCCCCTGTCACCCGTTCAGGTCAACGTGGGACCTGGCGCTGGCCCGGGCTGGGACAGACGCACATGTCCTCAGGGTAGCACCCGACGGGACCGCAGACCGGGGTTCACCTGGCTTTGCCCCAAAATGCTAGCACGCGGGTCTAAAACCATCCAGCTGACCACAGGTCTGCTCACGGAGCGTTCTGCACTGGCTTTCGCTCCAAAGTCACACCCACGCGAAGCCTCACAAAGGGACCTTGTGGGAAAATCGAATCTTTGCACATGTGATTAAGTGAAAGACCCAAGATGAGGTCAGCCTGGATGAGGGTGGCCCTAACCCCAATGACAAATATCCTTATAAGAGACAGAAAACAACACAGACACAGAAGAAGCCCTGTGGAGGTGCGGGGACAGACGGGAGGGACACAGCCACAATCCCAGGGATGCCTGGAGCCCCAGAAGCTGCAAGAGGCAGGAAGGACCCTCCCCTGGAGCCTCTGGAGGGAGCACAGCCCTGCCTGGATCTCAGTGGTCCTGCCCCTCCTGGATCTCAGTGGCCCTGCCCCGCCTGGATCTCAGTGGTCCTGCCCTGCCTGGATCTCAGTGGCCCCGCCCTGCCTGGATCTCAGCGGCCCCGCCCCTCCTGGGTCTCAGTGGCCCTGCCCTGCCTGGATCTCAGTGGCCCTGCCCTGCCTGGATCTCAGTGGCCCCGCCCCTCCTGGGTCTCAGTGGCCCCGCCCTGCCTGGATCTCAGTGGCCCTGCCCTGCCTGGATCTCAGTGGCCCTGCCCTGCCTGGATCTCAGTGGCCCCGCCCCTCCTGGATCTCAGTGGTCCCGCCCCTCCTGGATCTCAGTGGCCCCGCCCCTCCTGGATCTCAGTGGCCCCGCCCCTCCTGGATCTCAGTGGTCCTGCCCCTCCTGGGTCTCAGTGGCCCTGCCCTGCCTGGGTCTCAGTGGCCCTGCCCTGCCTGGATCTCAGTGGCCCTGCCCTGCCTGGGTCGCAGCGGCCCTGCCCCTCCTGGGTCGCAGCGGCCCTGCCCCTCCTGGATCTCAGCGGCCCTGCCCTGCCTGGATCTCAGTGGCCCTGCCCCCCCTGGATCTCAGTGGCCCTGCCCTGCCTGGGTCTCAGTGGCCCTGCCCCTCCTGGATCTCAGTGGCCCTGCCCCGCCTGGATCTCAGAGGCCTTGCCCCTCCTGGATCTCAGTGGCCCTGCCCCTCCTGGATCTCAGCGGTCCTGCCCTGCCTGTATCTCAGACTTCTGGTTTCCAGACCTAAGACAGGATGGACTCTCATTTAACTCCTGGGTTTGAGATCATGTGTCACAGCCAGCCTGAGAATGTCACACATGGGTCTCCTGCCTAGTCTGTCATGTCCTGGAGCTAGCCCTATGAGCCCAGGCATAGCAGGAGCAGGCCCACAGTCAGAGCCAAGAAACACAGACCACACAGCTGGGCCCCAGAGATTTCAGTCAGAGGAAAGGAGGCATCCCCATGACAAAGAAACAGGCCCCTTCAGGGACCCCAAGGAGCACGGTGAGAGCTGCGGGTCCCTCCAGGAACGTGACAGGCCTGGGCTACGTCATAAATGGCACCGGGACTCCTGGCTGTGGCCGACGACAGCTGTGTCTGCCGAGGGGAGTTTGGCAGGGAGGACGGGCTGTCTCCTGGGCCTGGAGGGGCAGGCGAGGACACCCCAGCTGCTTGGGGGTGATCCGCTGGGCACTCTGCCCACCCTGCACCCTGACTCTGGGGCCCGGGCTTTGGGCTTCCGTGGCTCCCCAGGCTGATCGTCTTATGGGAAGTCAGTCTGTGGCCCTCGTCCTGTGGACCCCACACTAGAGCCTTGTGACACCGCAGCCTCGAGGCCGAGGACCCCTCACCGTGGGAAAGCATGGGTATGCTCCCCAAGCAGCCACTCAGGGAGCGGGTGCAGCACAGGGGCCTCGACAGGGCTGTGTCACTGCCTGTATGGACAGACGCTTGGCAGGACGGAGGCCTGGGGGCAGTGGGACACGGGGAGGAGGGAACGGTGAGACACCAGGAGGGGACAGCAGGACACGGGGGGGCACAGCAAGTCACAGAGGAATAGGGATGTCAGGACATGGGACAGCAGGACAGGGGAGACAGCAGGACATGGGGGACAGTGGGACACAGGGACAGCAGGACACAGGGGACAGCGGGACACGGGGACAGCAGGACACAGGACAGCAGGACACAGGGACGGAAGGACACGGGGGGCAGCAGGACACGGGGGACAGCAGGACACAGGGACGGAAGGACACGGGACACAGGGGGGCAGCGGGACACAGGGACGGAAGGACACGGGGGACAGCGGGACACGGGGGCAGCGGGACACAGCAGCCAGTGGCTCACGGAGGAACAGGGACAGCAGGACGGGGGGATGGTGTGCCTGGCAGGGACGGCCGGGAGGCCAGCGGGATCGCTGGCCCCCATCCACGACTCAGAGCCGGCCTCTGGCCACGCTCACCTTGGCGCCCGCCACGTGGCTCCAGCAGCAGGGCCGTCATGCACTCCCAGTTCCGGACCAGGGCGGGCGCCGCGTCCCACAGGCCGTCCACCAGGTATGGGACGTGTCTGTGGAACTGACAGGGACGGGCCACACGTGTAAGGTCGTGACGACGCGGAAGGAAAGACACGATGATGTTACAGGAGCACGCGATACGCGGCACGGGGGACACTGAGGACACAGGGCACGTGTGATGACACAGGCAGGGGGACGTGTGAGGACGCAGGGGGGACACATGACAACACGACGTAGAAGGAATGCGTGGCAAGGGCGAGGAGGATACGTGACAACATGAGGGACACGTGACGACGGGGAACGTGTGATGACACAGAAAGGACACGCGACGTGAGGGGCGTGTGATGACAGAGGGGACTCGTAATGACACAGGCAGACACCTGATGACACAGGGGACGTGTGACAACCAGGGGTGGACACGTGGTGACACCTGGTGGAGGGGACACGTGAGGACATGGGCAGGAACGGCCCCCTCCCCGACCCACCCATGTGGTGGACACGTGAGGACAAACGGGGACACCCACCCAGAGCCCCGACGCCCGTGTGCCCACGGCAGACATTCACACAGGAAGCAAGCCGCGTGTCAGCCCGACACCGGACGCAGGACGCGGCACGGGACACGGGGCGTGGGACACGGGACGTGGCGTGCAACGTGGGCTGCAGGACACGGGTCCAGGTCCCTCCCGCAACTCGGACAACCCGGCCCCGGGCCCTGTGCTGCCACACCCTCACCTCGCCCTGCAGGTAGAAGTCGATGAGCGTCTTCATGTTCTGGATGTTTCTGTCAAACTCGTCGGGAGGGTTTTGACCAAAGAAACCTTCTTGGGGCGGAGGGGCCAGGAGCCTAGTGGGATCAGAAAGAGCGACCCCAGCATCAGCCTGGACGGGGGGCTCCCGCACCTGCTGGTGCCCGAGGTCCTGTGGCTCCCTGCACGCACACGTGCAACGCAGGGAGCTGGGGAGCAGGCGCGCCGGGAGGCCGCGGGCGCAGGACACGGCCCAGGGAGGAAAGCTCTAGAATGACTTCTGTCTGTCCGACCCACTGCCACTCAGGCCAGCACTGCAGCGGGAACAGACAACAGGACTGCCCCCTGTTGCCGCACGTCAAACCCCCAAAGGACACGGACCCTCGCCTGAACGCAGACCCATTAGGGAGGGCGAGACAGCCAGGTGGCCCAGGACAGGACCTCAGGGCGGGGGGGGGGGGCGGGGCCTCGAGGGGGCCTCTACCACCTGGTCAGACCAATGCAGGAAGGGGCGTGCCTGTAACGCGATCAAGTCCATCCACCCCCAGCCACGCGCGTCCTCTGCGCTGACGTTTCCATCCATCCTGTCCTGTGCCTCGGGGCCCACACCTGCTGTCCTGTGCAAGCCCCTGCTCAGGGCCCTGCTGTTCCCCTGGTCCCTGGGGCCTCCCACTGCCCCCACCCTCCTCCATCTGCGAGTCCACCTGGCAGGACGCGGGACCCCCCCTCCCCCCCCCCCCAAACATCACGGTGACATCACAGCCCTGGAGACACCCTCACGTGTCCCGGCCTTACCTCTTACAGATGAGCTCGCCCGCGGCGGTCGCCATGGGCCTGTAGGCCGCGTACACGAACTGGAACAGGAAGACGTACTCCATGGATGAGAACACGCCCACGTAGTGCCTGAGGGGAGACGCGCGTCAGTCCGGGCCCGTGCACGCGGGACACGGCCACAGGCGCCTGTCCCCGCGGAGAGCGAAGGGAGGCTCTTCGCTAAATCGAGGGCCCCAACCTTGGCTTCCCCTAGACGTGCCCCCCGCCCCTGCAGTTCCTGCCGGACCGAGCTCCCCTGGGGCGGCCCACATCGCAGGACAGGAGCTGAGGCCACGCGAGAAGGACCCACGTGAGCCAAGACGATGTGAGCAGCCTCCTGGGAAGGCCTCCCCCCCGCAGGGCCTCCGTGTCTGGGTTCCTTCCCCTCCAGCCAACTGCTAGCCCCAAAGGAAGGGAAAACCACTCTGTCCTCTCCCACGTGTGCACCTGAGCCACCTGTCACCTGACCCTCCCCAGGAGCAGTGCTCTTGACTCCAAGCAGGCAACCGAGAGTGGGCGCACACGCAGGGGCAGAGGGAGACCCCGTGGGGGCCCACACGCAGGGGTGCACATGGAGAGGCGGCGGACGACCCCACGGGCGTGCACACGCAGGGGCGCATACACAGGGGCAGGGGCGCATACGGAGAGGCAGGAGGCGACCTTGCGGGGGCGCACACGCAGGGGCGCATACTGAGAGGCAGGAGGCGACCCCGCGGGGGCGCACACGGAGGGGCGCATACGGAGAGGCAGGAGGTGACCCCACGGGGGCGCACACGCAGGGGCGCATACTGAGAGGCAGGAGGCGACCCCGCAGGGGCGCACACGGAGGGGCGCATACGGAGAGGCAGGAGGTGACCCCACGGGGGCGCACACGCAGGGGCGCATACTGAGAGGCAGGAGGCGACCCCGCAGGGGCGCACACGGAGGGGCTCATACGGAGAGGCAGGAGGTGACCCCACGGGGGCGCACACGCAGGGGCGCATACAGAGGCAGCAGGCGACCCCACGGGGGCGCACTTGGAGGAGCAGCGGGCGACCCCACAGGGGTGCACACGCAGGGGCGCATACGCGGGGGCAGCGGGCGCACACGCAGGGGCGCACACGCAGGGGCAGCAGGCAACCGCGTGGGACGCACACGCAGGGGCAACTATGCAGGGCCAATCACTGATGCGCAGCAGGCGGGCACACAGGGGGCGACCACGGACAGGAGGCAGATGTCCACAGGCACCCATACTGGGAGCAGTCAGGGGATGAGTGGGGGACACCCCTGACACCACCTGGGAGGATGTCACCAGTGTGACCCTTTACCCAAACGCATCCAGTGAACCCGCGTGAGCAGAACACAGCGCTGTGCAAACACAGCCACAGGGACGTTCCCACACCGGCAGAAACACAGGCAGGTGGCCTACCCGCCTCCCGGTCTGGGCTTTGAACGGTGGTGGACGACCTCTGATGCCTGGGGGACAACCCCGGGGGACGCCTGCGTTTGTCCTCGGGGTTCTGGGCACACAAGGAGCACCCTTGGGGGGTCCAAGTCAGCCCTGAGCTTGACTTGTCCAAGTCAAACCCCAAAGCCGCCTGGTTCTGTGCAACGTGGGGCACACGGGCTCTG
Organism: Prionailurus bengalensis; assembly: GCF_016509475.1. Lineage (NCBI taxonomy): Eukaryota > Metazoa > Chordata > Mammalia > Carnivora > Felidae > Prionailurus > Prionailurus bengalensis. The sequence continues at coordinate 201,442 of NC_057361.1, read as the reverse complement.
CCCACGACCGAGCCCAGTTAGCGGGGGCCCGCCCACGACTCGGAACGTGGCTGCGGCCCCAGGACCTGGGAGGGGGACTGCCCAGGGTATGAAAAGATGGACGCCTCGGCTGGGAGTCAAGCCGGGCCACGTGAACTGCCTCCACGTTTTGTTACGCGGACCTTCGAGTGATTAGATGTGGCCCACCACACCGGGGAGGACAATGTGCTTTACTGATCTGAGGATTCACGTGTTAACCCATCTGGGGAACTCCTCACAGATTTTCTGGAATCACGTGGGAGCTGCCCCCTCCAACCACGTCAGCAGTCAGGCTGACAACACGGCATCACCCATGGACACTTCCTCGTGAGAGCGTGGCTTCTGACCATCGACTCATCGCAGACCGTCACTGACTGCAGGAAGCCAGACACACGTGGTATGCCACGTCAGAGCCTGTTCCGTGTGTCAGTGTCTGCTGGCGGGTGGGGGGAGGGGGCGGCTGGGGAGCAGACGGGGGAGCTCAGGTCCCCACCGGGGGGGCTTTTGCATACACGTGTCGGAAGCCACACGGGTAAGAGCTTCTCCAAGTCAGTATCAGGGGACACGCGGCCCCGCGGCCCGCCTGCAAAGCACCCTGGACAGGAGTCCACGCAGACACGCATTCGCGAACTGGGTCACTGACCCAGATCGTGGCACTTGTGTGGGCTGGCTCTGGCCAGACGGCTGCCTTGTAAAATACGCCACCTTATCACCCAGCCACTGCCCTCGGGCGGTGGCGCAGGACGGGTGGGTGCTGGGTGGTCCCGGCCACTGGCGGGACCTCCGTGCAACACACGGGAAGTCTGGTGCCCGTGCTCGTCCCCGTCTCTGGCTGCGACAGCCTCCGTCCGTCTGGGCCGTGTCGGGGTGCACACCCAAGGAGGGTCGGGCGCCCACCAGGGCCCCACTCCGTCCTCCGCACAGGGCGGACAGACGGCACCACGCTGGCCTTCAGGGCACGAGACGTTCCCACGGCACCAACCGCGGCATTTAGGCGTGGCGGCCCAGTGGGAGGTCGCGTCCCCATGTCCCCCGTTCCAGAGACGTCTCACATCAATGTCTGACACCTGACTCGACGAGTCGGCTGTCACCTGCAGTGTGTATCCCAAGTGCACGCGGGGACCCGGGAGCTTCCAGAAGGTTCTGAGGACCTGGCCGGGTTGCAGCTGCCTCTTGTACACCAGCACCTTGGCCCCATCAGAGCCCCTGATGCAGGGCAGCGGCAGAAGGGACCTCACAGGGAACCCCCGAGCCCACGAACAGGAAGCCAGGTCCCGACAAGCCCTTGCGTCGCATCGTACGCAAGGGCGCCGGCCACAGAGATCTCCAACTGAGCAACGGTGCAAACACACCCAAGGATGCGAGCTGACCATCACGCGGCTACGCCGGGGGGGGGGGGGGGGGGGGGGGGCTGCACACCGCACACGGTCACCCCGCGGTCCGCCAGCGGCACACGTGATAACTGCGCGCCCAGCGCTCCCGGCCCGCCACCCACGTGGTCTGGAAACGCGCTCTGGACGCAGGATTCCGCACGGACGCACGGTTCCGCACGGATGCAGGGCCACGCACAGACACGCACGGACGCACGGTTCCGCACGGCCGCAGGGCTCCGCGCGGACGCAGTGCTCTGCACAGATGCAGGGCCACGCACGGGTACACACGGCTCCACACGGCCGCAGGGCTACTCACTCGGATATAAGCCGCAGGAGCTGCATGCACTCGGACGTGATCTCCGGCTGCCTGTCCTGGGTCATCGACAGGATTCGTTTCTAGGGGAAGCGAGAGAACACAACAAGCCCGCTTGGTTACGGCACCGTGGATGGAGGACGCGGCGGGGCGGGGCCGGGCCGTCCCCTCGGGCAGGAGTCCCGCACACCGTGAGGGTCATCGGGCCGCATCCCTGGTCCCCGCAGACGCCGGCAGCGCGCACACAGTGATGTTACACGGTGGTGACAACCACGTGTCCCCAGAGTTTGAGCGTCCCCAGGCGTCAGCCGCTGATGTGGACCCACGGGGAGACGGAATTCCTCGGCACAGAAATCAGGAGGCAGGAGCCCTGGAGCCTCGAGGCTGCCGGGAAGCGCCCCTGACCACGCCGAGTCTCCGGAAGAGGCCGGCCACCTGCGCACCCAGCCCGTGGGGACATGAGCTCTGCAGGACGTGTGCGCCTCCCGCCAGGAGCCTCCGCAGCCTTTCTCTCCTACGTAGGTGACTTTGCACGACCCTTGCGCTCACGAAGGGGCCGTGGCTCCCGGTCGGTGCACAGGTTGGGCACTGCGCTGTCCTCCATGGGGACTCACCACCACCTCCAGGAGGCCCTCCGTCCGTCCCCGCCTCCCCCCCCCCCGTGGACACTAGAGTTCCCCCCTGCACACTTCTAACTGACCCCTCGCGCCTCTCTACGCGTGGCCCGCCCGCGTGGGTTTCCTGCTCACGCCCAGCAGGGGACCCGGACAGGGTCAAGGAAGGCTGCTTTCTCCCACACGCCCCCGGAGGGGGAGACAAACTGCTGGTGCCCCCCCCCCCACCCTGCCCCGCGTCGCTGGCTACACATTCACTGGCACCGACGTGGCCCGACCCCTGCTCCCAAGCAGCCACGGGGCCCGGTCCGAGTCCCCGACGGCCCTGCCCCGCGGAGGGGAGTCCTCGCCGAGCCCTGCCGTCCACGTCGGGCAGTGGGGCCTCACGCAGCATCCCGGGTGGTAGCGCGGCCCCCAAATTCAGGAACAGGTTGAGCACAAGTTCACCGTGAGCTCCAGCCCGCATCGTCCCGGGCACTTGCTTCGGTCGCACCGTCCCTGAGCGGCCCGGCACGCGGGGCACGGAGCCTCGCAACCCAGCGACAGCAGTGTGCCTGTGTCGGCACGGCGGGCGCTGACCCTTCCCCCTCCCACACCCGAAAACTCCCGCCAGCACGCGACTGACCCACCGGGGTGTGCCCACGCTCCGCCCGTGTCACCTGGTGCGCTCTGAAGCGCGGGCGGCTCGCCCGACGGGCCCCGGGGGGGAGGGGGGCTTCCGGTTCGCGGTCGCAGGACGCGGCCCCAGGCAGCGGGCGGAGACGCGGCCGGCGGTCCGAAGCCCGAGCGGCTGATGGCCGCAGCCCGAGGTCCGCACGTCCATGGCGACGCTTCGGGTTGGCGCCCCCGGTGGCCAAGACGCGGAATCTCACTCACCTTGAACTTGTGGAAGAAAAGGCCCAGCTTCATAGCCGACTCTCTCTTCTCGTAGAGCGCCTTCAGCGCCAGGATGCACTTCATCCGCACGCTGGCGTCCTTTAGGACAGAGAAACGGGGCCGGTCACCACGGAAGGGCAGCCCCCCACCAAGACTCCCCAGCAGACACACCCCTCGGGCCCTGGGCCTCGCCTTCCACGTGGGCTGTGCGAGTCGGCAGCCCCCACGCGGCCGGCAAACAGCCCGCAGGGGCGGCACGGCGCGACCCATGGCCCAGGTTGAAGCCCGCACCCCCAGGACCTCAGGACGGGACTGTGTGCCCCTGGGGTCGAAAATCAGCGGATCGGGAAAATGAAGTCGCTAGAGGGAGCACTGGTTCCATACGACACGGTCCTAATGAGAAGCCTGAACCAGCACACGGACCTGCACAGAGCACGACCACCAGAGGGCACAGGGAGGAGCCACGTCCCACACCCAGTCCCACACCCAGGCGCGGGGATCAGGAGCACACAGCCTCAGCCCTGCATGGACCTCAAACCCCAGCCTCGGCCGAGGCTCAGGCCCCCAGACTCAGCCCTGCCTGGATCTCAGGCCCCCACCTCCACCCTTCTGGATCTCAGACCCCCAGCCTCAAACCTGCCTGGATCTCAGACCCCCAACCTCAGCCCTGCCTGGATCTCACACCCCTAGCCTCGGCCCTGCCTGAACCTCAGACTCCCAGCCTCCAGACCTGCCTGGATCTCAGGCACCCAGATGCAGCCCTGCCTGGATCTCAGGCCCCCACCTCAGCCCTGCAGGGCCTCCGACCCCCAGATGCAGCCCTGCCTGAATCTCAGGCCCCCACCTCAGCCCTGCCTGCACCTCAAACCCCCAGCCTCAGACCTGCCTGGATCTCACACCCCCAGCCTCGGCCCTGCCTGGACCTCAGAGTCCCAGCCTCAGCCCTGACTGAATCTCACACCCCCAGCCTCAGCCCTTCCTGGACCTCAGACCCCCAGGATCAACCCTGCCTGGATCTCAAACCCCCGGCCTCGGCTGAGCCTCAGGCCCCCGGCGTCAGCCCTGCTGGGATCTCAGACTCCCAGCATCCAGACCTGCCTGGATCTCTGGCACCCAGACGCAGCCCTACCTGGATCTCGGGCCCCCACCTCAGCCCTGCCTGCACCTCAAACCCCCAGCATCAGCCCTGCCTGGATCTCACACCCCGAGCCTCGCCGAGCCTCAGGCCCCCAGCCTCAGCCCTGCCTGGATCTCAGGCCCCCACCTCAGCCCTGCAGGGCCTCCAACCCCCAGATCAGCCCTGCCTCGATCTCAGGCCCCCAGACTCAGCTCTGACTGGACATCAGACCCCCAGCATCAGCCCCCGCTGAATCTCAGGCCCGAGCCTCAGCCCTGCCTGAACCTCATAATCCCAGGATCAGTTGTGTTTGGATCTCAGGCCCCCGGCCTTGGCCAACCCTGGATCTCAGGCCCCCAGTCTCAGCCCTGCATAGACCTCAGACTCACATCCTCAGCCTTGCCTGGATTTCAGAGTCCCAGCCTCGGCACCGCATGGATCTCAGACTCCCAGCCTCATCCCTGCTTGGATCTCAGACCCCCAGCCTCAGCCCTACCTGGACCTCAGACCCCCAGGTTCAACCCTGCATGTATCTCAGACTCCCACCCTTAGCCCTGCCTGGATATCAGATTCCTGGCCCCACCCCCGCCTGGACCTCAGACCCCCAGCCTCTGCCCTGCCTGGACCTCAGAATCCCAGCCTCGGCCATGCCTGGATATCAGACTCCCAGCCTCAGCCCAACTTGGATCTCAAACTCCCAAACTCAGCCTGGTCAGGATCTCAGACTCCCAGCCTCAGACCTGCCTGCATCTCATATCCGCAGCCTCAGCCCTGCCTGGATCTCAGCCTCCCAGTTTGGGCCCTGCTTGGGCCTCAGATTTCCAGCCTTGGACCTGCCTGGAAGTCAGACCCCAGCCTCAGCCCTGCCTGGATCTCAGACCCCCAGTTTCGGCCCAGCCTGGATCTCAAACTCCCAAACTCGGCCCAGCCAGGATCTCAGACTCCTGGCCTTGGCCCTGCCTAGAACTCAGACTCCCAGCCTTGGCCCTGCCGGACCTCAGACTCCCAGCCTCGGCCCTGCCTGGATCTCAGGCTCCCAGCCTCAGCCCTGCCTGGATTTCAGACTCCCAGCCTCAGTACTGCGTGGACCTCACACTCCCAGCCTCAACCCGCCTGGATCTCAACCTCCCAGTCTCCTCCCTCCTAGATCTCAGACCCCCAGCCACAGCACTTCCTGATTCTCAGAATCCCAGTCTCGGCCCTGCCTGAACGTCAAACTTCCAGTCTCACGCACCCCTAGACCTCACACTCCCCGATTCAGCCCTGCCTGGATCTCAGACCCCCAGGCTCGGCCCAGCCAGGATCTCAGACTCCTGGCCCCCACTGCCTGGATCTCAGACTCCAGCCCCTGCCCTGCCTGGACCTCAGACTCCCAACCTTAGCCCTACATGGATCTCAGACCCCCAAGCTCAGCCCCTCCTAGGGGTGTCAGATTCCCAGACTGAGGCCCTCCTGGACCTCAGACCTCCAGACTCAGCCCCGCCTGGACCTCAGACCCCCATCCTCAGCCCTGCCTGAACCTCAGACTCCCAGACTCAGCCCTGCATGGACCTCAGACCCCCAAGCTCAATCCTTCCTGGACGTCACATTCCCCGACTCAGGCCCTCCTTGATCTCAGACTCCCCACCTCGGCACTTCCTGGGCCTCAGACTTGTAGCCTCTGCCCTGCCTGGACTCAGACTCCCAGCCTCCAGCCCTCCCTGGATCTCAGACTCCTAGCCTCAGCCCTGCCTGGACCTCAGACCACCAGTCTCAGCCCTGCCTGGATCTCAGATCCCCAGCCTCAGCCCTGCCTGGACCTCACCCCCAGGTTCAACCCTGCATGGATCTCAGACCCCCAAGCTAAGCCCCCACTGGACTTACAGTCCCAGACACAGCCCCACTTGGATCTCAGACTCCCACCCTCAGCCCTGCCTGGATATGAAATTCCTGGCCCCACCCCTGCCTGGATCTCAGACTCCCAGCCTCAGCCCTGCTTGGATCTCAGACTCCCGGCCTTGGCCCTGGCTGGATCTCAGACTCCTAGGCTCGGCCCTGCCTGGATCTCAGACTCCCAACCTCCAGCCCTCCCTGGATCTCAGACTCCCAGCCTCAGCCCTGCCTGGACCTCAGACCACCAGTCTCAGCCCTGCCTGGATCTCAGACCCCCAGCCTCAGCCCCACCTGGATGTCAGAGTCCCTGACTCAGGCCCTACTGGGCCTCACACTTTCAGTCTCGGCTTTGCCTGGGTCTCAACCTCTCAGGCTCAGCCCTGTTTGGAACTGAGACTCCCAGCCTTGGCCCCTCCTGGATTTCAGACCCCAAGCTTCGGAACCTCCGAGATCTCAACCTCCCAGTCTTTGCCCAGCCAGGATCTCAGACCCCCACTCGGCCCTGCCTGGATCTCAGACCCCCAGCTTCCACCCCTCCTGGATCTCAGACTCCCAGCCTCAGCCCTGCCTAGATCTCAGACCTCCAGCCTCAGCCCTGCCTGGACCTCAGACTCCCAGGCTCAGCCCGTCCTGGAGGTCAGAGTCCCAGACTCAGGCCCTCCTGGACATCAGACTTCCAGCCTCCGCCCTACCTGGACCTCAGACTCCCAGCCTCAGCCCTGACTGGAAGTCAGACCCCCAACCTCAGCCCTGTCTGGATCTGACCCCCAGCCTCGGCCCCACCTAGATCTCAGAGTCCCTGCCTCAGCCCTACCTGGATGTCAGAGGCCCTGACTCAGGCCCTACTGGACCTCACACTTTCAGCCTCAGCCCCTCCTGGATTTCACACTCCAAGCTTCGGCACCTCCTGGAAATCAACCTCCCAGCCTCAGCCCAGCCTGGACTTCAGACCCCCCAGCCTTGGCCCTACCTGGATCTCAGACCCCCAGCCTCGGCCCCACCTAGATCTCAGACTCCCAGCCTCAGCCCTGCCTGGATGTCAGAGTCCCTGACTCAGGCCCTACTGGGCCTCACACTCAGCCGCGGCCCCTCCTGGATTTCAGACCCCAAGCTTTGGCACCTCCTGAATCTCAACCTCCCAGTCTCTGCCCAGCCAGGATCTCAGAACCCCCACTCGGCCCTGCCTGGATGTCAGACCCCCAGCCTCCACCCTTCCTGGATCTCAAACTCCCAGCCTCTGCCCTGCCTGGATCTCACACCTCCAGCCTCTACCCCTCCTGGACCTCGGACCCCCAGCCTTGGCCCTTCCTGGATGTCAGAGTCCCTGAGTCAGGCCCTACTGGGCCTCACACTTTCAGCCTCAGCCTTGCCTGGATCTCAACCTCCTAGTCTCTGCCCAGCCAGGATCTCAGACTCCCAGCCTCCAGCACTGGGAGAGATGGTTGCCACGTCATGTGGGGTATTTGTCCTGCCTCATGTGCGGATTAATTTAGTGTCCACGCTTAACACAGCCTTGTGCATCTTTATTGTGTTTTTCAAAATGAATTTTAAAGCCCCATACCCAACCTGGGGCTGAAACTCAGGACTCCAAAGTCAACAGTCGTAGGCCCCATCAACGGGGCCAGCCAGGTGCCCCCGGAAGATGTGTCTCTTAAGCAGAGAAAATAAACATGCCCTGCACGGGTGGACTTAGCAACACGGCTTATTTCTGAGCGACCTCTTCCAGCGTTGACATTACCACCCTCCTCAGTGAGTGACAGCACAACCCCCCTGATGGAGAGAAACACCTCCCCACCGCCAAATCCCAAGTGCAGGGCATGCGTGCGACCTGTCCGCCCCCCACGTCTCTGTAGGAAACCAAGTCCGTCCCTGAGGGATTGTTCCTGGACCTGAGCAGCACTTACAGAGCACACAGCCCGAAGCTGCACACAGGCCCTGGGCCACACACGCGCTACGCGGTGGGGCGAGGCTTCTCGTGACGACCCGGCCCCGGGCTGCGCCGCGTGGTCCCTGTAGGCCAGCAGAGCCCACATCCGTCGGCCGCATTCAGGGACACCGCTGCTGGGGACGTTCTGGCAGCCCTTCCCTGGTGCACAGAAGAGGCTCCCGACGCCCGCCCTCCTGACGGCCGCTCACCCCACCCCATACAGAGCAGAGTGGGGGGGTGGGCAGAAGAGCGAAGCCACGCTGTGCATCCCGGCTCCCCAGGTGCCAGGAAGCACCCCGGAGGCCACCGCCCGCCCGGAGCTGCAGTCACGGCCGCCCACAGCGCCCCCCCCGCCCCAGGACCTGCGCTGCCCACAACGCTGCCCTGCCCTGCCCGCCCTCCTCCCTCCGCACACGGGCTCCGTTGGCGGATGCCAAGCAGCCCCCGAGACCCAGGAAAGTCACTGTAGTGCTGCGTCTGCACTAAGCCAGCTGCACTCAGGCAGCTGCGGAAAGCAGCCAGCCGCCGCTCCAGACCAGCGTCCCTGCGCCCGCCAAGGGCGGACGCGAAGTCCCAGCCCCCCAGAAGAACGTGCGTGGAGGCGGGGCCTCAGGGAGGCGCTGCGGCCTTGAGGGCGGAGCCCCCACCTTGGGATCACCGTGCTGCCCAACTACGCCCCAGACAGCTCCCTGACCCTCGCCTCCCCCACGTGGGGCAAACGGCCCGGGGAGGAGGTCCTCTCCAGACCCCGAGTCGGCCGGCCTTGACCTGGGTGGGACACCCAGCCCCAGATGTGAGCCGTGAACGCGTGTGGTTTACGAGTCCCGGCCGGTGGCGTTCCGTCGCGGTGGCCTGGGCACCACCACAAGCTCCGGCGGACGGAAGAAACGGTCCGGTGTCCCCGTCCTGTTACTACCCTTCACCTCAGAGAACATGCCCCGTCTCCACTCTGGAACCCAGCACCGGCCAGCACACGCGACCAGCATCCACCCTGCGATCCACGGCGTGCACGCGCCAACGCGCCGTCTGTCCTCACAGCACGATAAACCATCAAGAGGTAAAACGCAGAGAACGCGGAACCTTACCTAGCGCCTCGCCTGCAACCAGCGCGCAAGCAGTGAGCGCACCACGTGGAGATTCCCCGTCCCTGCACACCTGCCCCCTTCCGGCAATGCCCATGAGACAAGAGCCCCAGCTCAGGAGTCAGGAGGGGGAGGCAGAGGAGGAGGGAGGGGGATGGGCAGAGCTGGGGAGGGGGAGGAGATGGAATCAGGAGGAGGAAGGGAGGGAAGAGAGAGGGGAGGGGGAGGGGGGAGGGCTATGGGGAGGGGGAGGGGAGGAAGGGAAGGGGGAGGAGTGGGAGGGTTCAGTGGGAGGAGAAGGAGGTGGGGGAGAAGGAGGGGAGGAAGGAGGTGGGGGAGGAAGAGGGGAGAGGAGAAGGAGGAAGGAGAGGGGGAGAAGTCAGGAGGGGAGAAGGGGGAGGAGCCAGGAAGAGGAGGGGGGATGGAGGAGGGGGGGAGGAGGAGAGAGGAGGAGGGAGAGGGGAAGGAGGAGGGGGGGAGGAGGAGAGAGGATGAGGGAGGGGAGGAATGACAGGGGAGGAGGAGGGGGGTGAAGGAGAGGGGAGGGAGGGGAGGAAGGAGAGGGGGAGAAGTCAGGAGGGGAGAAGGGGGAGGAGCCAGGAAGAGGAGGGGGGATGGAGGAGGGGGGAGGAGGAGAGAGGAGGAGGGAGAGGGGAAGGAGGAGGGGGGGAGGAGGAGAGAGGATGAGGGAGGGGAGGAATGACAGGGGAGGAGGAGGGGGGTGAAGGAGAGGGGAGGGAGGGGAGGAAGGAGAGGGGGAGGAAGGAGAGGGGGAGGAAGGAGAGGAGGGAGGGGAGGAAGGAGAGGAGGGAGGGGAGGAGGGAGAGGAGGGAGGGGAGGAGGGAGAGGAGGAGGGAGGGGAGGAAGCAGGAGGGAGAGGAGGAAGGAGAGGAGGAAGGAGAGGAGGGAGGGGAGGACGGAGAGGAGGAGGGAGGGAAGGAGAGGAGGAGGGAGGGAAGGAGAGGGGAGGGGAGGGGAGGAAGGAGGTGGGGGAGGAAGAGGGGAGAGGAGAAGGAGGAAGGAGAGGGGGAGAAGTCAGGAGGGGAGAAGGGGGAGGAGCCAGGAAGAGGAGGGGGGATGGAGGAGGGGGGGAGGAGGAGAGAGGAGGAGGGAGAGGGGAAGGAGGAGGGGGGAGGAGGAGAGAGGATGAGGGAGGGGAGGAATGACAGGGGAGGAGGAGGGGGGTGAAGGAGAGGGGAGGGAGGGGAGGAAGGAGAGGGGAGGAAGGAGAGGGGGAGGAAGGAGAGGAGGGAGGAGAGGAAGGAGAGGAGGGAGGGGAGGAGGGAGAGGAGGGAGGGGAGGAGGGAGAGGAGGAGGGAGGGGAGGAAGCAGGAGGGAGAGGAGGAAGGAGAGGAGGAAGGAGAGGAGGGAGGGGAGGACAGAGAGGAGGAGGGAGGGAAGGAGAGGAGGAGGGGGGGAAGGACAGGAGGAGGGAGGGAAGGACAGGAGGAGGGAGGGAAGGAGAGGAGGAGGGAGGGAAGGAGAGGGGAGGGGAGGGGAGGAAGGAGAGGGGAGGGGAGGGAGGAGAGGGGAGGAGAGGGGAGGGGAGGGGAGGGGAGGGGAGGGGAGGAAGGAGAGGAGGGAGGGGAGGACGGAGAGGAGGGGGGGGAGGACGGAGAGGAGGAGGGAGGAAGGACAGGAGGAGGGAGGGAAGGAGAGGAGGAGGGAGGGAAGGAGAGGGGAGGGGAGGGGAGGAAGGAGAGGGGAGGGGAGGGAGGAGAGGGGAGGAGAGGGGAGGGGAGGGGAGGGGAGGAAGGAGAGGAGGAGGGGAGGACGGAGAGGAGGGGGGGGAGGACGGAGAGGAGGAGGGAGGGGAGGAAGGAGAGGGGGACAGAGAGAAGGAAGGAGAGGATAAAGGGGAGGAAGGAGAGGAGGAGGAAGGGAAGGAGAGGGGAAGGAGGGAGAGGAGAAAGTAGAGGAGGAGAAAGGAGAGGCGGAGAAAGGAAGAAGGAGGGGAAGAGGAGAGGGGGAGGAGTCAGGAAGAGGAGGGGGATGAGGAGGGAAGGGAGGAATGCGAGGGGAGGAGGAGGGGGGATGAAGGAGGGGGGAGGGGGAAGGGGATGAAGGAGGGGAGGAAGGAGAGGGGGAGGAGTCAGGAAGAGGAAGGGGACGAGGAGAAGGGGGGAATCAGGAGGAGGAGGGAAGAATGAGGGAGAGGAGGGGGAGGAGGGGGAAGGGGTATGAAAAGTAGGGAGAAGGGAGGGGGAGGAGAGGAAGGAGAGAGAGAGGAGGAAGGGGGAGGAAGAGGAGGGGGGAGGGGTCGGGGAGGATTCGGGGGGAGGAGTCAGGGGAAGGAATGGGAGGAAAAGGAGGTGGGGATGAGGAAGCGGGGAAGGTAGTGGGGGGAAGGAGGGGGAAAGGACGTGTGGGAGGAGGGAAGGGGAATGAGAAGGGAGGGGGAGGGGAGGAGGAGGGGGAGGGGAGGAGGAGGGGGAGGGGAGGAGGGGGAGGAAAGAGAGGGAGAGAAGCTAGGAGGGGGGAGGAGTCAGGAAGAGGAGGGGGTGGAAGTGGTGAGGGGAGGAGTCAGGAGGAGGAGGAGAGGGGGAGGAGATGGGGAAAGAGTCAAGAAGAGGAGAGGGAAGAGGCGGTGGGGAGGAGGGAGGGTGGAAGGAGGAGGAGGATGCAGGGGAGAAAGGTGATGGGGAGGACTCAGGAAGAGGGGAGGAAGGGGAGGGGGAGGAATCAGAGGGATGAGTGGGAGGAAAAGGAAGTGGGGGAGGAGGGAGGGGGAGGGGAAGGAGGAGGAGGAGGAGGAGGGGAGAGGAGGAGGGGAGAGGAGGAGGAGGGGAGAGGAGGAGGAGGAGAAGGAGGAGGGAGGAGGAGGAGGAGGACAAGGAGGGGGGAGGAGGAGGAGGAGGAGGGGAGAGGAGGACGAGGAGGAGGGGAGAGGAGGACGAGGAGGGGAGAGGAGGACGAGGAGGAGGGGAGAGGAGGAGGAGGAGGAGGAGGGGAGAGGAGGAGGAGGAGAAGAGGAGGAAGGGGTAGTCAAGAAGAGGATGGGGAGCAGCTGGGGTGAGACAAGGCCATCAGGCCCACAGCCAGGAAACACAACCGACGACGGGTGGTCACGAACATTTCTTAGGGCTTCATCTTGTTTACTTTTCATGAAAAAGGCGTCTATTTGGGAGAACAGAGTTGTACTCGTTTCTGTCTGTCCCAGGGACCAGAAAGCGCCCAATGTCGGTCGCAGCCGGCGACCGCCAGGCGGGCACGTTTGTTCTGGTGAGATCCGTACGCACAGGGTCCAGAGCGGGTGTTCCCAAGCAGGCTCGTGTCTGAGGCTCCCTGTGCCCGGCAGGCCGAGGGACCGCGCCCGTGGCCCCCACCCGGAGCTGGTGGCAGGGGGTGGGGCTGACCTCGAGGACGGTCCTGTGGGCGCGTGCAGCTGCTGGGCCCGGTCCGCAATGTCAGTGAGGGGCGAAGACACACAACCCTGTGTCGCAGGACAGACACGAGGCAGGGCCACGTCCCCATTTCTCCAGGCGACACGTGAGCCCCTGCGGCCCAGACCCCCTGCTGCAAAATCGCAGCTTGTCGGAAAGACTTCTCTGCACAGCGGGGCTCACGAGACACCGTGCAGGACACCGCGTGCTCGCTCTGGGAACCGCTGGACAGGAAAGCGGGCCTGGGGGCCTCCTCGGCGGAGGCGGCAGACCCGTGGAGCGCGCCTACCTTGTCATACAGCATCCAGCCGATGTACTTCAAGTAGTTGTTGTCCAGGAACAGGTCCGGGTAGAGCTTGATCCAGCATCCGAGCTCCGCCACGCAGATCACGCGGATGTCCGAGCTGATGTCGCTGCGAAAGCGAAGCCAGAGCGTCACTGGGACGGCCAGGCCGTGTCGCCCACGCGGCAGGGTGCGCGTGTCGACACGGGGCTGAGCGAGGCCTGGTCACGGGGACAGGCGGGGAAGACGCGCGGCCCCGAGGCCAAGCCTTACCGGTAGCGAGGCACGAACGTCCTCTTAAAGAGTGCGCAGATGATGTTGTCGATGGCCACGGGCTTGCTCTGGTGGAGCGGGAGAAGGCACGGGAGCGTCAGGCAGGAGAGGCGGGCTGCGGGCCTCCGCAGAGCTGCGGCCACCAGGCCCAACGCAGCCCGCTGCGTGGTCGCCCCCCACCAGGCATCAGCCATCAGCATCCTCTACGCTGGTGGTTCTGCCCCCGCTGGGACTGCACACCAGCCCGCCGGCCGTCTGTCGCCTGAGCTGCTGGGCGGCTCCGTGCACGCTGGCCTCACGCATGCGCACATATGGGGGCAGGGTGGGGGGTGGTGAAGGGGGGTGGTGAAGGGGGGGGGTGAAGGGGTGACTGGGAGGGGTGGGGGGTGAAGGCTGGGGGGGAGTGAAGGGGTGAGTGGGGGGAGGCGTAGGGGTGCGTGGTACGGGTGAAGGGGCACCCATGAGGACGAACAGACAAAGGGGAGGGGTGAAGGGAAGGGAGTGAAGGGTGAGGGGCAGTGCTGAGGGCAAGGCTGAGGAGTTGGGGGTGGTAAAGCAGGGGTGAAGGAGGACAATGGGGTGAGGGGCTGGGGTAAGGGACAGGGGCCAAGCGTAGGGGTGATGGGGGGGTGGGGCAGGAGCAAAGGGGGTGAGGGGCAGGGGCGAAGGGGTGGCAGGGTGAGGGGGATGGGGGCAGGGACCAAGGGGTGCAGGCAGGGGTGACACAATGAAGGTGGGGGTATCGGGGGCAGAGGCAAGGGGGTAAGGGGCACAGGGCAGGGGTGAGGGGGTGGGAGGAAGGGCGAGGGGGTGAGGGGCATGGGGCACAGGTCGGGGGGGGGGGGGGGGCAGGGGCCAGGGTGAAGGACCCAGGGCCCTGGCGGAGGGGACAGCGGCGGAGACCCCACGCATGCCCAGCTATCTTCCTGGAGGGGCTCCTGTGCTCTGTGGGCTGTGGACACTGGGCAGCGAAGTGACCTCCCAGGTGCGCAGACCAAAGACCGCGGGGGCGCAGAGGTCGGAGGGACACACGGGCCTCGCATGTGACGCAAGTGAACTTGGTTTGTGCGTAAAAGAATCCACAGGTGTCAAGCCCACAAATGATATCGAGACATGTCACTGAACCGTGACAGGGGATGGGGGTTCACCTGCGTGTCCCCGGGGAGCCAGGGCACAACCCCCCCACGGGCGGCCAGCTGGAACCCGGAACCGGGACGTGGAAGGGGCTGGGGTCACCGCTATGGTTTCTGCACCCCCGCTCGCTGCCCTATTATAGAGACCCCAACCCAGGACAATGCTCACACGCCTAGGGGGCCACATGCGGCCGCACGGACGCCCCATGGGGGGGGGGGGGCGGAAACCACAGAGGTTGGGGATCAACCCGGCCCAGCCCCAGACCCCAGGCACACGCCTGCCTCCCTTCCTCACTGCCCCCTGCACCCGGCGAGGCCCTCACACCTGGGTCCCCTCCCCCCCTGCACACAGTCACATCCTCACACCTGGGTCCCCTCCCTCCCAGCACGGTGACATCCTCACACCTGGGTCCCCTCCCTGCACACAGTGACGTCCTCACACCTGTGTACCCCCCTCTCAGGTGGCCCCGACCCCGGCAGCTGGCGGCTGCTGCTGGCCCCACCCTCCTTCCGTGGCCCCGCCCCCGCTCCTGGCGGCTGCTGCTGGCCCCACCCTCCTCCCGTGGCCCCGCCCCCACTCCTGGCGTCTGCTGCTGGCCCCGCCCTCACATGGCGGCCCCGCCCCCTGCACCTGCTGTCTGCGCTGGTCCAGTACTTCCATGCAGTACTTGTGTTTGCCCTTGAGTTTGGCGATGTTCTCCACCTCGCACAGCCGCTGGGACCTGCGCCTGTTCGTGCAGATGCCCTGGTTCACGCTGGCCAGCGCTGTCAGCAGCTTCATAGCTGCCAAACAGAGCAGGGCTGTGACCCGGGGGCCGTGTCCACGGATCTGTGACCCCGGAGCCCAGCTCACCTCCCACGGGAGTGACCATTCGCAGCAGTACTAAGACAGGGCCTGGGGAGGCCGGCGCTGGAGAAGATGTCCCGTCCTGCCCTTGCTGGGTCACAAGTGTGCAGAGGGTCACCCCCAAACAGCAGCCGTGCACACTGACCCAAAACACGTCTTAGGGTCCCCGGGCACGGACACACCCCACGTCCTACCCAGCTGCAAGATCACATCAGTAGCCCACAGCCAGCACGACTCAACCATGACTCAGCATGCCTCGGAGGGCACACAAGGCCAGCAGACACAGGAACACCACATAACCATGTGGGCCAGCCCTGGGGACCCTCGTGGGGCCAGAGGGACAGAACGTGCCCGGGTGGGGCAGCCCTGGGAACTCTCGTGGGGACTGAGGCACAGCACGTGCCCAGGTGGGCCAGTCCTGGGGGACTCTCATGGGGACTGAGGAACAGCACATGCCCAGATGGGCCAGTGCTGGGGACTCTCATGAGGACAGAGGGACAGGACATGCCTGGGTGGGCCAGTCCTGGGGGACTCTCATGGGACAGAGGGACAGCACATGCCCAGATGGGCCAGCCCTGGGGACTCTCGTGGAGACAGAGGGGACAGGACATGCCCAGGTGGATCAGTCCTGGGGGACTTTCGTGGGGACTGAAGAACAGCACATGCCCAGATGGGCCAGCGCTGGGGACTCTCATGGGGACAGAGGGATAGCACATGCCCAGATGGGCCAGCGCTGGGGACTCTCATGAGGACAGAGGGACAGGACGTGCCTGGGTGGGCCAGTCCTAGGGGACTCTCATGGGGACAGAGGGACAGCACGTGCCCAGATGGGCCAGCACTGGGGACTCTCATGAGGACAGATGGACAGGACGTGCCTGGGGGGGCCAGCCCTAGGGACTCTCATGGGGACAGAGGGATAACACGTGCCCAAGTGGGCCAGTCCTAGGGGACTCTCATGGGGACAGAGGGACAGCACATGCCCAGATGGGCCAGCGCTAGGGACTCTCATGGGGACAGAGGGAGAGGAGGTGCCCTGTGGGCCAACCCGGGGGTGTGCTCCTGTGTCCCCTGGCCTCTGCCTCTCTGTCCCCTGCCCCCGTCTCTCAAGTCCCACAGCCCCTGCCCCCATGTCACACGGCCCCGGCCCCCCGAGTCAGCGGGAGTCCGGGCGCATGGCCCTGTGCAGTGGCCCACCTGCCAGGGAGCTGGTGTGCCGCAGGCTGTGCACGGCCGAGTTGGTGAGGCCGCTAAGCATGCAGATGACCGTGTCCATGAGGTGTCCGTCACACAGCACCGAAGAGTGTGTCTGCTGCACCAGCAGCTCCGTGAACTCGCAGAAGTTGACCCTGAACCTTTTCCAGAAGGGTCCCGGGCCCACGATGGGGTAGAAGTCGTTTTGCTGGTTAAGGACACAACAAGGGACAGGGGTGAGACGCTGTGCCCGTCCTGGCACTCCCAGAATCACAACACAGACCTCTGCTCGCAGACAAGCGTCTCCAGGTCACATGAGCACACCCCGACTGGGCACTTGGGGGTCACACGCCCACCCTGACACGGGGTGACCCCAAATCTCCTACACCCTGCCCCTGGGGGTCACACGCCCACCCTGACACGGGGTGACCCCAAGTCTCCCACACCCTGCCCCTGGGGGTCACATGCCCACCCTGACACAGGGTGACCACACCCTGCCCCTGGGGGTCACACGCCCACCCTGACACAGGGTGACCCCAAGTATCCCACACCCTGCCCTGGGGGTCACACGCCCACCCTGACACGGGGTGACCCCAAGTCTCCCACACCCTGCCCCTGGGGGTCACACGCCCACCCTGACACAGGGTGACCACACCCTGCCCCTGGGGGTCACACGCCCACGCTGACACAGGGTGACCCCAAGTCTCCTACACCCTGCCCCTGGGGGGTCACACGCCCACCCTGACACAGGGTGACCCCAAGTCTCCCACACCCTGCCCCTGGGGGTCACACACCTATCCTGACACAGGGTGACCCCAGGTCTCCCACACCCTGCCCCTGGGAGTCACACATCCACCTTGACACAGGGTGACCCCAAGTCTCCCACATCCTGCCCTGGGGGTCACACATCCACACTGAGGGTGAGCACACTTCCCAGTGCTGCACCATGGACTCATATCCACACTCAGTAGAGTGACCCCCATTTTCCAAGACCCTGCACCTGCGGGGGTTCAGATGTACCCCACCTTCCTGAGACCCAGAACCTGGGGGGTCACATATCCACGGCCACCAGGGTCCCCCACCTCTCCCACACCTGCACCTGAGTGGACTGTCCCACGTCCCCGTGGTGAAGTCAAGAGGCTGTGCTGGGGGGACCCCCACGCGTGGCACCTCGGGTGACCCTCGAGGGAAGCGTGCAGGCCCCTCTCCCAACGCGTGTCCCAGAGAAGCCCGGCCCTCCCGCTCTCCGCTCTGCTTCCGCTTCCGGCCGATTTCAGGTGTTGCAAACAGGGAGTGCCGACCTGAGAGCTACTCCCTTGGCCCTCACGGGGGACTCAGCCCAACCCTGCTCCCGCAGAGGCCACACGCACCCCCCGAAACGGGGGGCTGAAGGAGGCGGCCGGTCCCCGACCCTGCGGGAGACGCGGCCGGACCAGGGAGACGTCTCCTCAGGAAGACACGGCAGGTGCGCTCCCAGACGTGGGCGGCACACTACCCGGGGCCAATCAGCCTACGGCCATGGTCCTTCCGCCTGCGGGCAATCAGGGCCTCGGGACCGCCTGCCCCCCCGCCTCCCTCCACTAGGAAAGGGGGTCCTCAGGACGCCCCGCCCCTAGCCTCGCCTTTCTCGTGTTGTACGAATTTGTCTAAATTACCTGCACAGGCTCCACGAGACCCCAAGGGAAGGTGGACCCTGAAGGGACGTCAAAGCTGTGGCCAGAACCCAGCAGGCCGGTGCAGAGCGGTGCTCGGCCCCAGAGCTCGAGGGGCTGGGGATGGACCAGGGACTGCCCGACATTGTGCCCCTCGTGCACGCACCCCCCCACGCGGTCCCCCACGGCAGCCCTCACCCTGGGGCAAGGCATCCACACCTCTGCTGGGTGTGGGCGGGGACGTGGTCACAGCTTCCTGCCTTGCTCTCATTCACACCTCCGTGCGCAGGGACCGCCCCCTCGGTGCGCAGGGACCGCCCCCTCGGTGCGCAGGGACCGCCCCCTCCGTGCGCAGGGACCGCCCCCTCCGTGCGCAGGGACCGCCCCCTCCGTGCGCAGGGACCGCCCCCTCCGTGCGCAGGGACCGCCCCCTCCGTGCGCAGAGACCGCCCCTCCGTGCGCAGGGACCGGCCCCTCCGTGAGCAGGGACCGCCCCTCCGTGCGCAGGGACCGCCTCCTCCGTGCGCAGGGACCGCCCCCTCGGTGCGCAGGGACCGCCCCCTCCGTGCGCAGGGACCGCCCCCTCCGTGCGCAGGGACCGCCCCCTCCGTGCGCAGGGACCGCCCCCTCCGTGCGCAGGGACCGCCTCCTCCGTGCGCAGGGACCGCCCCCTCCGTGCGCAGGGACCGCCCCCTCCGTGCGCAGGGACCGCCCCCTCCGTGCGCAGGGACCGCCCCCTCCGTGCGCAGGGACCGCCCCCTCCGTGCGCAGACACCGCCCCACGTCGCGTAGGACCCTTTCTCGTCCGCCCGCCGGTCCTATGCGCACAGCGTCCCACATGCTAGGGCCGCCGTGCGCTGCGTCGTCCAGCCTTCCCCAGTGCACTTTGCACTCAACCCTCCTCCTCGTTCTCCATGCTGGGACCCGGCGCCTCGCGCCTCTGCCCAGCGCTCCGTGCAAACCGACTCTCCTCACAGCACTCCCTCCGCCCTGCCCCCACAGCCTGGCTTCCTCCCCCCCCCCCCCCCCCCCCCCCGCAACTGGCTGAGCGCCCCCCACCATTCACTCGGCTGTGAGGGGGAGGGGTGCCCTGCCAGGGATCGGGGGTCACATGGGGGTGCACAGCACAGTCGTTCACTCGAGCCAGCCTCGACCGCAGACCCCAGCGCCAGAACACCTGACGCCAGGGGGGCTCCCGTGCCACTCCCCAGTACGGAGGCTGCGGCACATCTCTAACAGGGTAATAAACGTGTCCACACCGAGGCCAGGCCAGGTCACTAACCGGGTCTGTGAGGTGGGTCCTCAGTCCCCAAACTCGGTGCACTTTGAGAGCGCACGTCCCCACGTGCTCACTGCTGAGCACAGTAACACACGTTACCTGTCTGCACACATGGGAGGGTGGGGAATTAACCACATGAGGAACCCCAGGCGCGTCTCCGGCAGGGGCACCTGAAGCCGAGGGGCGACAGGCCGGCCACACGGTGCCCCCTACATCTCCCTGTTCAGCCACCCCGATGCTCGTGTCTACAGGGACACTTACTGGTCGGGTCATTCCAACTGTGACCAACGCAGTGGTGTCCAGACACTAAAGCACAGAGTACACAGAAGGCAGTCAGTTCTAAATATGCCAGTGTAGACGGAACACGGTCAGGTCTCCATGATACAGTGTAGACAGAACATGGTCAGGTCTAAATATGCCAATGTAGACGGAACACGGTCAGGTCTCCATGATACAGTGTAGACAGAAGGCAGTCAGGTCTAAATATGCCAATGTAGATGGAACATGGTCAGGTCTCTATGATACAGTGTAGACAGAACACAGTCAGTTCTAAATATGCCAGTGTACACGGAACACAGTCAGGTCTCCATGATACAGTGTAGACAGAACACAGTCAGGTCTAAATATGCCAGTGTAGACGGAACACGGTCAGGTCTCCATGATACAGTGTAGACAGAAGGCAGTCAGGTCTAAATATGCCAATGTAGACGGAACACGGTCAGGTCTCTATGATACAGTGTAGACAGAAGGCAGTCAGGTCTAAATATGCCAGTGTACACGGAACACGGTCAGGTCTCTATGATACAGTGTAGACAGAACACAGTCAGGTCTAAATATGCCAGTGTAGACAGAACACAGGTCACCATGATACAGTGTAGACAGAACACAGTCAGGTCTCCATGATACAGTATAGACAGAACACAGGTCTAAATATGCCAGTGTAGACAGAACACGGTCAGGTCTCCATGATACAGTATAGACAGAACACAGTCAGGTCTAAATATGCCAGTGTAGACAGAACACGGTCAGGTCTCCATGACACAGTGTAGACGAAACGCAGTCAGGTCCCAATGTGCCAGTGTAGACAGACAATGGTCAGGCCTAAATGTCCCATGTAGATGGAACACAGCCATATCTAAAGGTCCCAGTGTAGATAGCACACAGTCAGTTCTCAATGTCCCAGGGTAGACAGAACACAGTCAGGTGTAAATAAATGTCCCAGTGTAAACAGAACACAGTCAAGCCCAAATGTCCCAGTGTAGACAGAACACTATCAGGTCTAAGTGTCACAGTGTAGACAGAACACAGTGAGGTTGTAATGTCCCGTGTAGGGGCACCTGGGTGGCTCAACTGGTCAAGCGTCCAACTCAGTTTTGGCTCAGGTCATGATCTCAGGGTCGTTTGTTGTGAGGTTGAACCCCTGCAGGTGCTTGGGATTCTCTCCCTCTGCCCCTCCTCCGCTCACACTCTCTCCCTCTCTCAAAGTAAATAAACTTTAAAAAATCCCCTGTAGACAGAACACCAATCTACATGACAGTGTAGACAGAACAGACTCAGGGCTAGATGTCGCGGTATAGACGGAACTCGCTAAGTGAGGTCACTTCTGCAGAACGTGTCAGGTCTAGGCGTCCCATCACACCAGACACAGCCTGGCTTAAACGTTCTCATCTGAAGCAGAACGCGGTCGGGTGTGAGTGTAGACTGAGCACCGTCAGGTAACGCCCCCTCGTGGACAAGACTCAGATGCTCAGGAGGATCCAGTGTGAACAGGACAGGGTCAGGTCAGGCGGAGCCCCCGCTCGCCAGTCAGGACACAGGGTCAGTGTCAGCAGGACTCTGTGCGCTAGGCCCACGGTCCCCTGGGACCCATGCACGTGGACCCTGGTGTGCGTCCAGAGAGCCCACCTTTCGTGCGGAAGGAAGTCGGGAGCCACGCGGATGCCCAACCGACTTGGGGCTCGCCAGGGAGCTGCACACAAACCCCCCATCTTCAAACGCCGCCAAACGTGAGACGAAAGCTTTACCAGTTTCTCTGGCCACATGATGGTCAGGATCCAGGGGTACGCCAGAAACTTCTTGTAGTACAGCCCGGTCTCCTGAATGGACAGAGGACAGGTGGCCGTGAGGTGAAGCGTCCCCCGCTGCCACAAGCCCCGGGCACCCGGGGGGAACCCCGGCAGGGACCAGCCTGCGCAGCACAGGGCACTGGGGGCTGGCGTCCACCTACCCCGGGGGCCGGCCCGCGCGGGTGGGATGCTCGGGCAGCCCAGAGCAGGCACGCCCCGCCTCCACGAGGGGGCTCCGCGCCTAGCTTCGTGTCACTGTCCTCGGGACAGGTGGTGACAGACTGCTTCTGTGGCGCTCAGCCACTGTGTGTCCACGGGCCTGACACGCAGGGCACGCCTTGTGTCTGCTCTGGAGGCCGGGACGGGGAGAGGTCATGGCACACAGGCCGTTCTCAACAGAGAACCTGGGAGTGTTCGAGCTTCTCACGCCCACGTCTCCATGAGGCTCCTCCTGTGGCCGTGCCTGTCACCGTGCCCACGGGGGGCCCTGCACCCCGCGGCATTGCCCTACGGACACGTTCAGGGGCCTGCTGTGGAAAGTGCTGGGCGTCCCATGAGGGCGCCAGGCTGGGGGGCTGGAAAAGCCCCCACTGCCGCTTCTGACATGGGGGAGGGTGAACAGGGCCCGACCTGGCGACTTGGACCCTCTGAGGAAGCAGACCCAATCCGAGTAGCCATCTTGGGAGTGGTTCCGGCAGACACACACAGCAACACACAAACACACACATGCATTCGCTCACTCACATGCACAGTGCACACGCGTGTGTACCTGCACGCACACGCACGCAGTAACACATGCATACATGCGTGCATTTGCTCACTTGCGTGTACAGTGCACACGTGTGCACATGCAGTGACACACTCACATGTGTACATGCATGTGCATTTGCTCACGTGCACAGTGCACACACGTGTGTACCCATGCACGCATACGTGCAGTAACACATTCACATATGCACACATACGTGTGCATTTGCTCACTTGCGTGCACAGTGCACACACGTGTGTACCTGCGCACACACACATGCAGTAACACATTCACATATGCACACATACTTGTGCATTTGCTCACTTGCGTACAGTGCACACACGTGTATCTGTACACACATGTGCATTCTCTTGCTCACATGCACAATGCACATGTGTATCTGTATGCAGAGACATGTAGCAACACGCTCACATACGCACACATACATGTACATTCGCTCGCTCACGTGCACAGTGCACATGCATGAACATGTAGCAGCATACGCATGGGGCATAAAGTGAACGTGGCAGGGCGTGAATATGAGAATACAGGCAGTAACACATGCACACAGATGTGTGCATTCACTCGCTCACATGTACACTGCGCACACGTGTGTACCTGCACACACATGCATGCAGTAACACACTCATATATGCACACATGCATGTGCATTCGCTGACTCACGTGCACAACACACACGCATGCACATGTAGCAGCACACGCATGGGGCATAAAGTGAACGTGGCAGGGTGTGAACTGCTAAACGCGGGCGAAATTCATGTTATTCTCCCCTTTTTCTTAGGTTTGACATTTTTAAAACAAAACGTTAAAGAAAAAATTTAATGTTCACTGACTTGATGCACAGCACTTCTGAAAACACTTCATGAATATTTTAAGGTGTGACAAATTAATGTAGATATTACATCTGTCCCTAAATGGATGAGTCAATCAGTGAACTGTAGTCCACGACAGAGTGGAATGTGCCTCGGCCTTGAAAATAAGGAAGGACGTTCTGCACCTGCCACTACGTGGACGGACCTTGGGGACATGATGCTCAGCGACATAAGCCACACAGAAGGACAAATCGTGTGTGATTGCACATACATGGGGTCCCTAGAGGAGCCACATTCACAGAGACAGAGAGTAGATGGTGGAGCCAGGGGCTGGGGACGGGGATGGGCAGTCAGTGGTTCATGGGGACACAGCTTCAGTTTGAGGAGATGGAAAGTTCTGGAGATGATGGTACAGATGGTTGCACAGCAACGTGAATGTGCTCAGTGCCACTGAGGTGTGTACCTAAAAGGGATTAAGGTGACGCATTTCATATTTTATGTATTTTACCACAATTTAAAAAACCTTTTTGGGCACCTGGGTGGCTTGGTTGGTTGAGCGCATGACTTCGGCTCAGGTCATGATCTCACAGTTCGTGAGTCGGAGCCCCGCATCAGGCTCTGTGTGGACACCTGGGAGCCTGGAGTCTGCTTCACATTCTGTGTCTCCCTCTCTCTCTTCTGCCCTTCCCCTGTTCACACTCTGTCTCTGTCTCTGTCTCTCTCTCTCTCAAAAATAAACATCAAAAAATGTCTTAAGAAACCATTTTAAACGAGAATAGTGCTCGAATGCAAGAAGGTGGTCAGCCTCACTAATAATCCAGGAAACCGAAACCAGAAGTACCACGTGCACACCTACCAGACTAGCAAAACCTAACAACATCGCATCACGCACTGGCAGGGAACAGGACCAAGGCGACGTCCAACACACAGGTAGAGGCTCCTGCTTGGGAATACACGTTGGTGCCACCTCGCACAGGAAAACGTGTGCATGCACAGGCCTAAGCTACAGAAACACGTGAAGACGCACAGCAGGACACACGGACCACAGACGTTTGCAGCCACGCAGAGACAAAGCGCGAAACCAACCCGAACGCCATCAGAAGCAGAATGGAGACAAGAAGGACGCATAGGCGTGCGATGGAACGTTCCACAGCTGTGCACCAGATGGCTTCACGCGATAACACTGGTCAGAATCATTCTGTCAAGCGTGTCTCCCGTGCAGAGACCGGGGCGCCAGGCAGAGCCAGGTGACATCATCTACAGATGCCCATGTGGGACAGATATGCCATGGCATGTTCTGGGCACCAAGTTCGGGGCATGGTTACATCCCTGTGGGGAGGAGGTCAGGACGGGGGCAGGGCACGTCTGGGCACGTACTGGCCACGCTCTCTCTTCATCTGGACGATGGCCACGTGGTTACCGTTTTATAACGGTACTTTCCACGTACACAAAGGAATCTGCAATAGTAACTAAAGGTCAAATTTTCCTTGATAGAGA
Organism: Prionailurus bengalensis; assembly: GCF_016509475.1. NCBI lineage: Eukaryota > Metazoa > Chordata > Mammalia > Carnivora > Felidae > Prionailurus > Prionailurus bengalensis. Next base: position 177,065 of record NC_057361.1, on the reverse strand, counting down.
ATCGTGGTCTCCCCAGTGGAAGAAGGGCCGCTTCTCCCAGGGACGTGAGGGCGGATGGTGTCGACCTGTGCAATCGTGACACCTGGGCTGCTTCAGCCTGCAAGCCTGATGGTGAACCCACGGGCTGGGGGGACACGGGGCAGCAGGGAAGATCCTGTGACCCCAGGCCCTGGGCTCGTGGAGGGCACAGAGCCCGCCTCACCTGGTCAAACTTCTCAGTCATCTTGTGAACCACACTGTTGCCTTGGTTGGTCTGGTACAGCTCGGCCGTCACCATCCCTGGGAGAGAAAGAAGCACACTCAACATGGAAACGCGGTTTGCACCACTCCTCCTCCTTCTCCTGGGAGGGCTGGGAGGTGGGCGGGGCCACGACACCTCATCCCTCAGAGGCCACGGCAAGGCCACAGGAGTAATCCGGCCTCGCTGCTCCCCAAAAAACCAAGATCTCCTACCCAAACCAGCCTCTGGAGGAGGCCCCAGCCCGCCCAGTGTCTTAGGACCACAGGCGGCCAGGACGGTGAAGCCCAGCCGGCACATGAGAGAGAGGCCCAGGAGTGCCAGGAGCATGGCTCACCTTCACAGCCACAGCACTGGACGAAGAAGCTGATGAGGTCCAGCAGGGCCAGCTCCCTGTCCTCCTTGTAAGACTGGACCCACTCCTCGACGGCTGTCTGCAGGGGCAGCAGCACAGGTGAGCACACGTGTGTGATGACGCACATGTGACAGGCCAGCAGTGAGGACACAGGTGTGATGGTGTGTGTGTGATGGGCCAGCAATGATCACGTGTGTGTGATCAGGCGTGTGACGGGTGGTGGTGAGCATGTGTATGTGATCAGGTGTGTGATGGGTGGCGGTGAACATGTATGTGTGTGATCAGGTGTGTGACGGGTGGCAGTGAGCACATGTGTGGGATCAGGCGTATGACGGGCGGCGGTGAGCATGTGTGTGATCAGGTGTGTGACAGGTGACAGTGAGCACGTGTGTGTGTGATAAGGTGTGTAACGGGCGGTGGTGAGCATGTGTGTGTGTTCAGGCGTGTTATGGGTGGCAGTGAGCACGTGTGTGGGATCAGGCATGTGGCAGGTGGTAGTGAGCATGTGTGTGTGATCAGGTGTGTGATGGGCAGTGAGCACATGAGTGTGTGATCAGGCGTGTGACTGGCAGTGGTGAGCATGTGTGTCTGATCAGGCGTCTGACGGGAGGCAGTGAGCATGTGTGTGTATCAGGCGTGTGATGGGCAGTGGTGAGCACGTGTGTGTGATCAGGCGTGTGACAGGCAGTAGTGAGCACGTGTGTGTGATTAAGTGTGTGACGGGTAGCAGTGAGCATGTGTGTGTGAGATCAGGCATGTTAAGGGTGGCAGTGAGCACAAGTGTGTGATCAGGCATGTGATGGGCAGCGGTGAGCACGTGTGTGTGATCAGGCGTGTGACGGGCGGCGGTGACCGTGTGTGTGATCAGGCACGTGATGGGCAGTGCTGAGCACGTGTGTGTGTGATCAGGCGTTTGACGGGTAGTAGTGAGCACATGTGTGTGATTAGGCGTGTGACTGGCCGCAGGGAGCACGTGTGTGTGATCAGGTGTGTGACGGGCAGTGATGAGCACGTGTGTGTGTGATCAGGTGTGTGACAGGCAGCGGCATGCATGTGTGTGTGTGGTCAGGTGTGTGATGGGAAGCTGTGAGCACGTGTGTGTGTGATCAAGCATGTTACAGGCGGCAGTGAGAGCATGTGTGTGATCACGTGTGTGACGGGCGGTGGTGAGCACGTGTGTGTGATGAGGCGTGTGATGGGCGTTGGTGAGCACGTGTGTGTGTGATCAGGTGTTTGAAGGGTGGTGGTGAGCACGTGTGATGGGCGGCGGTGAGCATGTGTGTGATCAGGTGTGTGACAGGTGACAGTGATCACGTGTGTGTGTGATAAGGTGTGTAACGGGCGGTGGTGAGCATGTGTGTGTGTTCAGGCGTGTTATGGGTGGCGGTGAGCACGTGTGTGGGTGATCAAATGTGTGACAGGTGGCAGTGAGCACATGTGTGTGATCAGGCGTGTGATGGGCGGCAGTGAGCACATGTGTGTGATCAGGTGTGTGAACAGTGGCGGTGCATACGTGAGTGTGATTAGGCATGTGACAGGTGGTGGTGAACACGTATGACAGGCAGCGGTGAGCACATGTGTGATCAGGTGTGTGACGGGTGACGGTGAGCATGTGTGTCTGATCAGGTATGTGACGGGCAGCAGTGAGCACGTGTGTGTCATCAGGCATGTGACAGGTGGAGGTGAGCATGTGTGTGTGTGACCAGGTGTGTAATGGGAGGTGGTGAGCATGTGTGTGTGTGATCAGGAGTGTGACGGGTGGAGGTGAGCATGTGTGTATGTGATCAGGCATGTGACAGGCAGTGGTGAGCACATGTGTGTGTCATCAGGCGTGTGAAGGGTGGCAATGAGCACGTGTCTGTGATCAGAGGTGTGTCAGATGGCAGTAAGCACGTGTGTGTGATCAGGCATATGATGGGCGGTGGTGAGCACGTGTGTGTGCTCAGACGTGTGACAGACGGTGATGAACACATGTGTGTGTCATCAGGCGTGTGACGGGCAGTGGTGAGCATGTGTGTGATCAGGCGTGTGACGGGAGGTGGTGAGCACGTCTGTGTGTGTGATCAGGTGTGTGAAGGGTGGTGGTGAGCACATGTGATAGGCGGCAGTGAGCACATGTGTGTGTCATCAGGTGTGTGACAGGCAACAGTGAGCACGTGTATGATCAGGTGTGTGACAAGTGGTGGTGAACACATCTGTGTGTCATCAGGTGTGTGACAGGTGGTGGTGAGCATGTGTGTGTGTGTGTGTCATCAGGTGTGTGACAAGTGGTGAGCACGTGTGTATGTGATTAGGTGTGTGATGGGTGGTGGTGAGCACATGTGTGTGTCACCAGGTGTGTGATGGGCGGCAGTGAGCACGTGTGTGATCAGGTGTGTGATGGGCAGCAGTGAGCATGTGTGTGTGTCATCAGGTGTGTCACAGGCGGGTGTCAGCACGTATGTGATCAGGCATGTGAGAGGCAGTGGTGAGCATGTGTGTATGTGATTACGCATGTGACAGGTGGTAGTGAGCACATGTGTGTGTCATCAAGTGTGTGATGGGCAGCGGTGAGCACATATGTGATCAGGTGTGTGATGGGCGGCGGTGAGCACGTGTGTATGTGATTAGGGGTGTGACGGGTGGTGGTTAGCACGTGTGTGTGTCATCAGGTGTGTGATAGGCGGCGGTGAGCACATGTGTATGTGATTAGGCATGTGACGGGTGGTGGTGAGCACATGTGTGTGTCATCAGGTGCGTGATGGGCGGCAGTGAGCACGTGTGTATGTGATTAGGCGTGTGACAGGTGGCAGTGAGCACATGTGTGTGTCATCAGGTGTGTGACGGGTGGCGGTGAGCACGTGTGTGTGTCATCAGGTGTGTGACGGGTGGCGGTGAGCACGTGTGTGTGTCATCAGGTGTGTGACGGGTGGCAGTGAGCACGTGTGTGTGTCATCAGGTGTGTGATAGGCAGCGGTGAGCACGTGTGTATGTGATTAGGCGTGTGATGGGTGGCGGTGAGCACATGTGTGTGTCATCAGGTGCGTGACAGGCAGCGGTGAGCACGTGTGTATGTGATTAGGCGTGTGACGGGTGGTGAGCACGTGTGTGTGTCATCAGGTGCGTGACAGGCAGCGGTGAGCACGTGTGTATGTGATTAGGTGTGTGACGGGTGGTGAGCACATGTGTGTGTCATCAGGTGTGTGACAGGCAGCGGTGAGCACGTGTGTGTGTGATTAGGCGTGTGACGGGTGGTGAGCAGATGTGTGTGTCATCAGGTGTGTGACGGGCAGCGGTGAGCACGTGTGTGTGTCATCAGGTGTGTGCTAGGCGGCGGTGAGCACGTGTGTGTGTGATCCGGTGTGTGACAGGCGGCAGTGAAGACGTGTGATGGGCATATGTGGCCGGCACACCTGTCAGCTGGGCACACAGGGCAGCACAGAGCTGTGGCCGGTGCTGTCCTGACCCTGTGGGGACACTCAGCCCCTCATGGCCCCAGCAGCGTGTGTCACACCCGCGTCCAGCCCACATGCCCTGCGGTGGGCGGTACCTGCACAGAGTTCTTCCCCAGGGCAACCATCTCAAACAGGGTCACCTCTGCGGTGATGGCCACTTTCCTCTTGCGGTACTTCCGTGGGGGCCGCCCTCGCCGGCAGGTGCCCTGCCCACGGGCATCCTGGGCCCCCGAGGTTGCTCCCTGTGCCTGAAACCGAAGAGTGGGATGTGACGGTCTGCACCTCACACCCTGTGTCCCGGGCAGGTGAGGAGGGTGTAGCCCCCCCCTACCCCCGGGGACGCAGGGGCACACCGTGGTGGCCCTGGGCAGGAACGCTGGACCATCGGGAGCACACAGCTGTGAAGGAGACCTGGACATTCAGGAGACAACTGGCTGCACCCCCTGGCGGTGCCCACCTGTCACTATGTGCTCACACTTTCACACCAAATAGCTCTCAGCAACTCATGGCCTGTCCTGCACCCGCTGCAAGGGGTCCATGATCACCTGAGACCCTGGGCAGGGGGGCTTCAGGCACCTGGAACAGAGGGTGCAGGAGCGACCCCAGACCCCCAGGTGGGGGGATCAATGCCAGGGAGCAGGGAGGGTTTCCCCAGACCCCCAGGCAGGGGCATCGATGCCAGGGAGCAGCGAGGGGACACTGAGCCTGAAGAGGGGAGCAGGAGTCGTCGTGTCTGAGGACGGTCAGGGGGTCGGGACACTGTGTCCAAGGTCAGGGGATAGGATGCCATATCCATGGTTGGGGGAGGGGACGCCGTGTCCAAGCATGGGGAGGGGACGCCGTGTCCATGGTCGGGGAGGGGACTCCGTGTCCATGGTCGAGGATGATGCTGTGTCCGAGGATGGGGGAGAGGACGCCGTGTCCATGGTTGGGGGAGGGTACTCCATGTCCGTGGTTGGGGGAGGGGACACCGTGTCCAAGGACGAGGGAGGGGATGCTATGTCCGAGGATGCGGGAGGGAAGGAACACCCCATCTGCAGACACAGGAGAGGACACCACCTCCAAAGACCAACAGTGGAAGTGCGCTGGCCTGCAGGGCCCTGGTGGGCCTGGGGTTTGGTGGGCAGGCAGTACAGGGAGAAGCCTCCAGGACCCAGTCCTCAAGCTGGCAGCACCTGGCCTGGCACAGGGGAGCACAGCACCACCCAGCCCGCCCAGCCCTCCCCGCAGTGGTCAATACCAGTATGGAGCCCCTCCTCCTGGACATCACCTCAAAGAAGGTCACCATGGAGATGAACTGGCCAGCCTCGTTCCTGTACCTCCTGCGTGTGGCCCGCCCACGCCGTCGGAATCCAATCCCACTGACATCCCGGATCCCCGAGGGTCCTTCCTGCACCTACAGCCAGAGAGCAGGATGTGAAGGGCCAGGAAATGGTACTAAGTGGAGGCCAGCTTAATGAGAGGACCCCTTAACTCCAGGACCCAGGGGGAAGGAAGTGTCCATTAGAACTGCCCATCACCGCCAGGGGGCCCCGGGAGAGGAGGGTGGCCACCCCATGTCACCCACCGCTGCTGCAGGACAGAGGTCTCGGCCAGGGTCTCTGACTGTCGTCACGCCCTCAGCTGGGTGCTCAGACACAAGCCTCCGCTGCCACAAACCACCAGTGTCCTGGGGATAGCAAGCCATCTTAAACCCAATCCTGAGGACTGTCTCTCAGGGATATGGGGTTCCCATCACCCCACTGGTCACAGCCCCAGATGGAGATGGGGAGCTCAGGCCAGTGACCAGCAAGGCTGGGGGAGGTAAGACCCACGATATGAGCCAGCTCTCCCTGTCCTTCTGGGAGGGGTGGGCCCAGTGGCCCAGCAGAAGCAGGACTGAGACCAGTACAGCCTCAAGGGGCACAGGAAGAGTAACCCGGAACCAAGGGTCACATGTGCAGACAGCAGAACTTGGGCGTCACTCCTGGGCACACCTGCCCAATAGAGCATGGCCTTCCCTAGTGGGATGCTACTACTGCATGGGGACCAGCGTGGATGCAGTGAAAGAACCACGGCCATGCCTGTCCTGACTCGATGCTCCCCTGCCCACTAGTGTCCCACCCACCAGGGGCTCACGGATGCCATGAGCCCATAAGGGCCATCCTGGGGCACAGACGGTCTTCAGGACAAGTGTGCCCACTTGTGGGTGCCCCACACCCCTGCATCCCTACACTGTGGGCCTCTGTGACACCGCCACATGACAGTCTTCCACAAACGAGAACATCTGAGGGCTGTAGTACCAGGCTGGCTGGCCCACTGATAACCTCACCACAACACACATCTGGTTCTGCTTGTAGGAACCCCACACTGATATGTGTGCACACTGAAGGCTGTGCCTCAGCAACACGCTGGATTTAGATTCGTATGTCCTCAAACTTAAAAGTGAATTTAGCAAGGCCAATTCAAGGTCAGTTTAATAAAATCAATCATATTTCTAAAAACAAGGAATGAAAACCTGGATACTGAAATTTAAAAAAAACAAAAACAAAAACAGTAGCTATTACAACAGCTCCCCCAAAATGGAATACTTAGATATCAACCTAACAAAAGAGGTGTAGGATCTGTGTATTGAAAACTACAAGATTTTGATGAAAAAAATCACATAAGACTTTCAGAAACAGTGAGCTATACCATGTTCATGGAATGGAATGGAGAAATGGATCATTCTGCAACAGCTGGAGATTCAATACTGAACTCTTAATAATGGACAGAACAACCAGACAGAAGACCAGTGAGGACAAACAAGACTTAACAAACCAACTAGATCTAAGACACGTATACTGAACCCTCCACCCAGCAACAGCACACACCTTCTGCTCATGTGTTCTTAGCACATTCCCCAGAATACACTACACGTTAGACCACCAATGAAGTCTTATTAGATTTCAAAAGACAGATAACATACAAAGTATTTTCTCTGACCACAACAGTATGAAGTAGAAATCAATAACAGAAGGAGAACTGGAAAATTCGCAAAACTATGAAAGTACAAGTGGTTCAGAGAAGAAATCACAAGGGAAATTAGAAAATATCTAGGGACAGGGACTTCAAGCTGTATCACAAAGCTGTAATCATCAGGACTATGGTACTGGCACAAAAACAGACACTCAATCAATGGAACAGAATAGAGAACCCAGAAATGGACCCACAGACGTATGGCCAACTAATCTTTGACAAAGCAGGAAAGAACATCCGATGGAATAAAGACAGTCTCTTCAGCAAGTGGTGCTGGGAAAACTGGACAGCGACATGCAGAAGAATGAACCTGGACCACTTCCTTTTTTTTTTTTTAATTTTTTTAACGTTTATTTATTTTTGAGACAGAGAGAGACAGAGCATGAACAGGGGAGGGGCAGAGAGAGAGGGAGACACAGAATCGGAAACAGGCTCCAGGCTCTGAGCTGTCAGCACAGAGCCCGACGCGGGGCTTGAACTCACGGACCGTGAGATCATGACCTGAGCCGAAGTCGGACGCTCAACCGACTGAGCCACCCAGGCGCCCCCCTGGACCACTTTCTTACACCAAACACAAAAATAAACTCAAAATGGATGAAAGACCTAAGTGTGAGACAGGAAGCCATCAAAATCCTCAAGGAGAAAGCAGGCAAAAACCTCTTTGACCTTGGCCACAGCAACTTCTTACTCAACATATCTCCGGAGGCAAGGGAAACAAAACCAAAAATGAACTACTGGGACCTCATCAAAATAAAAAGCTTTTGCACAGCGAAGGAAACAATCAGCAAAACTAAAAGGCAACTGACAGAATGGGAGAAGATATTTGCAAATGACATATCAGATAAAGGGTTAGTATCCAAAATCTATAAAGAATTTAATCAAACTCAACACCCCCCCCAAAAAAAAAATCCAGTGAAGAAATGGGTAAAAGACTTGAACAGACACTTCTCCAAAGAAGACATCCAGATGCCCAACCGACAGGTGAAAAAATGCTCAACATCACTCATCATCAGGGAAATACAAATCAAAACCACAATGAGATACCACCTCACACCTGTCAGAATGGCTAACACTAACAACTCAGGCAACAACAGATGTTGGCGAGGATGCAGAGAAAGAGGATCTCTTTTGCATTGTTGGTGGGAATGCAAGCTGATGCAGCCTCTCTGGAAAACAGTATGGAGGTTCCTCCAAAAAACTAAAAATAGAACTACCCTAGGACCCAGCAAATGCACTACTAGGCATTTATCCAAGGGATACAGGTGTGCTGTTTCAAAGGGACACGTGCACCCCCATGTTTATAGCAGCACTATCAACAATAGACAAAGTATGGAAAGAGCCCAAATGTCTATCAATGGATGAATGGATAAAGAAGATGTGGTTTATGTATATACAATGGAGTATTACTCATCAATCAAAAAGAATGAAATCTTGGATGGGACTAGAGGGTATTATGCTAAGTGAAATTAGTCAGAGAAAGACAAATATCATATGACTTCCCTCATATGAGGACTTTAAGATATAAAACAGATGAACACAAGGGAAGGGAAGCAAAAATAATATAAAAAACAGGCAGGGGGGGGCGCCTGGGTGGCGCAGTCGGTTAAGCGTCCGACTTCAGCCAGGTCACGATCTCGCGATCCGTGAGTTCGAGCCCCGCGTCAGGCTCTGGGCTGATGGCTCAGAGACTGGAGACTGTTTCTGATTCTGTGTCTCCCTCTCTCTCTGCCCCTCCCCCGTTCATGCTCTGTCTCTCTCTGTCCCAAAAATAAATAAACGTTGAAAAAAAAAAAAACAAAAAACAGGCAGGGGGACAAAACGTTAGAGACTCTTAAATATGGAAAACAAACAGAGGGTTACTGGAGGTGTTGTGGGAGGGGGGATGGGCTAAATGGGTAAGTGGCATTAAGGAATCTACTCCTGAAATCATTGTTGCACTAGATGCTAACTAACTTGGGTGTAAATTTAAAAAATAAGAAATAAATAAATTTTTAAAAAAAGAAAAGGAAAAGAAAATATTTAGGGACAAATGCAAATGAAAATCAACATAACTAAAACTTTTGGAATGGTGGGCAAGTGGTGCTAATGGGAAATTTACAGCTGTGAATGTTGGCACCGAAAACCAAGAAAGGTCTTAGATCAACAACGCAACTTTACAACTTGAGGAATGAGAAAAAGAACATCAAATTAAATCCAAAGGTAGCAGAAGGAAGGACCTAACAAAGAATTAAAACGGAGATAAACACAATAGGTAATGGAAAAGCAATAGAGAAAAACCAATGAAACCAAACGCTGGTTCTTCAAAAAGATAACAGATTTGGGGTGCCTGGCTGGCTCAGTTGGAAGAGCATGCAACTCTTAACCTTGGGGTTGTGAGTTCAAGCCCCACATTGGGTGTAGAGATTACTTAAATAAATAAAACTTAAAAAAGATAACAGTTAACAAACCTTTAGCTTAGATGGGCTAAGGGCAAAAGAGTAAAGATTCAAATTATGAAAATCGGGACTGAAAGTGGGGGCATTATTACAGATTCCACAGAAACAGGTTTGTAAGATCACAGCAGCAAACGGGATGACGTATATGAAATAGACAAATTCCTAGAAACACAAAACCTAGTAAGACTAAGTCACACAGAAATAGAAAATCTGAAAAGAAAAGCTTTTAACCTGAAGACTTCACTGAGGAATTCTACCAAAGGATTTTAGGAAAACTAACACCAATCCTTCTTGAACTTTTCCAAACATTGAAGAGGGGGGGAGCACTTGCCAACTCATTCCAGAAAGCCAGCATTCCTCAGATTCCAAAGCCAGACAGACACTACAAGAAAACCACACGGACATCCCTCATGAACACTGATGTAAAAATCCTCAACAAGATACCAGCGAACAGAACTCAGGGGACTATACAGCATGACCAAGCGGGACTTATTCCTAGAATAGAAGGTTGGTCTGACATACAAAAACTGATCATTGTAAGGCACCACGTCAACAGGATTAAGGGAAAATATCACATGATCAACTCAACAGGTTCAGAAAAAGTATCGGACAGAGTTCAACACCCTTTCATAATAAAAACATTTAAAAAATAAAATTAAGAATAGAAGGAAAGTATCGCAATGTAATCAAAGCCATCTAGAGCTTTGTAAATATTTATGCCCCCAACTTGGAACACCTAAGTATATAAATCAATTAATAACAAACATAAAGAAACCCATTGATAACATTTCAATAGTAGTAGGCGACTTTGACAATAGCATCAAAAAGAATAAAATACTTAAGTATTACCCGAGATAGTGAAAGATTTGTACAATGAAAAGTACAAAACATTGCCGGAAGAAATTAAAGATGTACAGAAATGGAAATGCATCCCACCTTCATGGACTGAAAGACTTCAGAGGATCAGAATGTGAACGTGACCCAAAGTGATCTCGATTCGGTGCACTCCCAATCAACATCTCAGCCTACGTTTCTCTAGATATTAGTAAGCTGATTCTAAAATTTATAGAAAGAAAAAGGAACTAGAACAGCCAAAGTAACCTTCAAAAACAACAACATTGCAAATGTTGAAACTCATTTCGAACGTTAGTATAAAGCCACAATCAAGACTGTGTGGTAGTCGGCAAAAGGACATCCCGTAGATCAGTGGAACAGGACAGAGTCCAGAAGCAGAACCACACAAATATGGTCAACTGGCCTTTTCTGAAATTGCTAAGGCAACTCAATCAAAAGAAGATAATCTGCTTAAAAATATGGTACCGAACAGAGGCTCCTAGGGGGGCTCAGTCGGTTAAGCTTCCGACTTGGGCTCAGGTCATGATCTCACGGTTTGTGGGTTCGAGCCCCACGTCGGGCTCTGTGCTGACAGCTCGGAGCCTGGAGCCTGCTTCGGACTCTGTGTCTCCCACTCTCTGCCCCTCTCCTGGTCCACATTCTCTCTCTCTCTCTCTCTCTGCCCCTCCCCGTGCTCATGCTCTCTCTTTCCCTCTCTCAAAAACAAACATTTTTAAAAAAGAACTCTCAAAACAATTAAGTTCATTAAAAAAGAACTCTCAAAACTCCACAACAAACCACTCAATAGAGGAGAGTCACAAACGATTTTAACAGAGTCCTTGCCTGAAGATACCCACAGATGGGGCCCTTAGACAGTGGACGACGCTCTCGTCATTAGGCACTAGGGAAGGGGAACTGCAGACCCACCGCCATCAGAACGGCTAAACTGATACAAGCTGACAGGTGCTGGCGAGGACGTGCAGCCACAGGCGCCCTCCTACCTGCCGGCGGGAACGTAAGACGATACCAGCACTTTGGAAAACAGTTTGGCGGTTTCGCAAAACGTGAAATGTGTGCCTACGAGTCACTGTGCCGCTGGCATGTACCCGAGAGAAACAGAGGCATCTTTCCGCACGAGAGCTTGTGCCCAAATGTTGCCGGCAGCTTTATCAGGGATAAGGAAACCTCCCAACAACCGAAATGTCCCGTCCACAGTAAACGGACACACAGACGGTGGTCGGTCCACACGTGCAGCAACCACTCTGTAATAAAAGGAACGAACCGGGGCGCCTGGGGGCCTCGGGCAGTTAAGCTTGTGACTCTTGGTTTCGGTTGGGGCCGTGATCTCCTGGTTCACGACATCGAGGCTTGCATCGGGCTCTGCCCTGATGCTGCCTGGGATTCTCTGTCCCCCCACCCCCCACCCCACCCCGTCCCTCCCCTGCCCGCGGTCTCTCTTTCTCAAAATAAATAAACTTTTTTTTTTTTTAATTTTTTTTTTCAACGTTTATTTATTTTTGGGACAGAGAGAGACAGAGCATGAACGGGGGAGGAGCAGAGAGAGAGGGAGACACAGAATCGGAAACAGGCTCCAGGCTCTGAGCCATCAGCCCAGAGCCTGACGCGGGGCTCGAACTCCCGGACCGCGAGATCGTGACCTGGCTGAAGTCGGACGCTTAACCGACCGCGCCACCCAGGCGCCCCTCAAAATAAATAAACTTTTAAAAAGTAAAAACTAAAGAAAATACAGGAATGAACTACTGACCCATTCCAATATGGTTGAATGCGAACATACTTAATTATGCTGAGTGAATGACGCCCGAGCACCAAGAAACAGAAATCGTAGTGCGTGAGTCCCTGTATATAACCCTCTAGGAAATGCACACAGTGTCACGGTCAGGAACAGGGCAGACTGGAGTGGGTGTGGAGAGGTGTTGGGTCTGCCACTGCGAAGGCTTACAAGATCTGGAGGGGGGAGGAGGGGTGGAGATAGTCCTCATCCTGATGGCCGTGATGCCCAGAAGGTGTCCACGCGTGTTAAACCACGCACTTTCAATACGTGTTTATTTCATACCAAGTGTTTGAAAACAATTTTTTTAATGTTTATTTATTTTTGAGAGAGAAAGAGAGAGACAGAGCGTGAGCAGGGGAGGGGCAGAGAGAGAGGGAGACACGGAATCCGAAGCGGGCTCCGGGCTCCGAGCTGTCAGCACAGAGCCCCACTCGGGGCTCAGACTCAACGAGCCGTGAGATCATGACGTGAGCCGAGTCGGATGCTTCACCGACTAAGCCACCCGGGTGCCCCTCACACCAAGCGTCTGAAACAAAAACGAGCTTGACTCTCCAGGACCAGCACGAATAAATTAAAAACGGCATGTATTTTGGTCGTGGGGAGGAGGACACAGCAGGATCAGGGGAGGAGACCACCGAGTGGAGCCCCAGAAGCACAATGTGTGGCCTGTAAACAGCCAACCGCAGTGCTACTAATGCGTCCTGGGGACACAGCCCTGGGGGGCTTTGCACGCGCCCAGCCCTGCACGCACCCAGACACGCATGACCCCTGACGTCGCTCCGGCTTAAAGCCACGGGGACCTCAGTCTAACCCGCCCGTCCGCGTGCTCCTGAACCAACTCTGCAGACTCGCACGCACATTCGAGGCCACGATGACCAACCCTCAGCATCTCAGGTCCCAGGCAGCCACCCCAGCTACAGTCGGGCCACCAGGTATTTTCATTCTCAAGTCAGGAGTGACTGGAAAACAGTAACCTCACGACACTGTGGTCGCACCCCCATGTATACATGACAAGCCCGGTTAACGTGAGGGGTTATTAACTAAACTGCTACACGGCCGACAGACCACCCTGTGGGTCTGTCATTGCAGTCTACACAGCAGTGCAAACTCACTCCCAGGATACTCAGGAGACAGGTGAAACTTACAAATTTTGTTTCCTATTTTGTTTGTTTCTGCTTTTTTTTTTTTTTTTTTTAGTAGGTTCTACACCCAACATGGGACTCGAACTCACAACCCTGAGATCGAGTTGCATGCTCGGGGTGGGGCACCTGGGTGGCTCTGTCGTTGAGTGTCCGAATCCGGCTGGGGTCCTGATCTCAGGGTTCGTGGGTTCGAGCCCCGAGTCGAGCTCTGTGCTGATGGCTGGGAGCCTGGAGCCCGCTTCGGATTCTGTGTCTCCCTCTCTCTCTGCCCCTCCCCTGCCTGCCCTCTGTCTCTCTCTCTCTCTCTCTCAAATCTCTCAAAAATAAATAAAATTAAACAAATAACAACAAAGACAGAAGAGTTGCATGGTGTGGCAACTGATCCAGCCAGGCACATCCTTAAGCCTAAAATTTCATAAGATAAAAAAAGAAAGTATAAAACAATATGTACAATTCGAACTCATTTTTTATTAAATTTCAGGATATATATATGCACATGCGTGCAGACAGATATGCAAATACACACATGCGTGTGTGTGTGTGTACGTGCATAAAAAGCCTGGAAGAGGGACACGTGGCTGGTACACCACGCTTGCTGTCACGTTGTGAGTTCGAGTCCCAGTTTGGACAGAGATGGCTTTAAAAAAAAAAAAAAGAAAACTAGAAGAATATACAGGAACATCTTTTTTTTAATTTCTTTAATGTTTAATTTATTTTTGAGAGAGACAGAGAGCGACAGAGCGTGAGCAGGGCAGAGGCAGAGAGAGAGAGGGAGACACGGAATCCGAAGCAGGATCCAGGCTCCGAGCCGTCAGCCCAGAGCCCGACGCGGGGCTCGAACTCACGCGAGATCACGCGAGACCACGCGAGATCGTGACCTGAGCCCAAGCGGGGGGGGGGGGGGGGGGGGGGGCCTCAACCGACCGAGCCACGCAGGTGCCCCTGTAGCAAAACCTTACTAGTGACCGCTGTTGGGACAGATTAGAAGGGATCCGTGTTTCCTCCCGCGTTCCTGTCTACACCTTGCCATCTGCATGAGCGTGTCACTCCCCCCCCCCCAGGGAAACACGCATCTTAGGCCCACGTAACAAGCGTGTATCAGCGTGGCCACGGATTCCGTCAGCACGGGCACTTACCGACACAGTGTCCTGGCCCCCGCCATCGCACACGGGCATCAGGTTCCCCTCCTCTTGGCCAGACCTTTCGCTGAGACACAAGAAAAGTCAGATTGCTGCGTGGAGCCCTTGAGGCTGCAAGCCACGTAATGACACAGCCACCCCCCCACTCGCTCGGTGAGTCTTTCCCGAGCCACAGGCAGTTGCACACGCTGGGGCTTTTCAGCACACGCTCTTAAAATTCGACGTTTTTACATTGTTGTCAGCAGAGGAAAGAAAGCACCCAAAGTCAGACAATGCCAAGAAATGGGGAGTGGCTCGGCTCACAGAGGGGACAAAACAGTCCGTCTCTGAATGCTTGGGAAGGGGGTTAAATGACCGGGGCCCCTGATTCTAACTGCGCCCGGTTCGGGGCTCCTGACACATCAGGACTCATCTCCCCATCCAATCCACGATGTATCTTAACAATCACGGGTGTTCGAGAATCGGGAAAATGGAATACTTTCAACACGAAGGCAAAACACGAGCGGTTTTTCCACACGGCTGTGCGAGCCCCCTCCCACCGTGTTGTGTTCACAGCGCCACGACCCCAGGCGACTGGCACCTGTCTCCTCTCTCCCCTACTTCTTCCTACAGCCTCAACACCATTTTCACGCCAACATCTACGCCGTTTATCACACACACTAGACGTTTCGAGGGCTGTCTGCTGAATCAAGTCTGCAGACAGCTTTGGGTTTGCACGGAGGTGAGGTTGTAGGATGAACTTACTTAGCAGGAAACCGTCTACCACCCCCCTCAGCAGCCTCAGGGCATAGTGTCAATAGTAAAGGAGTAAAAAAATGCGTTACCTCATTATCAAGTGTTAATCCTCACCGTCGTCCCTCCCCGAGCCACCCCCAGAAACCGCCGGGCAGGCAGGCTCCAGGGGACAGCGCTGGCGATGCGGCCCGGACGGCGACGGGAACCGAGGAAGCGGAGAGGTCTGAGTGCGCCTAAGAACCTGGCGCCCCGCGCAGCCCTGGAAACGCGAGCTCCGGTAGGTCTGCTCCCCCAAGTAAGACTGCACTCCGTCTACAGGAGGCAGGGCTTGGAGGAGGGGACCTGCCCGAATCTTACGCCAGGGGGCGTCACAGGACCACAGCGAGCTCCTGTGCGATCGCCAGCCGGCCTCCCGCTGCAGAGAAGCTTCGCCCCAGGATCTCAGAGCAAGGCCCCGCAGAGACACCCTCCCCAGGACACAAGGCCCCGTGCTTTCTCCGCGGACTCACTGATGCCCGTGCCCGGTGCTGGCGGTCGGAAGCCGTGTGACAGGGCGGAGGGCTGGGGGACCGGCCCCGGAACGATATACGCCATCAGCACACACACACTTGTGCCTTCGTTACTGTAGGTTCTAATCCACACTCTGATTCCATCAGCAAGGAAATGGCACCCAGGACTCACGGCCCGTGGGGGCGTCACTGGCGACACCGGGTCGAGATCCCAAGCTCGCCCATTTTCTTTAAGACAGACGCACGACAGCTCAACTCAATTCCAACCGTGCCCAACGTGGTCACACTGGCTCGGGGGCTGCACAGGACAGTTCCTGCCAGTACAGTAACACCACCTCAAACGTTCCTTTCAATCCCCCCACCCCACCCCCGTTCGGACACAGCAACCAGGCCTCCCCTGCCTCTTCGGGCTACGTGTCCCCTCCTTCGTTGTGCATGTTAGAATGACGAGTGTCACCATCATCGAAATATCGGAAAGGCCGTGGCTTTCTGCAGACACTTAAAAAGGAACGTTTCCATTAAACCTGCTCTTCTGTGAAAACAAGAACCCCCTAGTGACAGCTGGGATCCATGTGACCCTTTCGACACCACGCATTCTGAATTTCTCCTGGAGAATATACTGATAACAGTCTGAACAGGAGGGGCCCTCCCTTCCAACAGCCCACCACCTCTCACCCTCCTGGGCCCACTGGCCTCTGCATTCATTTCCCACACCACATTCGCCAGCCAGCTTCTGATCCCCAAGGAGGTCCTGGGACCCCCAGGGACACACCCAGGCTAGCAGCACAGACTTCAGAATCCCCACCCGCCCCCGGCCGTCACCAGGCCAAATTCAGACCCCCAAGCAGCACTGGGGAAGAAGCCCAAAGTCAGCATCACGTGCCCAAGGCAGAGTATGGGACCCACGTGACTGAACATGAACCCCCGTAGCAGTGTACGACCTGAGATCACGGACTCAGACATGCCAGGCAAAGTTTGAGTCTCCTCCGAACTGGTGATGACTCCCAACGCAGCGTCTGGGGCCCCTGAGGCCGAGTTGCAGACCCCCAGTGATGGGATGAGACTCTCAAAGCTCTGCTTGGACCCCCAAGGCAGGATGTGGAGCCCCGGAATGGGCTTGAACCCCAAGGCAGGATGTGGGACCCCCAGGATGGGCTTGGACCCCCAAGGCAGGATGTGGAACCTCCAGGATGGGCCCGGACCCCCAGGGAAGAATGTGTGACCCCCGGAATGGGCCCAGACCCCCAGGGCAGGATGCGGGACCCCTGGGATGGGCTTGGACCCCCAAGGCAGGATGTGGGACCCCTAGGATGGGCCCGGACCCCCAGGGCAGGATGTGGGACCCCCGGAATGGGCCCAGACCCCGAAGGCAGGATGTGGGACCCCCGAGATGGGCTTGGATCCCCAAGGCAGGATGTGGGACCCCCAGGATGGGCTTGGGCCCCAAGGCAGGATGTGAGACCCCAGGGAAGTATTCGGATCCCCAATGCAGGATTGGGACTCCCATGGCCACACTCGAACTCCCAAGGAAGGATGTGGGATGCCTAGGGGAGCAATTAGACCCCCAAGGCAGGATGTGGGAACCCCCCTGGAGGAGGACTCAGACCATCAAGTCATGCTGTGGGACCCCCCGAGGGAACTCCAACCCGCAAGGCAGGATTGCGTTCCCTGCAGCTGCATTTAGACCCCCAAGGCAGGATGTGGGGCTCCTTTCTGGGGAGCACTCAGACCCCAGGGCAGGATGTGGGACCCCCTTCCAGGGAGTACTCAGACCCCCAAGACAGGATGTAAGACCCCCTAGGGCAGTACTAAACCTGCAAGGCAGAGTTCAGGCCCCCTGAGATGGGCTCAGACCCTCAAGGCAGGATGTGGGACCCCCGGGATGGGCTCAGACATCCACAGCAGGATGTTAGGACCCCTGAGCCGGGCTCAAACACCCAAGGCAGGATGTGGGATCCCCGAGATGGGCTCAGACATCCATGGCAGGATGTTAGGACCCCTGAGCCAGGCTTAAACCCCCAAGGCAGGATGTGGGATCCCCGAGATGGGCTCAGACCCCAAGGCAGGATGTGGGACCCCCGGGATGGGCTCAGACATTCATGGCAGAATGTTAGGACCCCTGAAATGGGCTCAAACCCCCAAGGCAGGATGTGGAACCCCGAGGACACACTTGGACCCCAAGGCAGGATGTGGGACCCCCAGGATGGGCTCAGACATCCATGGCAGGATGTAGGACCCCTGGGGGAACACTCGGACCCCAAGGCAGGATGTGGAAGCCCCAAGGGAGCATTCTGACCCCTAAGTCATGACGTGGGACCCCCAAGGGAGCACTCCGCCCGCAGGCAGGATGTGAGACCCCCACCACCCCAAGGCAGCATGTGGGACCCTGGGGGAGCGCTCAAACCCCAAGGCAGGATTGGGACCCCCGTGGCCACATTCAAACCCCAAGGCAGGATGTGGGGACACCCCCCCCCCCCATGGAGGATTCAGAGAGTCAGGTCATGACGTGGGACTCCCAAGGGAGCACTCTGACCCGCAAGGCAGGATGGGGACCCATACAGCTGCACTTAGACCCCCAAGACAGGATGTGGGACCCTGAGGGAGCACTTTGACCCCCAAGACTGGATGTGGGACCCCCAAGGCAGGATGTGGGACCCCTGAGGGAGGACTTCGACCCCCAAGGCTGGAAGTGGAACCCCCCCTGGGGCAGCGCTCAGACCCCCAAGGCAGGATTGGGACCCCCATGGCTGCACTCGGACCCCCAAGACTGGATGTGGGACCCTCCCCCCCTCCCAGGGCAGCACTCAGACCCCCAAGGCAGAATGTGGGACCCCCTTCTGGGGCAGCACTAAGACCCCCAAGGCACGATGTGGGACCCCCTTCTGGGGCAGCACTAAGACCCCCAAGGCACGATGTGGGACCCCCATGGGGAAGCACTCAGACCCCAGGACAGAATTGGGGCCCCTGAGGGAGCAGTCTGACCCCAAGTCATAATGTGGGACCCCCGAGGGACCACTCTGACCCGCAAGGCAGGATTGGGACCCACACGGCTGCACTTAGACCCCCATGACAGGATGTGGGAACCTGGGGAGCACTCAGACCCCAAGGCAAGATGTGGGACCCTAGGGTCGGGTTTGGACCCACAAGACAGGGTGTATGACCCTCTAGGGCAGTACTAGACCTGCAAGGCAGAGTTCAGGCCCCCTGAGATGGGCTCAGACCCTCAAGGCAGGATGTGGGACCCCCGAGATGGGCTCAGACCCCCAAGGCGGGATGTAGGACCCCCGGGATGGGCTCAGACTCCCAAGGCAGGATGTGGGACCCACCCCCCCAGGGCAGTACTAGACCTGCAAGGCAGAATTCCGGACCCCCGAAAAGGTCTCAGACCCCCAAGGCAAGATGTGGGAAACCTGGAGGAGCACTCGGAACCCCCAGGGCAGGATGTGGGACCCCCCCCAGGGGAAGCCCTCACACCCCTAAGGCAGGGTGTGGGAACCCTGGGGGTGCACTCAGAGCCCCAAGTCATGATGTGGGACCCCTGCGGCCTCACTCGGACCCCCAAAGCAGGATGTGGGACCCCCGAGGGAGCACTCCTATCCCCAAGGCTGGATGTGGACCCCCGAGGCGGCATTCGGACCCCCAAGGCAGGATGTGGGACCCCCGCGGCCTCACTCGGACCCCCAAGGCAGGATGTGGAGGCACCCCCACCCCCGGTGCAGCCTCGGACCCCCTCGCAGGATGTGGGACCTCTGCGGGGGCACTCAGGCCCCCAGGACCAGACCACTCGGATCTGAGGGAAGATCCCGCTCGGAAGCCGGAGAGAGACGGGTGTGGGGAAGTACCCGCCCAGGGTCGGATGCCTGCGCCTGCCCCGCTGGCGGCACCACCCGGCGCGGGCATCCGCCCGGAGCAGGCTCCGCCGCAGCGAAGCTAGCCCCCGGCGGCGGAGTCCCAAGCTTTGCCAGCCCGGGACCGCTCGCGCCAATCAAGCGACGGCGAGCACGTGACGTCCGGGGGCCAATGGGGAGTTCGCATGGGAACACGCCCCCCCCGAGGCCCCGCCCCATAGCGTGCCGGCCAGCGCAGGATGTGGGCCCTGCGGGCCGCCATCCGCCCGGCAGCCTGGCTGTCTCGCGTAGTTCTCGGCCGCCGGGCTCCGAGACCCGCGCCGCCGCTGCTGGTCTGCCCCGAGCGCGCGTTCGCCGCCTTCGACCCCGGGGACCTCAAGGGGCGAGGGGGCGGAGGACGGGGCCCACCGGCTGATGGCCCGAGAAGCCGAACGGGAGAGGAACCGGAAGATGCCGAGGACGAGGAAGAAGAGGAGGAGGAGCTGCTGAGGAGGGACCCTTTGCTGCCGGTGGGGACCCAGCGCGTGTGCCTGGTTCACCCTGAGGTCAAGTGGGGACCCGGGAAGCCGCAGCTGACCCGAGGTGCGCAGGAACTGCGCCGCGGGCGGGGCCGGGGACTCTGAGAGGCGGGGCTTCCAGGGGGCGGAGCCTCGGGAGAATCGGGCTGGAGCTCGGTGGGGGGGCGTGGCTGTAGGCACTTGAACTCGGGAGTGGAGGCTAGGGGGGCGGGGTTTTCGGGACTGACTGGGCGGAGATTGGGATGGGCGGGGCTTCCAAGTCCAGAGCTCAGGGCTGGCGCTCTGGGGGCGGAGATTGGGAGGGGCGGGGCGTCGGGGGCGGAGACTCGGAGGACTGGGGCTGAGGGGGCGGGGCGCCAAGCGCAGCACGGAAACGCCCCCACCCATCTCCCTAAACCTGCTGGAGGCAGCCCCAGCCCCCTGCTGCCTGGCCCTGTCCCTTCTCTGCCTGGTCCTTGGTTAAGCCCTCCTCTCCCCTGCAGCGTGTGTTGTGTCCTACCCGTTCTTTCCTGTAAAGAATCTAGCAAAAGTCTAGAGCCAGCGTGCCCCGTCTGTGTGTGTTCGTGTGTGTGTGTGTGAGACGGATCCTTAAGTACCTTACTGTGCAGCATTTTCATTTATGTAACCACTGAATACTAAAGATTGCGCAAGAAGATGGTCATCGTGCATGCACTTTATACCCGGAACCGCAAACCCTTGTCTGCCTGCCCTCTCGAGGGCAGCTGCCTGGCACCGCCATCGTTCCCCCTAGTCACTAACAGCCAGTTAGCTGGAGGCTCGGGGCACAGCACGCACTCACGGCAGAGAGCCACCTCCTGGGCCCACGTGCTGCGGGTGGGCGAGATGTGGTTCGAGGGTCTCAGCAGAGCGGTCCTGGATGGCCTGGGAAGACCAGAGCCCACAGCGGGAAGGGGCAGGCACAGAGGTGTGAGGACAGTCTCCAGAGAGGGGTCCTCCAGGGAGCACGGCCTGTGACCCTCAGCAGGTTGGCTGGGTGGCTGTGGGGAGGTGGGGGCCGCAGAAGGAGGCCCTGTCCCCTTAATACCAGCCACTTTGCATCGCATCCCCATCCCGTCCCTCACAGCCACAAATCTGCTCTCTGTTCCTTTGAATTTTCCTGTTCAAGAACATTCCATCTCAGTGCTATGTTCCTTGTTTTCTCTTTTAAATCCTTTTAGAGTAGTGTTAGTTGCACAGGAAACTTGAGAAGACAGTACAGAGGGTTCCCCGTACCTCCTGTCCCACCTGGTTAGCCTCGTGTGTTACCAGCATCCACACCAGAGCAGGACACGTGTTACGATCCAGGAACCTACGTGAACACGGAATCACCCAGAGTCCGCGGTTTACAGTATGATTCACTCTCGGTGTTTCACGCTCTGTGGGTCTGGACCATGTACAACATCACGGATCCATCATTACAGGATTCTGCAGAGGGTTTCACTGCCCCTCCTGTTCATACTTCACCCCACCCCCTTCCTGGCAACTGCAGATATTTTTACTATGTGCCTCGTTCTGCCTTTTCCAGAACATCATAGGGTTAGAACCATCCACTACGCAGCCTTTTCAGACCGGCTCCTGTCGCTCAATCACATGCATCTAAGGCTCCTGCATGAGTTTCTGTGGCCATACAGCTCATTTGTTTCTGGTGGTGCTAAGACCCTATTGTCTGGATGGCCTCCAGTGTATTTATTCATCCACCTGCTGAGGGACATCAAGGTTGCTTCCAAGCTGCTGTAAACATCCACGTGCAGCTTTGTGTGGACCTAAGTTTCTGTTCACTTGGGTAAATACCAGGGAGCATTCTGCTGGACCCTCTGGTAAGAGCACATTTGGTTTTATAAGAAAGCACCAAACTGCTTTGCCAGCGGCTGCACCACTTTGGGTTCCCATCAGCGATGAAGGAGGGTTCTCGCTGCACCCGTGTCACCAGTGTCAGGTGTTGTCCGCGTTCTGCGTCTGGGCCAGCCTCACAGGTGTGCGTGGCTCTCGAGGTAACGTGCATTCATTTCCCCGACCACATATGGTGTAGAGCGTCTCTCCCCAGCTTCTGTGGTCAGGTGTGTGTTAGGTCTTCGGCCCAGCTTTTGTTTTTTTATATTTTTATTATGAAATTTTTTAATGTTTATTTCTCAGAGAGCGTGAGCGGGAGAGGTGAAGAGAGAGGGGGCAGAGGGTCCGAAGCCAGCTCCCACTGACAGCCCCGTGCAGAGTTCGATCTCACAAACCGTAAGATTGAGCCGAAGTCAGACCCTGAACCGACCGAGCCACTGGGGCGTCCCGTTTGGCCCAGCTTTTGATCAAGTTCTTTTTTTTAAATTTTTTTTTAAACGTTTGTTCATCTTTGAGAGACAGAGAGAGACAGAGCATGAGTGGCAAAGGGGCAGAGAGAGAGAGACACAGAATCCAAAGCAGGCTCCAGGCTCTGAGCTCTCAGCACAGAGCCCGACGTGGGGCTCAAACTCATGAGCCGCGAGATCATGACCTGAGCACAAGTCGGACGCTTGACCCACTGAGCCACCCAGGGGCCCCTTAAAATACACTTTTTAATGTTTATTCACTTTTTGAGAGACAGAGACAGAGTGCCAGCAGGGCAAGGGCAGAGGGAGAGAGAGAGACAGAATCCAAAGCAGATTCCGGGCTCTAAGCTGTCAGCGCAGAGCCCGACGTGGGGCTCGAACTCACGAACCGCGAGATCATGACCTGAGCCGAAGTCGGACGCTCGACCGACTGAGCTCCCAGGCGCCCCTCAAGTTCTTCTATTACCGCTAAGTTTTAAGAGTTCTTCTGGATAACAGCCCTTTCTCAGATGTTTTTTACAAATATTTTCTTCTAGTCTGTGGCTTGACTTCTCAGTTTCTCTATGTCGTTCACAGTCGGAATTTCTTCATCACGACTCTAGTCCTGTCTTCAAGCTTAGAGATTCATTCCTTGGCTTTGCCCGGCCCACTCATAAGCCCATCAGCGGATTCTTCCTTTCCGTTGGAGTGTTTGTGACAGCCAGCATTTCTGTTTGGCTCTTTCTTCGAATTTCCATCTGTCTGCTTACGTTGCCCATCTGTCCTTGCGTGCCAGCTCCTTTATCTGTCAGAGCCCTTAGCATATGACTCATAGTTGTTGTAAGTTCCTGGTCCGATAATTCCAGCATTCCTGCCATATTCCATGGCTCTGATGCTGCTCTGTGTCTTTACATCACGTTTGTCACCTGTCAGTATACCCTGTAATTTTCTCCTAATGGCCGGATGTGATAGATGGGGAACAAGGAAGTGGTGTCAACTGGTCTTCAGTGGTGTGGTGCCGAGGTGTGAGGCAGGGGAGAGGAGGTGTGGGGCAGGGAGGGGAGGTGTGGGGCAGGGGCTGGGGAGGTGTGGGGCAGGGGAGGGGAGGGGTGGGGCAGGGGTGGGGAGGTGTGGCACAGGGGTACAGAGGTGTGAGGAAGGGGAGGGGAGGGGTGGGGCAGGGGTGGGCAAGGGAGAGGAGGGGTGGGGCAGGGGTGGGAGGTATGGGGCAGGGAGGGGAGGTGTGGGGCAGGAGAGGGGAGATGTGGGGCAGGGGTGGGGAGGTGTGGGGCAGGGGTGGGAAGGGGAGGGGAGGGGAGGTGTGGAGGGGGGAGGGGAGGGGTGCTGAGATGTGGGTCAGGGGAGGGGAGGTGTGGGGTGGGGGCTGAGGAGGTGTGGGGTGGGAGAGGGGAGGTGTGGGGCATGGGTGGGCAAGGGAGGGGAGTTGTGGGACAGGGGTGCGGAGGTGTGGAGTGAAGAGGTATTTGGCAGGGGTGGGGAGGTATGGGGAGAGGAGGGGGAGGGGAGGGGAGGTGTGGGCAGGGGGTAGCAAGGTATGGGGAGGGGAGGTATGGGGCAGGGTAGGGAGGTGTGGGGCGGGGAGGGGAGGTGTGGGGCAGGGGTGGGGAGTTGTGGTGCAGGGGTGGGGAGGTGAGGGGTGGCAGAAGCCTCCGTAGTGCTGCGAGCAGGGTCCAGTTGTGAGTGAGCCCATGCATGTGAACTGTGAATACACAAGTGTCCTCAGGTTTCATTGCCGATGCCCCACGTGTGACGGTTAAAGAGTCGAATCGGGGGACCCCACCCAGAGGGGCGAGGTGAGGAGGACCAGCGAGGTCCGTCAGGGGAACCTGAGGACACTGTGCTCCAAGGCAGCCGCCGGGAGAGGGCAGACCGCACTGGGGCACAGCGGGCGCTTAGTACAAGTGTCACAGGGGTGGGACCCAGCACGCTGGCCTCCGTGTCACAGAGCCCTGAGCCCCCCTCGGCCCTGTCGGCAGCAGTCAGGACTCCAAGCCCCAGGACCCACCGGCACCAGCGCCCCACTCCCTGCCTAAGCGGGGGCTCACAGCCCACCCTGCAGGCAATGAACGTAGCCAGTTCCTGGGCTCCGTCACGAGACCCGCTGTCCGCTGGGTCACGACAGACCGTGGGGGCCTCACCGAGCCCACGTCCCGTTATCTGCCCAGCCCCCGGCATCCAGCGTGAGCGGAGGCTGCAACGGTCTGGGCCTGGAGGCACACAGCTGTGTTTCGGACCAGGTGCCTACCTGGGTGCTGCGTCCGGACCTCTGTGCCGCCGTGCGGGCAGCCATCCGAGCTGGGGAGCACGGGGCCCCGGGGCCGACCTCGCAAGGGTGTGTCCCTCACCCTGGCCCTGTGTCTCCCCGAAGCTGACCGGCAGGTGGCGGAGGCGGAATCTCTGGTCCACACGCTGGACCGCTGGTCGGTGGTGGAAAGGATGGTGGTGCCCGCCAGAACACCCGACGGGAAGGTCCCGTTCAGCAGAGGGACCCTGCGGCACCTGACAGGTGGGCCCTGCTCCTTGGCTCTCTTCCTCCTGGAGCAGGAACGGTGGGGCTCTCGCCGTCTGGGCCGAGTAGAGGTGTCCTCACGGGAACTTGGATCAGACGTCCAAAACGCCTCCGTGCCCTGATCGCAACCTGAACTGTGCCCAGTGGGGCCGTCGGGGCAATTCAGAGTCCGGTGGAAACCGGCCCCGGGACCCCAGCCCGGCCCTCCCCGCAGACAGGGTGCTGTGTGTGAACCCTGCCTTCCAGGGACCCCCGGGGGTGTCACACTTCAGAGCGGCGAGCCCTGCAGATACGCTGAGGGGGTGCTCACCGCCCGGCTCTGTCACCGCAGGTCATGGAGCCATTCAGACCCCGTGGGGTCGTGTCACCTGCGTGTGCAAGACCCACGACCCCCGAAGGGACCCCGGTCCTCCCCTCCCCTGCCTCACACACCGGACTTCCCAAATACGCACTCAGGGAGTCGAGGGGTACCCGGTGACCACAGCCAGCCTGAGCCCAGGGTCGGCCCCACGACAGACCCCATGGAGCCCTGACGTCCGACCGAACCTTCTCTTTTCCTCAGAGAAAATCAGAGCGTTGCCAGAAATCACCGCGGTCTTTCTGAATGTGGAGAGGATGGCCCCGCCCACCAAGGTACGCGGGAGTCTCTGGGTGCTTCCCACGCTCCGGGGCGGAGGGAGTCGGGTCAGACGGAGGAGGCCCCGGGATCAATCGCCGACGCCTTCTCGGCGGCCCCCTTCACCCGAGACACCGCTGCAGATGCCCTCACTCCCTCCCTCCGTTTCCAGAAAGAACTGGAGGCCGCCTGGGGCGTGCAGGTGTTTGACCGATTCACCGTTGTTCTTTCCATCTTCCGCTGCAACGCCCGGACGAAGGAGGCCCGGCTGCAGGTGGCGCTGGCTGAGCTCCCCCTTCTCAGGTTCGGGGCACACCCCAGCTCTCGCGGCTCGCGTAGTGGGGTGTCCGACCCGTTGCCTGGGGTGCGGTGAAGACGGAAGGCAGGGCGGGCCGTGCCCTCCCGGACGAGGCCTGCCAGGCTCCTGTCCAAGCAGCGTGCCTACCCGGACAGGTCACCCCGCTGTGGGCCCCCCCCCACCTTCCGTGACGGTGAAGATCCAGGCAGGAGGAAAGACCCCCTGCCTCGCTCTCTCCACCCCGAGTTCTCATGTCACCCTCGGTCTGTGTGCTGTCACCTGGCGCGCTCCCCCTAGATGGGCACGGACGTCTCACCCTGTCTACTGAGACGCCCCCTTTCCACGGCAGGTCCCACCTGAGCAGCACCACCCGCCTGGATGGACGGGGAGGAGGCTCACGCTACATCATGGGGTCAGGTAACGTGAGGTCTTGTCACCGCGTGCTCAGAAGGGGGTATGTCACGGCGGCCACCCTTAGGAAGGGGACAGCAGCGCTGAAAGATCCCAGTGGGGCTGCATGTGACCTCGTACATGGTCCCATTCACACAAACTAGAATATCTACGTGGTCTGCTGGGGTGGCTGCAATGAAGGACCACAAGCCAGAGCCTTAAAACCTCAGGAATCTACTCTGTCAGCTCTGGAGACCGGAAGTCTGAGATCTGGGGGGTGGGGTGGGGGCAGGGCCGCTGAGATCGGGTCAGGGGGGGTGGGCAGGGCCACTGAGATCCAAGTGGCAGGGCCGTGCTCCCTCCAGAGGCTCCAGGGGAGGGTCCTTCCTGCCTCTTGCAGCTTCTGGGGCTCCAGGCGTCCCTGGGCTCGTGCCTGCGTCCCTCCCACATGGGTCTTCACGTCTTCACACGGCTTCTCCTCTGTCTTCTCTTATGTTATGCAGACATTTGTCTTTGGATTTAGGGCCACACTGATCCAGGATGACCCCTCAGATCCCTCACCAGTTATATGCGCCCAGACCATATTCCGAAATGAGTTCCCGTTCACGGGTCCCAGGGGTCAGGATGTAGCTGTGTCTTTGGGGCACCGCTCAGGGGGCTCTGGATATCATGGGGGCTGTCCTTCTGAGGCTCTCCCTTACTCCCAAATAAAGGGGAGCCCAGGTGACCTCAGAGGGCAGAAGTCCGGAGGCGAGGCCACCCTCCACTGGGTGAAGCCATCTGTCAGACAGGAAGGTGCTGGGGCAGTGTGGAAGAGCAGGCCGGCGGGGGGCGGGGGGTCCCAGGGGCAGAATGCCTGTCCACAACGCACACAGGGACCCGCGTGGCTCACTGTGCTCTCACGTCTTTGTGAGTGTGCTCACCGACTCGCCGTGTTGGGGGTTTGTAGGAGAATCGCTCGTGCAGGTGCAACGGCGCCTGCTGAAGGACAAGGAGCTGAAGATTCGGAAGGCGCTGGACAGACTTCGGGAGAAAAGGCGTCTCCTGGGAAGGCAGCGCAGACGGCGGGAGTTTCCTGTGGTCTCCATGGTGGGATACACAAACTGCGGTGAGAGAAGTTCTGGGAGCCCCTGGGGGGGGGGGTCCACCGCCCCCCCCCCCACCCTGCTAGTGCATTTGGGGAGAGACCGCTCGCCAACGCAACAAGGCCCTGGGATTCAGAGGGCCGACGGATGATGAGAACAGGTGGAAAGCGTGGCTCACGTCCCTGGGGCATTTGCAGGGCCCACGGCGGGTGCCCCGTCAGGTCAGCAGCGTGGTCATCGAGTGCTGGACAGCGGACTGCACTCCCCTCTCTTACAGGTGTGTTGAGACTGAGAGAGAGACAGAAGGGTGACGGTGTTAAGGCCATTCATGGTGGGCAGGCCCGTAGAAAGATAAAAGCGGTTCAGACTGTGCGCAGTAGGACCTCACCACAGGGCTCGGGGTTTAGCTTAACGTGTGCGCTCAGCGCGATCGTCTGCAGGACACGGAACCTCGGGTCTCCTTCGTCCCGAAGCCCTGAGCTCACGGCTGTGCTCGGTAAAGGGAGACAACGGCAGGTGCGACTTCCCCACCGTCGGGGTCCGGTCCGCCAGCGGGTGCCGGGCTGCGCGAGGTCCACTCCCCTGCCAGCGTGAGGTCCCCGCCAGCCTCACGCCACCAGCTCCCTGTCCTCAAGGAGGGAGGGAACTTCCCACAAAACCTGGAACAGAAAGTGCGGGGGCACCGCAGCTGCAGAGAATCCCGCTTGGCTAGATACAGGCTCTCACCCTGTGGGAAACGGCGAGTGCGTCCGCACGGCGGCGTCAGCACCGAGCTTCTGGAGCTCCGCCGAGGCTACCGAACTCAGTACTGCTAGGTTACGCCCGCGGCCCGTGGCTCACCAGCACAGAGGAGTCTGTGCCCCGGGACCTGTGTGGTGAGGGCACCTGTGTGTCAGGTGGGGCCGCCCTACCGGGTCATCTCCTCATTCACCTGTGGGGCGGGCTGAAGCCAGTGGCCACCAGTAATGTCCATGAGCTGGCGTGGTGCTGGCGTGGCCCTGAACACAGGTGTCAGGCACACACACGGGCGCATTCTTGCAGGAAGGCTGAGTGGAGGGGACGTCCTCTGGGGCCATTGCAGACACATACAGCTCCTGCCTGTCTACACCGCCACACTCCATTAACGCTGTCACCCCCGTCCACCCCCCACACACACACACCGATTTCACCACCGCCCCGTCTACGCAGACGCCCAGCCTACGTCACACACACTGTACCCGCCCCACTCCATCATCACTCTGTCTACACAGACGCCCAGCCTACCTCACACACAGTGTACCCACCCCACTCCATCATCACTCCGTCTACACCAACATCCGGTCCGCCTTATACACATACCTCAACTCCACCACCAGCACTCTGTCTACACAGGCACCCAGCCCACCTCGCAGACAACACACATGCCCCATAGGCACCACGGCCCCCGTCTACACCATCACCTTTCCGCCACGCAGACACCTACTGCATCTCAGACACGCGGAGAACCTGCCTCGTGTACGTAGATGCCAATCACGTGTCCCCCACACGTGCACAAACGTGACCGCCGGGTCTGTACTATCCTTGTGTGCACGGGTGCCCTCACCCCCTCGGCCGTCACCACCCCGTCCGCACCACCGCCGTCCTGCGTATGGGCACTCGTACCCTGGGCCCCGGCCCTCTGGGCTGCAAGCGTGACGGAGAACGGCAGGGTCTCTGACCACACAGGGCGGAGACTAGGAGCTCAGAGACCTCACAACGCGTGGCCGCCGCCTCGGCCAGATGCACGTGGGTTCGACTGCTGCCAAGGTGGGACACGTGTGGTGAGGGGGCCTCTCACACAGCGCGTCCCCTGTGACCCACCTTCCAGGAAAAACCACGCTGATCAAGGCCCTGACAGGTGACGACGCCGTCCGGCCCCAGGATCGGCTGTTTGCGACACTGGACGTCACAGCCCACGCGGGGTGGCTGCCCTCCCGCGTGGCCGTCATCTACATGGACACTGTCGGCTTCCTCTCCCAGCTGCCCCACAGCCTGATCGAGTCCTTCTCCGCCACCCTGGAAGACGTGGCTCATTCAGTGAGTGTGGGATGATCCCAGAGGCCAAATTACCTAAAACAGCTGTGTAACCTGGGGCCCGGTCCCCTCACACGACACAGCCTTGGGGACCGGGTCCCCTCACACGTGACACAACATAGGGATCTGGGACCTTCACACACGACATAACCCTGGGTAGCAGGTGCCCTCATATGTGACACAACCTGGGGGCAGGATTCCCTCTTGCACAATACAACGTGGGGGCGAAGTCCCTCAAACATGACACAGCTTGGGGGCCAGATCCACTCACATGTGACACAACCTTGGGGACCGGGTTCCCTCACACACGACAACAGCCTTGGGGACCGGGTCCCCTCACACACGACACAGCCTTGGGGACCGGGTCCCCTCTCACACAACACAGCCTTGGGGACCGGGTCCCCTCTCACACAACACAGCCTTGGGGACCGGGTCCCCTCACACGACACAGCCTTGGGGACCGGGTCCCCTCTCACACGACACAGCCTTGGGGACCGGGTCCCCTCTCACACGACACAGCCTTGGGGACCGGGTCCCCTCACACGACACAGCCTTGGGGACCGGGTCCCCTCACACGCGACACAGCCTTGGGGACCGGGTCCCCTCACACGACACAGCCTTGGGGACCGGGTCCCCTCTCACACGACACAGCCTTGGGGACCGGGTCCCCTCTCACATGACACAGCCTTGGGGACTGGGTCCCCTCACACGTGACACAACATAGGGATCTGGGACCTTCACACACGACATAACCCTGGGTAGCAGGTGCCCTCATACGTGACACAACCTGGGGGCAGGATTCCCTCTTGCACAATACAACGTGGGGGCGAAGTCCCTCAAACGTGACACAGCTTGGGGGCCAGATCCACTCACATGTGACACAACCTTGGGGACCGGGTTCCCTCACACACGACAACAGCCTTGGGGACCGGGTCCCCTCTCACACGACACAGCCTTGGGGACCGGGTCCCCTCTCACACGACACAGCCTTGGGGACCGGGTCCCCTCTCACACGACACAGCCTTGGGGACCGGGTCCCCTCACACGACACAGCCTTGGGGACCGGGTCCCCTCTCACATGACACAGCCTTGGGGACCGGGTCCCCTCTCACACGACACAGCCTTGGGGACCGGGTCCCCTCACACGACACAGCCTTGGGGACCGGGTCCCCTCACACGCGACACAGCCTTGGGGACCGGGTCCCCTCACACGACACAGCCTTGGGGACCGGGTCCCCTCTCACACGACACAGCCTTGGGGACCGGGTCCCCTCTCACATGACACAGCCTTGGGGACCGGGTCCCCTCACACGACACAACCCGGGGGCCAGGTCTCCGGACACACACACCCTCAGGAAGGTGGCACCTAAGCCACCCTGAGACTGAGCCCTGTCCGGTGACCCCTTTGAAGACTAATTCACAGAAGGAGGTGGAACCGCTGTCCAGGGCGACCAGGCGCCTGCCCCTCAGCCCTCAGGTCACCTGGGTGCGCAGCTGTGGCCGCGGGGACTCAGGGCACGCTCTCTGTGGTCTTGCCCCCAAACCCGGAACCGTGGTGTGAACAGGAGAATGAACCAGGCCGATCTCAGCTACAGGGCGTCCCACAAAATGCCCGCGCGGTGCTCAATGTGGTCGGGGCTCAGAGGGGCCAAGGACAGGTGTCCGGCAATGTGACAAGTGTCCTGAGTGGTGTCCAGGACGGAAAAGGAGAGACCACTGACTCGGGACAGAGCCTAGAGGGTCGTCACAAGTGCGCCCCGGGGTCACCCCCGCCTTGTGGCACACGTCATGACTAACGTTGGCTGCGGCAGCAAGGTGAGGGCCACGTGCCCCCTCTGCCATATTTCCAGAAAATCTGGAACGTTTCTGAAGTAAAACATTTTTTTTGTTGTTGTTTAATTTTAAGCGCATCTAAAACCCGGAAGTGAACATTCTGGAATGTGGGCGGTGCCTGTTCCCAGGGGCAGAATTACAGGCAGCTCTTTCTTCTTGCTGCATTTTCCAAATTCTTTTTCATGTATCTTGGGAGAGAGGGAGAGAGAGGATCCCAAGCGGGCTCCAGGCTGTGGGCCCGAGCCCGAGGTGGGGCTTGAACCCACCAACCGTGAGGTCATGACCCCAGCCGAAAGCGCTGCACCAGTCAGATGCCCGCGTTTTCCCAATTGTGCATGGGTCACCTACCTGTAAAGATACTTAAACGTAGTAAGAGGCGACCTTTAAAATTTGGAGTCATGCGGACTCAGGGTTCCGCGGATGATGAGCAAGGCACCCGGTGGCGGTCGGGGGCCTACCTGAGGCCGAAGGTGCGTGCCTGCTGCCTTTGGTGCGGGAGCCGCCCAGGGCCCCCGGCCACGTGGAGGGCGGCGGCCTGGCCGGGGCTGGACCCCCGAGCAGGGGGCACTGGGTGGGCCCCGGGCCAGCTCTGGTCTCGGGGAGCCTCCCACCGCGACCGGGGCAGGGGACCGCCAGGGGGCCGGGCCGGCTCCCGCTCCCGCTCCCACCCCACCGTGCGGTGCCCGTGAGAGCCCCCGGCCGGCGCGGGTCCTCCGGTGTGCCCCCCGGAACCCCGTCCCCAGCACGGGGCCCGTCTGCTCCCCAGGATCTGGTCGTGCACGTGAGAGACGTGAGCCACCCCGAGACGGAGCTGCAGAAAGCCACCGTCCTGGCCGCCCTGCGGGGCCTGCGCCTGCCCGCCCCGCTGCTGGACTCCGTGCTGGAAGTTCATAACAAGGTCGACCTGGTGCCCGGGTGAGTGGACCCCGGCCTGCCCCCCTCCCCCCGGACCTCATTCCCGCACGTACTGGAGACGCGGCCCGGTGACCTGTGGCCGCCCCTCGCCGCCTGCCCCGCGGCTTTCCGCGCAGCGCCCCCTGCTGGTCCCGGGAGGGAAAGGGGCGGTCCCAGCGCCCTTGTCCCGGATGTGGCACTGGGTTGCATGTTCTGAACCCCTTACCCCCACAGGCCCCCCCTGTGTCACCGCAGCCTTATGGTTTTCTCCGTCCCTGTGTCCCTGTCCAGCGGGGCCGCGTCCTCTCCTGGGACCGTCTGACACAGTCACAGTTCAGGCCCCGTGGGCTTCTTGGGGACCCCCGCTCGGTGTTCCCCGGGCTGAGTGGGGTCTGCCCGCCGCCCCGACGCAGGTACAGCCCGTCAGGATCCCAGGCCGTGGCCGTGTCCGCCCTCCTGGGACACGGGCTCCCGGAGCTGAGGGCCCGGCTGGAGGACGCCGTCCTGAGAGCCACAGGGAGACAGGTCCTCACGCTCCGAGTCCGGCTGGCGGGGGCACAGCTGAGGTGCGTGGGGCTGGCCAAGCAGGTGTAGGAAGGGCCGGGCAGAGCACCGGCACGCGGGGCAGGTGCCGGGTGTCTGACGCGTCTGCAGCGAATCTGGGTTAATGACTTGGCCTGCGGGGCAAGCGGCCTCCTTGAGCTGACAGGCATGCAGGGGGGTGGTTCGTTA
The DNA here is from genome assembly GCF_016509475.1 of Prionailurus bengalensis. NCBI lineage: Eukaryota > Metazoa > Chordata > Mammalia > Carnivora > Felidae > Prionailurus > Prionailurus bengalensis. The sequence goes on along the minus strand of NC_057361.1, from coordinate 144,383 downwards.
CAGTAAGTCCCCCACCAGTGACAGCAAGGCGGTGTGCGGTTGGGGGACAGGGCTCTTCGGGGACAGGGGACGGGCTCCAGGGGTAGCGTTCTGTGGGACGGCGCTCTGCCTGGGACGAGTTCCTGGGAACATAGTCCTTTGGGGTCCTCGCCCGCCTCACAGACGTGTCCCTTGCTCACTTCCTCAGCTGGCTGCACCAGGAGGCGACGGTGCAGGACGTGGACGTGATCCCCGAGGCCGGGGCGGCCGACGTCAGGGTCGTCATCAGCAGCTCTGCCTACAGCAAGTTCCGGAAGCTCTTCCCGGAGTCAGCCAGCCAGTGAGGGAGCGGAGGCTGTGTGGCCTCAGCACTGCCTCGGGGCGTCCTGCCCGCCCCCTCGGGCGCCTTGCTCCCTGCTGGGCCCGGAAGGCTGGTGGCCGCCCCCCTGCGGCCAGAAGTCAAAGGTCAGGTCTCAGGGTGACTCCGCGGGGACGTGCTTGTGACCTGAGCATGAGTTGCCTTCCACGCTGTTCCAGCTACAGGATATTAAAAGCTCTGCTCTTGTGTCTGTAAACCAGCCTTGCTGAGTCTTCCGAGGGCCGGCCGCCAGGCACACGGTCCTGCCAGTGTGGCAGGGGTGGGAGGAGCCACTTGGGGCTTCCCGGGTGCTGGTCCCCATAAACTCAGGGCTGCCAGACCTCCCTGTTCCCCACCGCAGTGTCCCGGCAATGAGGACTGTCTCCCGACGACCCTGAGGCCTTTGCGGGCACACACAGGTCAAGGAGAAACAAGGGGACGGGGCAGAGGTGTGGACAGAGCAGCCCAGCCCAGCCTGAAGCCAGGAGACTGGCCAACCCCGAAGAGACCGCAGTGGGCAGGGGAGTGTGCTGCGCGGGCCGCCCCCAGCCCCCAAGGTCCCGCCCGGTCTGCCCGCCCCCGGTGTGTGCCCACTCTTCCCTGGGGCCCTGCAGCCTGGCTCTCTGCCTGGGACCCACACCAGGGCCGCCCCCTTCCAGCCCCCGACTGTTCTCACCACCGCAGCACCTCCCCATGCAGGAGACACAAGGAGGGGGTGCGGGTGGGTCAGACCTCTGGTCCCTCACTCTCCTCCTCACAGCCACCCACCCCAGTGTCCCAGAGGCCCCACCCCAAGGCCCAGAGCCACAGTGTCCTGACGCCCAACTGCGTGCTTACAAGCATGATGAGGAGGTGGCTGGCACTCGGGGGCCTGTGAGAGAGGGTTGGGGGGGTGGCTCGGGGTCCTGCATGGGGGGGTTGGGGGAGGGGCTCAGGGGCCCAGGAGGGAAGATCAGGGACATGGGGGGGAGGGACCCCGGACAGAAGGCGTCGGTCTTCCCACCAAGGGGACCAGGTACAAGACCGCCCCTCCCTGCCCCACGAGCACCCAGGCTTCCCCAGGACCCCTCTGTCCACGGATGGGCCTCTCCCCTCCCAAGGCCCGGTCCACTGTGCTGCGAGCAGCCGGGCCCTGAGAACACGCCCATGTGCTGGGAGGCAGGCAGTCACCCCAAGAAGGGGGCCCGGGCACGGCCGACCCCCGAGGTGCCCACACCCCAATTCTGACATGGGAAGGGCCAAGTACGGGTTTGAGTGACCCGGAGACACCGTCACCTGATGGTACTTCACTCCGCCGACGTTTATCCAGCAGCCACAGGGCAGTGCACACACCCGAACCACACGGCCTCCTTTCCCGTGGGCTCGTGGTCCACACACGCAGCCACCACAGCACCTGCCAGGCACATCCTTCTGACAGAGTGCGTCCCTCAAATACACAAGGCTCAGACACTCATCTTTGGGTATGGGCGGGGGACGGCTCCGTGGCTCAGTCACGTATCCGACTTCGGCTCAGGGCATGATCTCACGACTCGTGGGTTCGAGCCCCAGGTCAGCTCTGCTGACAGCTCGGAGCCTGGAGCCTGCTTTGGATAAATAAGCATTTTTATTTTTTATTTTTATTTAAAAAAATAATTTTTTTTAAACGTTTATTTTTGAAACAGAGAGAGATAGAGCATGAACTGAGGAGGGTCAGAGAGAGAGGGAGACACAGAATCTGAAACAGGCTCCAGGCTCTGAGCTGTCAGCGCAGAGCCCGACGCGGGGCTCGAACCCACAAACTGCGAGATCATGACCTGAGCTGAAGTCGGACGCTTAACCGACTGAGCCACCCAGGTGTCCCTTTTGTTTGTTATTTATAGAGACCCACTAGCTTTCTTTGGGCTAGTATTTTCTATTTACTTTCAGCCTTCTTTCTTTCTTTCTCTCTCTCTTTTTTCTTTCTCTCTTTTCTCTCTCTCTCTCTCTTCATTTCTTTCTGGGAGAGAGAGAGGGAGAGAGAGAGAGGGAGAACACAAGCCAGGGAGGGGGCAGAGAGAGAATCTCAAGCAGGGTCCACTCTCCATGCAGAGACCAACACAAGGTCAGTCCCACAACCCTGGCATCATGACCTGAGCCAAAATCAAAAGTCTGATGCTTAACTGGGCCACCCAGGAGCCCCAAAATAACATCTTAAAAAAAAAATAAAGTACGCGGGGCACCTGGGTGGCTTAGTCTGTTGAGCGTCCGACTTCGGCTCAGGTCATGATCTCATGGTTCCTGAGTTGGAGCCCCTCGTCGGGTTCTGTGCTGACAGCTCTCGGAGCCTGGAGCCTGCTTGGGATTCTGTGTCTCCCTCTCTCTCTGCCTCTCCCCCGCTCATGCTCTCTCTCTCTCTCTCTCTCAAAAATAAATGTAAAGAAAAAAAAATTTTTAAGACTGTAGAACAAAATAAATAAAAAATAACAAAATGAAGTAAAATAAAATTAAATGAAGTTAAATTAAATTAAAAGTAAATAGGGACGCCTGGGTGGCTCAGTTGGTTAAGCAGCTGACTTTGCTGGGGTCATGATCTCACGGTTCGTGGGTTCGAGCCCCACATAGGGCTCTGTACTGACAGCTCGGAGCCTGGAGCCTGCTTCGGATTCTGTGTCTCCCCCCCGCCTCTCTCTGCCCCTCCTCTGCTCACACTCTGTCTTCTCTCTCTCAAAAATAAATAAACATTAAAAAAAATGAATAAAGTACAGAACCTTTGCTTCATGTCCACATGAAGAGACTTAAAATACCAGAAAACTGAAAGGTTTGACCCAGGATTTTAAGTTATAAAGCAACAATAAAGTGCGGCCCAGCGAGCAGGTGAAGAAACCTCCCCATGACCCGGGGAACCTGCTCCTTCAACACCGGGTCCTCCACACCGTGTTGCCCAGACGTGTCCGTCACTTGAATGACAGAAACAGAAATCCACGAACGAGGCGGATTTCGTGGGATTGAACAGTCGTGAGGAGCGTTCCGGACCCAAACGGAAGGTACTTGTGGGCCGGACGTGGCCAGGATCTACGGCCACGGGGCGTTCCGAGGACGCAGCATCACGTCCGGCGCCCTCCCCTGCGGGTTCGAGCTTCCAGTTCCTGGGCCTCCGGCCGCTCCTGGAACAATGGCATCCGCATACCGAAAACACAAGCGGATGTTCTGGAAAATGACCCCTTGGACCTGAAGAGAACACACTCCAACCCGGAGGAAAGCGTCGTCTTCAAGACTCCCTGGAGAAAGCCTAATGTCCTCCTCCAGCGGAGGCAGAATGCTCCGGAACACGAGACACACAGGAACCCCAGGGAGCGCTTCGTAGGGGAGAGGAACACCCACACACCATCAGGGTTCACCGTTGGGCTGAGAAGCTGAAAGGGCCAGCACCGTCAACGTCGTGTGCGCAATGCGGGACTTGTGACGTTGCGTCCACGCGGCTGGATCCCTGGGTACCGGGGAAGCGGAGCAATGCTGTCCTGCCCCTCACGGGGAACACGGCCTCATGCACACCCTCGGGGTTTTCACTCCCGGAGGCGGCCAGCCGCCAGGAGAATTTACTAAGTATGTTGCCCCAGGGGGTGGGGTGTGCTGCCCCTGGGCCACAAGGAAAACCCGTTTGGGGCAGAAATTTGCATGAGGCCACGCAGTTTCCGTGGGAAAGGCAGACGTGACAGCGGGACACCGGCGCCCCCCCCCCCCCCCATGGTTCTTCCTAGACACCGCATGTTGCACAAACCTAAAGTGCCCTGCCAGGCTGCCGGCCCCACTTTTCCAACCACATCCTCTCACTTCCTGTGTCTGTGCCCCAGGTTGGTCATTCTCGCCGTGTTTCCCACGTTTTTGTTATGACCGTGTCCGTTAAGGTGATGTCTGCCCGGTGGCGGGGACTCACCGACAGCTCGGGGGATGGTTAGCATTTTTTTTTTTTTTTTTTTTTGGAGCGATACGGTATGTTTCAGTGAAGGCACGAGCACTGTTTTTCTGGACACCACGCGATCGGTGCGTTAATAGACTCCTTCGTCAACACACAACTTTTGTATGTCCCGGGAAACCAAAAAATTCATCTGATGCATTTTATTGCAGTTTCGCTGGACCGAAACCCACAGTATCTCCAGCGCGTGCCCGTGTCGGCTCAGGGGTCAGCTCGAAGCCTATGCATGTGGGCTTGGCGAGCGCAGGGTGGATGATGGCGTTGCTTTGCTCACATATAGCGTGTGCTCCCGAGCCCGTGGTTGGCGTCTCTGATTAGGAATCCGCTAGCCCTGAGGGGGGGAGCCGCAAGGCCCCCAGACGCCAGAGCACCACGAACAGAGAAAAGAACAAAAGAGAGTTCGCATCTTGGGCAAATAGAGACAGACAGACGGACAGACAGACCCTAAGAAACCACAGAACAAGGATGTTGGAAAACTGACCACTGCCCAACGTGGTCCTGGGACAAGAATGGCACGTGTGCCAGAGAGGGGAAACCCCAGCACCACTTGGCCTAATTTCCGGGGATGCCTGAAGGTGGCCTCCCGGCGGGCCCCCGGATGCCACGGCAGCGCTCAGGGTGGGCACCCAGCTGCCCGTCACGCGTGCGGGCTCATACTGGCTCGAAGAGAGCGCCAGGGAGGCGTCTGGAAAGTGAGGGAGTGAGTGCCAAACACCTCCTTCGAGGGCCCCTTCCATCCCTGTCGGAAAAGCCAGAGTAGAAGCAGCCCCAGGAACCGTGGCCTGGGGACAAGCAAACGTGCGGTGGTTTCATCGGAAACCACAGTATCTCTTCCCCGTTTTAGTGGTTTTCTCCGTGGATCGGACATTCCCAGGCCTACCCCACAGACGCGGTACTTTCCGGCTTTATGCAGCTCTGGGAAAGTGTCGTACGTCATCCTGTTGTCGCCACAGCCCCAGGCGAGGGGATGCCCCACGGCAGTCACGGCACCCGCCCACGGAAGCCACGGCTGCAGCTAAACCTGAAGAAGCAGATCCCAGGTTCCGGGCCCTTCTTCCTCTGAGGATTCGACCACACATCTCTGCTGATCACCAGTGTGTGCTTTCCACTCCCGCCCCCGGGAGCCGCAAGGCTGGGTGTCACCCGCGGGGGGCGCTCCGTGGATGGGGGAAGGTGGACCCTGCCCCGCGTCCCCCCCCCCCCCCCCCCGCGCTCTGTGTCAGCGTCGCAGCAGCTTGTCGTTGAGTCTGATGACGTCGCTGACAAACGTGTCTGCCCCGATGAAGTCCCCCGCGATGATGTTGGTGCACCGCACGCCCGGCCCAGGGCACTGCTCGCGCACCCACGCGCGCAGGTACGGCAGGTTGGGGAGCGTCATCTTCTCCAAGGACTCGGACGGGTGCGCCAGGATGTACGTCAGGTTCTCTGTCAGGTTGATGCCTGCCACGAACAGCCCGCCTGGAACAGGAAGGAGAGGAAGCTGGTGCCACAGCCGTCAGGCTCCCCCGCCCTCGTGTCCACACGCTTCTGAGCACAGACTCTCAGAGCCGCGTGCAGATTAGGGTTCCGACGGCGGGGACACACGTGTCCACATCAGTGCCAGACTCCTGCCACCCAGCATGGGGACAGATAATGTCCGCAGGGACGTGCATGTCTTGATTCCCGTGTAGTGGACGGAATAACGTCCCCAGAGATGACCATGCCCCGACCCCCCACATGACGGACACACTGATGTCCCCACAGACGTCCACCCCTTGACCCTGAGCGGCGGACACACGAATGTCCCCAGAGATGTCCCATGTGCTGGATGGAATAATGTCCCCAGCGACGTGTATGTCCCACTCCTGTGTGGTGGACACAGTAACCACTATTTGTCACAGCAGCAAATGGACACTCACACACCGCGTGTCAGCCAGTAGATTTTGGGGGGGGGGGGATGGCCCAGAATCCTCAGACACATCGCAGAATCTCCGGGAGGGTCTCAGTACCTGTGTGGGTGGGAACCCCTGGACAAAGGTCTGAGAGCCCGCCACTCCCACCACAGGTGAGTTGGCAGGCGGCCACGGTCAGACTTTTGGTGTCTCCCTGACGGTTTTCCTTCTAACCCTCAGAGTGCATGCTTGTCAACCGGAGAAACACGAGAGTGCGAGATACCACGTCACAACCTGCTTCTCGGGTGGCCTTGGGGCCGGGCCTTATGTCCGTCTCTCGGGTGACAACATGGCCTCTGAAACAGGTTTGTGAGCACACAGAGGCGTGACAGGGCGAGCAGGAGGCATGCTCGGAGCGCGTGTGGGTGTGTGTGGAGCCTGTGTGTGTGCAGAGCGCGTGTGGGTGCGTGTAGACGTGTGGGTGGGTCTAGAGCGTCTGTGGGTGTGTGTAGAGGACATGTGGGTGTGTGTGAAGCGCGTGTAGGTGCGTGCGGAGAGCGTGTGGGTGCGTGGTGTGTGTAGTGCGCGTGTGGGTGTGTGCAGAGCGCGTGTGGGTGCATTTAGACGTGTGGGTGCGTGTAGACTGCGTGTGGAGGGCATGGGTGCATCTAGGGCGTGTGTGGGTGCGTGTGGCGCGCGTGTGGGTGCGTGTAGACCTCGTGGGGTGCACGTAGAGCGTGTGAGTGCGTGTGGATGCTTGTGGAGCGCATGTGGGTCGGGCACCGCCCGCGTGGGCGCGCGTGCAGCACGTGTGGGAGTCTGTACCGCGCGTGTGGGCGCGAGCACAGCACACTGCCCACGACGCGTGTCGCACAGCTGCAGCGCAGAGCTGGGGCAGGCTGTAGACCCGGGTCTCCGCACCTCGCTAGCGATACCACAAGTGCGTGTCCACCTACGTACACACACGTAGATGTCTCGTGGATGTGCGTACGTGCGTCGTGCGTGTGTACGTGACGCGGGGAATTAAAGCAAAAAGGAAACGCAGACACAATGGAATTTCTTACAAGCTGCAGCCCACTGACGATCCCTGGACAGTGCTCCCGAGTCCGCGATTTCTCCGGGAACGTCCTCTGTCCTAACATTCAGGCTTCGCTAGAGGGAAAAACACCGGCAGCCTGACGCCAGCCGCCAGCCGGGCCTCCAGGATCCCTGAGGATCCCTGATCTTCCTTAGCATAGGAAGGTCCTTCTGGGCGCTTCCCTTGACCTCACCGCCCCCAGCTCACACGAGTGTATAACCAGCCTCTCCTCCATCCCTGAGCAGCACTTCCCGCCCACGGCCCGGTCCCTGCGCTTTGATAAAGCCACCTGTTGCACCAAAAACGTCTCGAGAATGCTTGCTGGGCTGCCGGCTCCGAACCCCAACATTTTCCACATCAGCCCGGACCTAAGCGGCTCTGGCAGGATGTGTCTGGCCCAGGCCAGCAAACTCCCTTGCGATAATTATGTAGACAGGCGTCCTCCCGATGGCACCCAGGCCGTCCTAGCAAAGGGGACGCTGACCCTGTCTGCTCCTCGTCAAATAGATGCAGGGGCTTCTCCCGAAGTCATTTCCCAGGCTCACGGCCGCGATCATCGGCGCCAGCTGTGGTTAGTCTGCCTCGGGACGGGGACTTTCTGGAATGTTCCCAAGCAGCTGTGAAAACAGCACGCGTCCACTGTGGTGGAAAACCCCTCGGTGTCTGCTCATCTGTCTGAGCCTACGAGGCTTAGAATCCATCGGGAACCCCTTTCTCTGCCTTCTGGGGCGTCTCTCCTCTTTTGCCTCTCCTCCTTATTTCCCACCACCTTGGGTGGCCCAGTTCCTGGCCCACCACCGGTTCCTGGCCCAGCTCGGAGCCCGGGCTCCCCCTCCCCTCCCGCAAGGAGCAAACACCGGCCCCGGACTCAGAGCGCCCACTTCAGAGATCCCTGCCCGCATCCCCGAAAAACTGACAGTGGGGAACAAGCTAATTGGCTTTCAAATGGACACAAGCAGAATATAATTTGGTGTTTAAGCTAATTTAAATTTGTCGGTTTACTTAAGATGCACCTGTCTTTAGACGCACGAGCCTTAAATACCACGCTGCTATTCTATTCGGACTCACTAAAGGTGAGGTCAGGTCGTGTTATGTCTGTCGCAACTGGTCAGCAAAAAGACGACCTAAAATGATGCTTGATTTCTGTCTCAGTTTTCACGGGTGTTCTTAACATAGCTTGCAAAGTCTGCGGTGACCCGAGACTTTTAAAGCTTTGCTGCGATGACAAATTGGACTGAATTCCTTGGGCATCCAGACCTTTCCCTAATAGGACGTGGCCCTGAAGCATGGATTGATTACTGAACGTAGGTTTGTGGTTTTTCGGCTTCTTACTGCAGAGAAACTCAGGGCATTTAAATCTGCTGGAAAACATGCTTTGTGCTTAAATGTTTTCATTTAATTTGTGCTTTAAATTTTAGATTCATAAATCTGCCATCTAGAGACTTCTGGCTGAACAGTTTACAATTGGTTACCAGTTAATTTCCACTGGAGACTAAGGTTTCTAACACAAAAAATTCTGCTAAATGGGGCGCCCGGGTGGCTCAGTCGGTTAAGCGTCTGGCTTCAGCTCGGGTCACGATCACGCGGTTCGTGGGTTCAAACCCCACAGCGGGCTCACGGCTCTCAGCACAGAGCCTGGAGCCGGCTTCACATCCTCTGTCTTCCTCTCTTTCTGTCCCTCCCCCACTCACAGTCCTTCTCAAAAATAAATAAACATTTTTGAAAATGCTGCTAAATGTAATTAACCCTGATGGAAATAAGGGAAACAACACTGGATGAAAAGAAAAAAAAAGGTGTAGAGGGTTTAAGAAGGGAAATCTTTGGAAAGGAATTTTGTGTGTGGTCAGGACTAAAGTTGAAATGCATGGATTTTTTTTATGTGTATTTATTTTGAGAGAGAGAGAGAGAGACGCTCCACACTGTCAGCACAGAGCCCCATGTGGGGCTCAAACTCACAAACTGTGAGATCATGACGTGCGTTGAAACCAAGAGTTGGATTCTCAACCAACTGAGCCACCCAGGCGCCCCATAATGAGGGGATTTTAAAAGTACACTGGTATAAGTTTGGAATTCTGATTTCTCTGTTATAAAACAGGACTTTTGGGGCGCCTGGGTGGCTCAGTCGGTTAAGCGTCCGACTTCGGCTCAGGTCATGATCTCACGGTCCATGAGTTCGAGCCCCACGTCGGGCTCTGTGCTGACAGCTCAGAGCCTGGAGCCTGTTTCCGATTCTGTGTCTCCCTCTCTCTCTGCCCCTCCCCTGTTCATGCTCTGTCTCTCCCTGTCTCAAAAATAAATAAACGTTAAAAAACAATTTAAAAAATAAAATAAAATAAAAAAATTAAAAAGGACTTTTTTTGGATTGTTAGCCTGCTTTTGATAAGAACATGTAAACAAAGGGTTTTTTTTCTGTGTTACCTGCCAAGCAAGCCAGTTTCTACATTTTCTGTTTATCAGGTCTTTGATTACTTAAACCTCAGTGTTAAAAGAGCTAAGTTTTGCTAATAACCGTATAACCCTACACACTTGCCTTTGGAATCTTTTATTGCCTCCTTGGTTAAATAAATAACTTTGTATGGTAGGTAATCCTATTAAGGCGTGTGCTTTGTAACTTCTTTAAGGCTTTTTAAACAAACTTCCCCAAGATTTAAATTGTAAATAAAGTCTTTTTGACCAATTAGATTTGCTTCTTTGGTACGTTAGGTGACTCAGGAAGCATCATTAAATAAATAATAGGTCTTAGGGCAAATGCTAGAACTATTCTGGAGACTATGCAATTCCTAAAGTGTTTTTTTTTTTTTTTTAAGTTTATTTTCTTTTTGCACCAGCGAGCTTGAGCAGGGGAGGGTCGAAATCAAGAGTCGACACTCATCCGACCGAAATGACTTAGCCACCCAGGTGCCCCGAAATTCCTGAAGTTTCCGGAATGTCCTATTTGTGAGTGACCTGTGTAGACTCACATATGACCAGACAGCTCTAAGGAACTAAGGTTGACTTTACGAAACACGGAGCCATCGAGCCCCTTGGAAACGTTGGCCGGGTACCTGCTCACACAGCTCCCAGCAGCCTCACCAGGCGAGTACAGGTCACTTCCTGGCAGGTGCAGGAACCTCAGGATATTTGGGGACCTCGTGACCAGGAGTTGGCCCAATTCTACAGGTACAGCAGGCAGGTCTGACGGAAGTACTTGCCTTGGCTTCTGGCCTGGAGAGGCTGTGCTTGGCTCAGTTGAGAGATTCCTTACGAAATTTGCAAAGCAAATTTAAAAAAAATCTGTATGGCTTATCACTATTCCTGCTGAGGTGATGTAAATAATTAGGCCGAGTTTATTAGCACTGGATTCGGTTTACAAACAGATGAGTCTTGACTTGGCTACTTCTCCAAATGAGGGTAATTGCAGGGAAAAATTATGTTTCAACACGTCTTTGTAAATACTAATTTTTTTTTTTGTTTGTTTGTTTGGTTTTGTTTGTTTCTATTTTTACCTCTAGATTGAGAGAGAGAGTTGGGGGGAGGGGGCACAGGGAGAGAAACTGAGAATCCCCTCAGCCCGTGAGTTCGAGCCCCGCGTCGGGCTCGGTGCTGTGCCGACAGCTCAGAGCCTGGAGCCTGTTTCAGATTCTGTGTCTCCCTCTCTCTCTCTGCCCCTCCCCCATTCATGCTCTGTCTCTTTCGGTCTCAAAAATAAATAAACGTTTAAAAAAAAAACAAAACCCAAAGATCTAAGAGTCAACATTGTTCAGGGGGGAAAGATGTGGGAAACAAAGACAGAAATGCGGATTAAATGTCCTTATAACCTGAGGCCATTGGCGAACTCTTGACACCCTCAGAGTGAAACGTCTCTCCAGCAACTCCCTACCCCCTTAAAGTTCATGCGTTGCTAGAGGGGAAATGACCTTAGCTTGACAATAGCCAGGCCTCCAGCCTCCGGAGTCCTCGTTAGCATATGAAATCCTTCTGGAACTTCCGTCCCTTCACCTCCCCCACCTCCCAAGTTACAGTCACCCCTCACAACCCCGTTCCGCCCACAGTCCTGTCCCCCCGCTGTAATAAAAGCACCTGTTTGCACCCAAGATAGCGCAACAATCCTTTCTTTCTTGGCCATCGGCTCAGAACCCCAACACTTCAAACCGCGTCGTGTGTATGGACTTATCTGTACCTCTGTGCATCCGTGCACACATGTACACGTACCCACGTAAGACACGTGCGTACACAGCCACACACGTGTCCATACATGTTACGCGCGCACACACACACACACACACACACGCTACATGACTTCTAAAGTTCTTCCCCAAGAGCCGAAAGCAAACCTGTGAGCGATAACGTGTGTGTGAGCCCTGCAGGTGCCGTGTGTGACCGACCCACACTGCTCACCTGGGCGGCCACACCTCTTCATGTGCTCCAGGTAGTGGATGAGCTCCTGGGGTTTCACCTGGTCCCCCCACCAGTAGGGGATCCCAGGCCACAGCTCCCTGTGCCGGCTCACGACACTCGCCTCCTCGTAGGACAGAATGACCTGCTGGCCGCGTGTCCACAGCTGGTTCAATGTCGGCACCTCCTGGAGAGGAAGGAGGAGTAGCGGGTACCTGAGAGAGACTGGTCGGGGAGTGTCAGAGACTGATGGTGGAGGATGGGGGTGAGAGACTGATGGTGGAGGATGAGGGTGAGAGACTGATGGTGGAGGATGGGGGTGAGAGACTGATGGTGGAGGATGAGGGTGAGAGACTGATGGTGGAGGATGGGGGTGAGAGACTGATGGTGGAGGATCGGGTGTGTGAGAGACTGATGGTGGAGGATGGGGGTGAGAGACTGATGGTGGAGGATCGGGTGTGTGAGAGACTGATGGTGGAGGATGGGGGTGAGAGACTGATGGTGGAGGATGAGGGTGTCTGAGAGAGACTGATGGTGGAGAGAGGGTGAGAAAGACTGATGGTGGAAGATGGGGGTGAGAGACTGATGGTGGAGGATCGGGGAGTGTGAGAGACTGATGGTGGAGGATTGGGGAGTGAAACAGACTGGTGGTGGAGAACAGGGTGAGAGAGACTGATGGTGGAGGATAGGGGTGAGAGACTGATGGTGGAGGATCAGGTGTGTGAGAGAGAGACCTGATGGTGGAGGATGGGGGTGAGAGACTGATGGTGGAGGATGAGGGTGTCTGAGAGAGACTGATGGTGGAGAGAGGGTGAGAAAGACTGATGGTGGAAGATGGGGGTGAGAGACTGATGGTGGAGGATTGGGGAGTGAAACAGACTGGTGGTGGAGAACAGGGTGAGAGAGACTGATGGTGGAGGATGAGGGTGAGAGACTGATGGTGGAGGATTGGGGAGTGAAACAGACTGGTGGTAGAGAACAGGGTGAGAGAGACTGATGGTGGAGGATCGGGGTGTGTGAGAGACTGATGGTGGAGAATGAGGGTGAGAGACTGATGGTGGAGGATCGGGGTGAGAGACTGATGGTAGAGGATCAAGGTGTGTGAGAGACTCATGGTGGAGACCGGGGTGAGAGAGACTGATGGTGGAGGATGAAGGTGAGAAACTGATGGTGGAGGATCGGTTGTCTGAGAGAGACTGATGGTGGAGGATTGGGGTGAGAGACTGATGGTGGAGGATTGCGTGTGTGAGAGAGACTGATGGTGGAGAACAGGGTGAGAGAGACTGATGGTGGAGGATCGGGGTGAGAGACTGAAGGTGGAGTATCGGGGAGTGTGAGAGACTCATGGTGGAGAGCAGGGTGAGAGAGACTGATGGTGGAGTATCGGGGAGTGTGAGAGACACTGATGGTGGAGGATCGGGGTGTCTGAGAGCAACGGTGGTCGGTTATCAGGGTGTCTGAGAGACGCAGGGATGTGGCATCATTGGGGTGCCTGTAGTAGGGACATGAGGGGGGGGGCAGGCAGCATCTACAACTGCTCCTTGGCCTCTGGAATGTCCGTAACCCAGACAGAAGTGTTACCAACAGCACCCTGAACTCACGCTGACCCCCCAGAGGCCCTGCCCGTCGAATAGCCAGGTGTGTCAGGAAGGTCAAGCACGTGTTACTACAAGGACCAGTGCTCGAAGGACCAGTGATTTTGTACGTGGACCTCCCACCCTCTTCTGTCTCCCCTCTGTGACGTTCCCTCTGGAGACAGCCTGGCCGTCTGTCCCCTAACAGCTGCTCCTGCCACCTTCCCTCAGAAGCCCCGAGCACCTGGGTGCCCTGGGTCACAGCAGCCCCACTGTCTTGTTTTGGCCCCAGACCAGGCTCATAGGACGAACTTGGAGAAACGCCCAACAAAGTGATGTAAAATGGACCCCAAATGGATATGGAGTTAACTTTTCAGCTTCCCGAAGACCCAGGGAGGGTCACTCTAGCCGTCGTCAGCAAATGGCACCAATTATCTGGATCACAAAGACCAGGTGTGTTGTGGGCTCAACCATGTCCCCTCTGAATTCTTAAGTTGAAGTCCTCACCCCGATACCCCAGAACGTGACTGTATTTGGAGGTGGGGTCTTGAAGTAGATAACGGAGGTACAATCAGATCATTAGGATGAGCCCTGATCCAATAGGACTGGAGAAGGGCGGATGAAGACACAGACATGCACAGAGGGACGACCACGTGAGGACACAGCGGGAAGACGGGTCTACACGCCCAGGAGACAGGCCTCGGCCCTGCCTGGACCTCAGACTCCCAGCCTCGTCCCCGCCTGGACCTCGCACTCCCAGGTTGTGTATGTGGCACAGTGGTGCGCGGGGCACACTGTGGGCGGGGGGGTGGGCAGTGGTCTTTCTCCCTGGGCGCATCACAGAGAGCACTCCAGCAGCGCCCCCACCCCCAGCACCGGAATGATCTCACCATCATGCACAGCAGAACCAAGCACGCAGGGGAGCCTACAGTCATACTCCTGCCCCCCACCTGCGCCAAAGGGGCCCTTCCTACCCCTCGGGGACACAGCATGTCCCCAAAGATGTTGTTGATACAGGCCACTAGGTACTCATGCAGGTTGTCCGTCAGGCCATCGAAGTCCCTGCAGGCCAGGATGACCACCTCCTGGGGGTGGCTCTCCAGCCACTCTGAGATCTCCGTGAGGGTGTCCTGCACAAGAGAGAGAGGGGCTCAGTCGGACCGTCCCGAGGGGGGCCAGGAAGCTGAGGACACTCCCACAGGCCCAAGGGCCTTCCGCAAACAGAACCCACTGGGCAAACGGGCCTGGGTCCTGGGCCAACAAATAGCCAATGCAGCCTCACCAACGACCGCCGGGCCGCCAGCCATTATCCTCGGGGAGAAGCATATGCTTGCGTGTGTGTGTGTGTGTGTGTGTGGCCACGTGTGTGCACGCTCACTGCACAGGGCACCGTGTGTGCAAAGGTGTGAAGTCTGCAAGTGCAGGGAACACGCAAAGCCCGGCAAGTGGCATGTGGAGTGGGGTCCCCGGAATGGTGTCACCCGGCTCCAGGCCTCCTGGATGGCAGGGGGGAGTCAGGCTGAGCGGACGGTGACTCGTCATATTCGGACTTCAGAGCCACTCAGGCTGTGGCGGAGGAGACAGTGCAAGACGCCCCAGGCCCCAACCAAAGGCAGAAGACAAGCGGCCCCAGGTTTGCAAAACCCAGGAGGTCAAGAGGCTTAACCTCTGGACGGCTGGACCCCACAAGGGTGCGCATCACCGCGTGCAGGCCTCCCCGCCGCAGCCCTCCAGCGCCCCAGCCCCTCCCTGCGCCAGCCGCCCCGCCGCCCCTTGGCGACCTCGCATTCCTCCTCCTCCCCCTTTCCCCCGCGCCCCCCCTCCTCAACCCCGTGACCCCCTGCACCCCCCACACCTCCACCAGCGCAGTGGAGTACACCATCCCCCTCTCCGCCCCCCCCCCCGCTCCCCCGCCCCCCACCTCCCCTCCCGCTCTCTCCCCCCCCCCCCCGCACCTTCCCCTCCCCCTCCGCCCCCCCGCACCTCCCCCAGCGCAGTCGTGTATACCATCCCCCTCCCCCGCCCCCCCCCCCCCCCGCCCCCATCCCCCTGCCCCTCCCCCCGCACCTCCACCAGCGCAGTCGAGTACACCATGTGCACGAAGTGCAGGTTGTTCTCCGAACCCTCCGGCATGTGCGCGACCCGCAGGTCCAGGTACCGCACCCCGGCGTCCAGCTGCTCCGTGACACCCAGCACCTGTGGACAGAGCTCCGTCGTCGCTGCTGGGGGCCGTGGGGCTCCCGCCTCGGCTCACTGCCCCCCCCCCCTCCAGGGCTCACGGTCCGGCCGGAGATGCCCCCCTCTGGGCCACGCTGTCTGAGGTCGAATCAAGAGCTGTTCTAGGTGCCGGCTGCGGTCCGGACGCCGCGCACGCCTGGCACTCAGGCACATGCTTTCGGGTGACACTGGCCACGGTGAGCCACAGACGGAGCCTGGGGAGGCCCTGTCCTGCCGTCCACGCCCCCTCGGCGCTGCCCTGCAGGGTCCCGCCTCCCCCTCGCCCGGGGCGGGCACCGGGAAGGAACGCTCTCTGGGCCTCAGCAGCCCTGAGCCAGGCCCCCAGGGCCGCACCTGCACCCTTGGCGGTCAGGACGCGCGGAGGAGGGTCAGCGGAGGTGGGCACCGTCCCCACGCCACAAACAGCAGGAGGACAGGCAGGAAGGAATCCAATCCAGAGAGGGTAAAGGAGGGAAAGGCTGTACCCTCCCACACAACGTGACAATGGAAAAAGCGAGAGTTAACGTGAAAGTAATTTGTACATCCTTGCGGCCCTGCAGGGAGCCAGGGTCCCTCCTGTGAGCCCCCCTGTGGAAACATGCAGCACTCGGGCTCAGGAGGCTACCTAGAGGCTTTCGTGTCCCCTACTGTGTGTGTGTGGGGGGGCGAGGTCCAGCCAGGTGCGCCCCCCTCTCCCCCCACCGTGCAGAACCACCTGCGAGGGGCCTTGACGCCCAGGCCGGCCCTCGCTCAGGGACCCCAAGCTCTCTGCAGGAGCGGACTCCGGGGAGAGGAAAGCACCCAGCTGGCTACTCCCCGGGGCACAGGCTTGTGCCTCAGGTGGGCTGAGGTCGTGGACAGACAGGACTGAGAAGTGAACATTTTCTCCCGTAAAACACCCCTTCAGATGCGTATGGTGTCTTTTCAGAACTTAAACTAGGTGCTCGCGGTGTCAGTATTAGTAAAGCCGCGGGATCTGAGGAGGTCGTCACAGGACGCACGCGCGGTCTGACCGCCCAGGGCGGATCCCTGCCTACACCTGGGGATGCAAGAGGGGGGCTGCGGCCGGGAGCCTCCCTGGAGCTGGATGGGGCGTTCCTGCCCCTTCCCCTCGGTGTGTGAGCTACAAACTTAACATGATGCCCTCCCCGGTGCTTCTTCCCCCGAACGGTGTGCATTAGCGATGGCACCGTGTGGCCTGGGGCGTTCTGCAGCAAACTCAGGGTGTGCACAGCTTCCCGGCTGTGGACGCACCCCATATGCTTTCCTGTGGCCGGTGCTTGCGAACAAGCGGTTCTGGTTATTTCCTCAACTGATTCCCTGGAGGCACCCAGACTTTATAACAGCATACCCCCACCCAGACCTCCTCATGGCCCTCAGCACCATGAGACCCCAGCACCACGGGGACCCAGCACCATGAAACCCCAGCACTGTAGGGCCCAGCACAAGGAGACCCCAGCACTGAGAGACCCAGCACTGTGGGGACCCAGCACTGTCCAGGACCCCAGCACTGCTGGGACCAACCACCACTCAGGACCCTAGCACCACGGGACCCCACCACCATGTAGGACCCAGCTCTGTGGGGACCCAGCACCATGAAACCCCAGCACTGACAGACCCAGCACTGTGGGGACCCAGCACCGTGGGACCCCAGCACCGTCCAGGACCCCAGCACTGCTGGGACCCATCGCCACTCAGGACCCTAGCACCACGGGACCCCACCACCACGTAGGACCCAGCACCATGGGGACCCAGCACCATGAGACCCCAGCACTGAGAGACCCAACACTGTGGGGACCCCAGAACCGTGGGACATGGCACTGTGGGGACCCAGCACCCAGGACCCCAGCACTGCATGCCCCCAGCACCATGGGACCCCAGCACCGTCCAGGACCCCAGCACTGCGGGGACCCATCGCCACTCAGGACCCCAGCATCACAGGCCCCCAGCACCATGGGACCCAGAACCACCCAGGACCCCAGCACCACGGGGACCCAGCTCGGTGGGACCCCAGCATCTTGGGACCCCAGCACCACGGGACCCCATCTCCAGGACGGCAGCGAACCCGCTGACCCCTCCCACAGGGCTCTGTGGTGACATTTCAGGCTGGCCAGTGCAAACACCTCACACAAGTAGGGAATCTGGTTTCTCCACATTCCAGACCGGCAGGTCCCCAGAGGGATTCCTGCTGCCCTCGTGACCTGAATTCCTGCTGCGCAGCGATTACAAAGCACCAGAGCCCGGGACTGGGGCCTCCGGGAACCCGGAGTTTCCAATGCACACGTCCAAGGAGCAGAGAATTCGGACCCCTGAGCCCCCCACAAGCGGCGGTGGGGGGCTGGGCTGCTCCCCAGGTGGGTCCTGCATTGCTGCCAGAACCTGGAACCATCACGTACCTCTCCTCCCTTACTGACACTGTGCGGTGACGGCCATATGGCCAGCTGCCTGCCCCTCCCCCACCGGGATGCCCCAGGTCACCCTGGGTCTGCTCTCCCCACCCCCCCACCGGGACCCTCTGGGTCACCCCACCCTACACCAAGGTGCCCTGGGTCTCCCTGAGTCTGCTCTCCCCACCCCCCACCAGGACGCCCCGGGTCACCCTGGGTCTGCTCAACCTACTCCCCACCGGGAACCTCCAGGTCACCCTGGGTCTGCTCTCCCCACCCCCCCACCAGGACCCTCCGGGTCACCACACCCCCCACCAGGGTGCCCTGGGTCTCCCTGAGTCTGCTCTCCCCACCCCCCACCAGGACGCCATGGGTCACCCTGGGTCTGCTCTCCCTACCCTCCACCGGGACCCTCTGGGTCACCCCACCCCACACCAGGATGCCCTGGGTCTCCCTGAGTCTGCTCTCCCCACCCCCCACCAGGACGCCCCGGGTCACCCTGGGTCTTCTCTCCCCACCCCCCACCGGGACCCTCCGAGTCACCCCACCCCCCACCAGGATGCCCTGGGTCTCCCTGAGTCTGCTCTCCCTGCCCCCCACCAGGACACCCCGGGTCACCCTGGGTCTGCTCTCCCCATTCCCCAGCAGGATGTCATGGGTCACCCTGGGTCTGCTCTCCCCACCCACCACCAGGACCCTCCGGGTCACCCCACCACCCACCAGGATGCCCTGGGTCTCCCTGAGTCTGCTCTCCCCACCCCCCACCGGGACGCCCCGGGTCACCCTGGGTCTGCTCAACCCACTCCCCACCGGGAACTTCCAGGTCACCCTGGGTCTGCTCTCCCCACCCCCCCACCAGGACCCTCCAGGTCACCACACCCCCCACCAGGGTGCCCTGGGTCTCCCTGAGTCTGCTCTCCCCACCCCCTACCAGGACGCCATGGGTCACCCTGGGTCTGCTCTCCCTACCCTCCACCGGGACCCTCTGGGTCACCCCACCCCACACCAGGATGCCCTGGGTCTCCCTGAGTCTGCTCTCCCCATCACCCACCAGGACGCCACGGGTCACCCTGGGTCTGCTCTCCCCACCCTCCACTGGGACCCTCCGGGTCACCCCACCCCGCACCGGGATGCCCCAGGTGACCCTCAGACTGCACATCACCCAGACCTTCCTCTCCATGTACACCCTACCCCAGGACAACCCCCCCACCCCAGTGCTCACAATGCCCTCGGACCCCCGGGAGCAGAGGCCTTGGCAGGGAGTTTGAGCAAACCCCAATCAGACAGGAGAGACTGACCCCTCTCAGGACGTGGGGACCCGGCCCCGCCCGCCCTGTCCCTCCCTGAGCATTCAGGGCAGAAACCTGTCATTGTGGGTTCTTTCTCCTCCTTTTCAAATGTGTGCCCGTCTCTAAACAGGCCTCTGGACAACGGCACGGCCCAGAGGAGGTTCCCCAGGACTGGGGGCTCTGAAGTGGGATCCCGTGAGGGCCTGCCTCCAGCCAGCAAACACCTCACAAAGACACGGGGACGTGCGTTGTTTATGGCTGCTGGGTTGGCCGGACGTCTGTTTTCAATAGTGTTTCCCCTGCCAGGGAGGGCACCCACCCGGCAGATGGCACTGATCGGCCGGCCCCAGGGCCCCGCGCCCCTCACCTGGGTGGTGGACCACTTGAGCACGATGGGGCGTGTGATGCAGGGAAGGACCTTGCCCAGCAGCTGCAGCA